>NC_141056.1:37585481-37942981 GCF_041138505.1 Cibotium barometz | reverse complement strand
AAAGACTAATGAGATCAAAGGCAAGCAATTAGTAGCACATGTGCTCTGGATGTACTAGTGACTTTGAAGAAAGTGCAAACCCAGCTTACAAGTGTAGATAATAATTCGAGGAGCAAAAAAAAAAAGTGGATGCCAAGTTAGACTCATCATCGGCATCACAGCACACATAGTGAGGCGTGAAAATGGTGTGATTGAACAAACTTCAGAGAACTGAACAACCTACTAGTTGCTTACAAAGAAAAAGCCAGCAAGAAGAGAAAAAATAGCAACAGATAGGAAAGAAGAGCAACAACAGCTTAAATTACCCTCACCATCACTAAGACAGAAGCCCACCACCACCAATCTAGGCATTATTTGGTAAAGACATCAGCAATATAGAGTACCCAACAAAAAAAGGCTTATCGTGAGATGGGGCACAATGTTACTCACAACAAGTTGGCATTGCAAATGGCTCACAGCCAGTTCCAAAAGAGAATATTAACTTCAACAAGTTGGCATTGCAAATGGCTCACAGCCAGTTCCAAAAGAGAATATTAACTTCAACAATCATGCAAACGGCACCATCTTCTCCCATCCCCAATCCTCCTCTTCATCCAATGAGCCTAGCACAGAAACTTTGTCTTTCAAATCTACACCTTCGAGAAGCTTGACAAAGCCACTCTATCCAAACCAAAACTAGGACCCAATGTTGCTTCTATGACGTTGATATGATTTTTTGTAGCCAAGAGGATATGACCAATGAAGATTCTTATCCCAACCCGAAGAGAAGAAAATAATACATTGGATATGATTAAAGACCTTAGGAAATGTAGGATTCTTGCATGGATAGCTACGCACTTGTAACTAGATGTAATAAGCTGTTGTTAGGACTGTTACATGGTGAACTGAGAGGATTGGGTAGAGTAGGTGAAGGCATGCATGGGATAGAGCGTAGTTATGCAAGGAGGGGGAGAATTGAGAGTTTTTGTTTTGTGAGAGCATTGTGGGAGCTTGGGTGTGTGTTGAAGAAGTTATTGCTAAGAGAGCTAGTTCTGGGTTGTGAAATTGTTGTGAAGTTGGTTGTCTGAGGATTTGTTCTGTTTGAAAGGGGACATGGGGTTTGTGAGAGAAGACTAAGATCTATCTAGAGCAGGAATGGGAGAGGGTTTTGTGTGGGAGATTGTGCCCATAACCTCTCATAGTGCATACTACGGGAACTTGGACCAAATTTGAGGATTTCTTAAGCATCTCCTTATTGTATTAGCTAGTATTAGCCTGCAAGTTGTTACTACAGACAATATAGTTGTTGATGATCTTGTTGGAGTAGAGAACATATATTTGGTTTCTTGTGTGAGAGTTCTTTTGCTCTGTTGTTGTTTTCATTCATCTTCTCAATCCCGATAGAATAGACCTTTTATGGCTGGAGAGAGAAGGATAGAAGAAGGGAGGATTGATCCAGCTCTAGTGGCTACTAACAAATTGATGCAAGGTTTTAATCAATTGACTCAGCAAATGGAGAATTTAAATACGAGTTTGTTGCAAGGAGGCAAGGCTGCCCCTAGGGCAGGAGATAGAGAAGGAATGAGAGAGAGAGAGAGGCAGAGGATCCCCTAACCTAAATGTTCAATGCTTCAAAAATTGTATGAAGAGGGATCATATCTCCCCTCAATGTCCTTACCCCACAAGAATGGGTATCCTCTGGAACCTAGAAGGGAGGAAAGGCCAGATGTCAGAAGAGAGGAGGAGGTTCCAAAACCACCGAGAACTCAGGTTCAACAACAGCCAGCAAATGGGCCTAGGCTAGGTGAGGTTAATTTGATTGGTGTATCAGATGAGGAAGGTGATATGCTAGCTAGCAAAAGAACTAGGGGTGCAAAAGGTGAAGATGAAGCAGGACCATCTAGAAGGAAGGAGGGAAAGCAAGTAAAAAAATAGTTTAAAGAGAGTAAAAGGAAGAGTAGACCTAGGAGGCGAATTGGGATGCAAGATTTTCCTTTAGGGGCTGAGGAGGAAGAGTATGATTTGATGAGGGACCTCTAGCAAAAAGAACCCACTCTCTCTTGGCCGCCCCAATTGTTGTAGATGTGCCCTAAACTTAGAAGAACATGGAGTAAATTAGTTAGCAGCACAAGGGTTTC
This sequence comes from Cibotium barometz, assembly GCF_041138505.1. Taxonomy (NCBI): domain Eukaryota; kingdom Viridiplantae; phylum Streptophyta; class Polypodiopsida; order Cyatheales; family Cibotiaceae; genus Cibotium; species Cibotium barometz. The sequence goes on along the minus strand of NC_141056.1, from coordinate 37,940,864 downwards.
TAAGAAGGAGAAGAAAGGACAGGACAGCTGAATATAGTACGTGTTAAAGGTAACAAAGATTGTCTAATTGTCATGGATGCCTAGATTTTAAAAAAAAATTAAAGTTCCTAAAGTGTACATTGATGGGAGATGCCTAGGTTTGTGTAATGACTCAACAGACTATGGGGGCCTTAAGGCTTAAGGTGAGTGCCCTTTCTGGGCTTAAAGTTAGGATGGCAAATAATGCAAAGGTTAGATGTCTGGGAGTGGTGAAGAGGCTGCACAACTGACTATTCTTGGACAAGAGGCGGAGCTAGATGTTCATGTCATGCCAACAAGGACAAAAGCTTATCCATTGATTTTGGGGAGACCATGGTAGTTAGAAATAAGAGCAGGACATGATTGGTGGAGAGGGCACCTTATTCAAGGTCTAGATCAGCCTGCCAGGAAGCAAGTTAGGTATGACATGGCCAATGGGAGAGAATTGATCCCAGAGAGTACTTCAAAGGATGAGGATGAGGATGAAGAAACCAATTCCACAGAGTACTCTAAAAGAGGATAGCTCAGAGGATGATGAGGGGGAAGTTCAATTGTTGGAACCAGATACTAATCTCATGAGCATGTCTTTATAGCTATGTACAAAGGAGGGGGAGAAGGTGGAAGCTGAGGTTGAAGAGCACCCAGATAAGAAGGAAGTTTTACAAAAATTGCTTGCCAAGGACTTACCTGTGGTGGAGAGAAGAAAGAGTAGCTGACAATGTTGGAGCAGTTTCTAGATTTGTTTATTTCTTCTTATACTGAAGTGAGGGGGGTGTCAGCTGTTTAGCATGAGATACAATTGAAGCCTGGAGCTAAACTAGTTGTACAAAGATTGAGAAGACTGGGAGTTGTGCAACAAGAGGCATTGAGAGAAGAGGTGAATAAGCTATTAAAAGCAGGGTTCATTTTCCCTGTTGACAATTTTGAGTGGGCTTCTCCAGTTGTGATTACTCCCAAGAAGAATGGAAAGTGGAGAGTCTATGTAGATTTTAAGCCTTTAAATGATGTGACCAAGAGAGACCACCATCCGTTGCCTTTTCAAATGAAATCATGGACAGTGTAGCTGGGCATGAGAGATATAGTCTGTGATGGATACTGAGGGTATTTCCAAATTTCAATTGCCCCAGAGGATCACAATAAAACTACTTTTATAGCCCCATGGGGGTGTTTTACATATAGGGTGATGCCCTTTGAACTTACCAATGCACCTGCTACTTTCCAAAGATTTATGAACCTAGTGTTTGAGCCCTATTTGGGGTCCTTCATCACAGCATTCATTGATGATTTCTATATCTATAGTGGTAGATTGGTCCACTGTGAGAAGTTGAGGATGGCATTAAAGAGGCTGGATGAATTGGGTGGACAATTGAACCCTGACAAGTGTTATTTGGCTCAAAGCCAAGGTCACCCTGATTTGAAATATGGTTTCTGAGAATGGAATTGAGGAAGATCCTGCAAAGGTAGAAGTTTCGCTCTTATTGGAGTCACCTCATAATGTGAAGCAACTGATGACATTCACACATATAAGGTAAGATACCTGGTTAGATTCATCTTTCTTTTGTCTCAAGCTTTATACCCACTGAAACAAGCATCCCAAAGATATCCCTTTGTGTGGCAAGGTAAAGAACTAGAAGCTTTTTTGCAGGTTAAGGAAATTCTGAGCACTCTGCCAATTGTTATGCCCCCTAATTGGAGTAAGGAGTTCTTTGTAAATCCTAGTGTGGGAGAAGATGCCATAGGCGCAGTACTATTACAACAAGAAAGAGAGCATTCCTATATGAGGCCAGTATCTTTTGCTCGCAAAACAAAGACCATCTAGGGAAAGGACGTATTATGAAGCAGCTTTAGTGATGGTGGTTGTGGTGTTTGTCTTAAGAAAATTTAGGTCTTACTTACTTCCAAAACCTTTCACTCTATTGACCTATTACGCTTTACTCCATTTGATTCAATACGATCTTTCATCCAAGAGACCGTCTAAATGGTTGGTTGAGCTGCAAGAGTTTTAATTCACTTGTATAGTAGAGGATAGCACAAGAGCCACATTGGCAGATATTTTAACATACAGACAGAATCCTTTGGTATTGAGAGAGGAGACAGAGACGAAGAAAGTACCCAGGTGGAAAGACCCTGAAGAAGACTTGTCCAATGCTTTTACTCTATTTTTTGATGGAGCCTTTAAGAGAAGCTTAGGGGTAGCTAATGGAGGTGTGGTTTTGTTGAATTTAGAAGGTATAGTAGTCTATCAAGAAGTGATTAAATTGCAAGTGTAGACCAGCAATGAAGTTAAGTATGCCACTTTAGATTATGGGCTTCAACAATGTCTTAAGAGCGGGATTAGTAAACTTATCATCAACAAGGGAGATAGCTTATTGGTCATTAGACAACTTAAAAATGTCTGGAGGCTAAGAATCCCAAGTTGAAGGAGTGATTCTTTCAAAACAGAAGGTTGCTGCAAAAATTCCAAGAGATCCAAATTCAACATGTGAAGAGGAAAAAAAAACCAAGCTGCAGATACATTAAAAAAAAGGGGTTAGGCAAGTATTTGGATCCATATGCTATAATTGTAACCCATCCTAGTTATGTTGGAAGGGAGATTTTACAAGAAGTTGAAGAGTTTTTACACATAGCTTCAAGTTTGTCTAGAAAACAAAGATATGGTTTCATAAGGAGGGCTCTGTATGTAGTAGTACAGTGTTGTCAATGCTCAACTTTACATGAAGGGAAAGTATTTGGTTTTGAGAAGGGTTCCAACCAAAGAACAGATATTTTCCATAATTTCTTCAGGTCATGAAGGGGTATGTGGTGGGAACTTTGCCTTAAAGTTCACTTTGAGAAAGATTCTGATTGTAGGTTATGTGTGGCCCAGTTTGAGGAAGGATGTTTACCATTGGCGCAGAAGTTGTGAAACATGCAAAAGCAAGGAAGAAGGGTGTTGCATCATGAGTTAAGGAAAACCATTGTTTCATATGGAGCTTTTGAAAAGTGGGGTTTAGATGCAATTGGTCCTCTACCCACAACTGTTAGGGATAAGACCTACATCTTAGCTAGAGTGGATTACTTAACCAAATGGGCTGAGGCTAGATGTGTGAAGAGCATTATTGCTAAGGAAGTGGCCATGTTTATATTTGAGGATATTTGTGCAAGATTTGGTATGCCATTAGAGTTGTTGACAAATCAAGGACCTGGTTTTAGAGGGCAATAAGAGCTTATGCAAAAGTTGCATATCACACACAAGTTTTCAAAACCTTACTATCCACAGTGTAATGCATATTAAGAGAGGCTATTGGATCTCCAAGAGTTGCAATTTGCCAGGGAAGAAGCTTTGGACCACTACATCTAGTTGAGCAATAGAAGAGCTGAGATTTTCAATGCGATAGTAAAGGATAAAGGCATCAAGGAGGGAGATTTGGTGCTTAGGTACAATAGCCAATTAGACAATACTTTCTAGACTAAATTCCAAATGAAGTTGGAAGGTCCCTTCAAAGTTGTGCACATCTATGAGAATGGTTCTTTTTAGCTTGCAGATTTAGATGATTAACTCCATTCAAAAAGAGGTAATGGCTACATATTAAATCCATATTAGTGCAGAATCGTGATAGATCAAAAGGATTTAGAGACAGTCAATATTGACTTGCCTCCTAATGAAGCTGTTGCAAAACAACAGGAAGAAGTTTGTTGGTACCTAGATGCATTTTTTGAAGAGGATTGTTTCAAGGAATCCATAGCATTTGGTTGAGTATATATGCTCTAACCATGGGGGGTTTGGCAAAAGATGATAGGATTTTTTAAGGCCAAGAGGACATGATTAATGGAGATGCTCATCCCAACCCCAACAAAAGAAAATAATACATTGGATATGGTTAAAGACCTTAGGAAATGTAGGATTCTTGCATGGATAGCTATGCACTTGTAACTAGATGTAATATGCTATTGTTACGACTGTTGCATGGTGAATAGCTGACAGGATTGGGTAGAGTAGGTGAAGGCATGCATGGGATAGAGCATAGTTACGCAAGAAGGATGGGGAGAATTGAGAGTTTTTATTTTTTGAGAGCATTGTTGGAGCTTGGGTCTGTGTTGAAGAAGTGATTTGCTAAGAGAGCTAGTTCTGGGTTATGAAATTGTTGTGAAGCTGGTTGTCTGAGGATTTGTTCTGTGTGAAAGTCGACATGGGGTTTGCGAGAGAAGACTAAGATCTATCTAGAGTACCTGGGGATTGCAAGAGTGGAAGAGGGTTTTGTGTGGGATATTGTGTCCCATAACCTCTCATAGTGTAATACTGTTGGAACTTGGACAAGATTTGAGGATTGCTCAAGCATCTCCCTATTGTATTAGCTAGTATAAGCTTGCAAATTGTTGTTTTAGACAATATAGTTGTTGATGATCTTGTTGGAATAGAAAATATATATCTGGTTTCTTTTGTGGTTACTTGTGTGAGAGTTTTTTTTGCTCTGTTATTGTTTCATTCATCTGCTCAATCTTGGGTCTCAGGGTTTGTCATGTGTCGTGCAGTCTTCTTAGAATACATAGTGAATCAAGTTTTATGAATTCAAGAGTTTTTCTATGGTTTTAATTCAATTCTGTGTTGCCTAGATGGAGTTGTTTTACAGACAAGGCCGTAACGCGGCTGTAAGGGAAGTACTATTGGTTGAGTTTATCTTGGGCCAGTTAGCCTGAGTAAGAGTTGGTTCTGAGTTGGCTAGACATCATAAAGGTTAGGAGGTTGTGTTAGGACCTTGGCATGACCTATTTGAGTTGATAGGAAGTGGATTTGAGGCACATTTGTTTGATGATTTTGGATCTATCTAAGGATAATTGTTAGAAGGCTTCTTGTCTTACAGAGTTTCTGTGGGCAGCCTTAGTGGTCAACTGAGAGTTTTTGAGGTTGGGTTCTGGGTTTATTTAAGTATTTTAAGGCTCCTATGGTGTTAGATGACTCAAAGGAGAGAATCTATGTCAACCAAGTGAGGTTGGCTAGTTGAGTGGAAACAGTTCATTCGGAGGCAGTTGTGAGCTTGTTGTGCAGAAGTCAATAGAGACCCTATAAGGTGATATCTTGCAAGGCTTGAAAGTGTTGGATGGTTTATGGGTGTAGGAGGATATTTTGGAAAGTTTCAGAATTTACTAAATACTTCAGAGGTAGAAGGTTCTGTGGCAGAATTCTAAGATAGAAATCTACAGGAGGAAGGTGAAGGAAAGATCAAAAGAGGGTCGGCAGGACGTCCAGGAAGGTCGAGGGATCATGTTTAGCTAGTCCACTGATGTTGGAGGACTGTGGAGGACACTACAGGATCAATTTTGGATTGGGGAAAGCTATCTAAATTTAGAGACAGGTGACAGTGAGAATGTAACGAAGTAGATTTGGTGTCACATGCACATGGGGGATGGGGCCTAGACACTTGGGCTTAGGGTCATTTACATGTGTGCCTTTGGGGGCCTTGGGCTATATGATACATTGGGCTCATGGGCATTGTACACATTATTGATCATTCGACCATTATCTTTCTTAGAGCTCTCATGCCCAAGCTTTCATGGTAAACTTCTCCCCCATATGAGATGTGAGGATGGTGACCCACACCCATGTTCACTTCATGCCTTGAGTGGCCAACCCTAGTTTCTTGCATTGGTATCACAGCTTTGAATTGATCCATTTTCTTTTTAAAAAAAATTGAAATTTTTGAGTTTTTCTTGGGTTTCCTGATTTTCTTGATCAAGAAATGGGGATATTGGTGATTCTGTTGGAGTTGATTTCATCTTTTTGATTCACATTTTCATCAAATTTGAATTTGGGACCAAATTTGGGGAAGAAGATCATTAATCCACTAATCAAGATTACTATAGCTAATCAAAACATTTTTTCCTATCTCCCTCACCTTTGCTTGATTCTTGGAGCTAATCTTGCCTTCATCTTTCAATTTTGGTTGCCCAAACTTTAGGGTTATGATTGTGCTAGTCCTTCTCTTCATATAGAGCACCATCAAGCGGGTGGGGATATATTTCATGCGCTCCCCCTTGTCGTGTAGCGGCGGGGGAGTGCATGAAACACTTTCCACCTGAGCCCCCTCTCATGCCAGCTCAGCATTAGCATTTACTCGTTGCCAGCTCAATGACCTGGCCATATTCTTTGATTTCTGCAGTCTGTTTAGAAGCAAACACTTGCTCTTGAATGGGCGTATTTTCTTGGCCCCCCTCACCCCCAGCCACCCACACAGGGTGGCCGCCGTCAGGCGAAACGCCAAAAGAGATAGCCAGGTAGAGATTCGTAGAGGAGGTCGAGGAAGGGGAGCGGAAAGAGAGAATGAAGGCTGAAGAGGAGGATTTTAATGACGGGGATGATGGGGTAAGAGAGGAGCCCCGCTCTAAGAAGTTCATAGCAGCCTGTAGTAGCGGCGGTAGCGTGCATAATCGGAGAAACACAACCAGCAGCAGCAGCAAGGCCCTCACCATGGTTCTGATCCTACAAAGCAAAGCAGAATTAAATGGCTCTCCTCCACTTAATGTACAGAAAGCACCATCACTAGGAACATCTACGCTCCCCCCGCCCATAACTAGCTGCACCATCTCTAGAAGGGGAGCCCCTCACTTAAAGTCAAAACGCTGGCGACAGTGGAGTCAGACATCCTTGTAACTTACATGATGGTGAGTGTATATGTTGTAACCAACATATATAATAAAAATAGTAATAGTAGATTAGTCCTGGGGTACCCTGACAATGTGATTTATTCCCTCTTCATGCCTCTACTTCCCTTGAGGCCGCCTTATATTTACCCACAATCTATTTAAAGGGAGAAGTGTCCAATAAAATTTCCTTATAAGTGATGAATAAGTTTTGAATTTGACACTTATAAGGATGAGGGGATGAGATCGGCGCAAGCCCGGCGGAGAAGCGTATGAAACGCCAGTCAAGGAGCTGCAAGCAAGCACAGCACGGTGATGATGCGAAGGCTCTGCGCAGTAACGACGAGCCGCCAGCATTGTATGGCTGCCGTTTCTGCCAACGGAAGTTTGCCAGCTCCCAAGCTTTGGGCGGGCACCAGAATGCCCACAAGCGGGAAAGGCAGCAGCCAGGCGGCCAAGTGTGGAGGCGCCCCGCCCACCCATCCACCAAACTTCAACAGCTTCTTGTTGACCGTCCATCCTCGTTGCCTTCCACGCCATCGCCTTTGCCACATCATCTACTTCATCACATGGTACAAAATTGTGCACCCTTCCTATTTGACCACATCAGCACAACGCCCATCAAAAGTGCATGTAAAAACCAAGATGATCCCCCCTTGGACCTTCGTCTAAGGCTCTAACTTCCAATATATTCCCCCCTCCCTCTTACCTTGTTAACTATGGTGCAAAGCACAAAGGCAACTCCTTCCAATACACCTCTCAACCAGTATGTGCTATAAAACCCCATCCATTATTAGGAAACCATATATAGCATGTCATTCCGCATCTTTCATTGCACATGACTTGGATGTCGCATACTTGCATTGAAATCTCATTTATGTCACTTGGCATTTTTCATTTACATATATTTACATCAAAATTTGTCACTTGGCATTTTTCATTTACATATATTTACATCGAAATCTGTCACTTGGCATTTTCACTTTACATATATTTGCATTGAAATCTCATTTATGTCACCTAGCATTTTTGCTTTACATCACGTTCTTGATTAATCACTTTGTGTGTATATAATGGTGTAGATGCTTGTGATGGCAAAGCCACAATAATGTGTTCATAACCTTGTTTGGTTAGATATGGAGGGCCCTAGCTTATGGGGAGGGCTCATTCATGATTGCCAGTAGCACATGAGCATGCCATGTTTGAGTAGCACATGAGCACATGAATTCGATTTCAACAACAACTAATTGCAATTTTATGTAAAGTACTTCGTAGTGATCAAAGTGTTAAAGCTTGTAGGATATGGTGACTACTTATAAAGATATCTATAAGGGTGACATCTAAGTTGTTTGAGAATATGTCTACCTTAACCAAGGAAATATCTACTTATGGTGACTACTTATAAAGATATCTATAAGGGTGACATCTAAGTTGTTTGAGAATATGTCTACCTTAACCAAGGAAATATCAATGAAACATTGTCTATACATAGCTCTTTTTTATTATACTCAATTGGATAAATTGTTAAAGACTTACTCTAGCACACATTGAAGTAGCCCATTCTTTGAGGAAAGTTTTCGTAAGTTATCGCTGTGCATTTCAAGCAAATGCAACTAAGTAAGATTGCTATCAAAGTAACATTCCTTTAAGACTCTTTGCTTTATGTGATGAAAGAAGGTTATATAGAAATAAAGTTGCTCAAAATTGTGAGTGTCTTTCTAAGCATAAGAAAACAACTTTGAGATATATTTTTAACCAGATAATTTCCTTCTCAATGATCCTAATGTCATCTAAAAATACAATAATGAAATCATCTAAGTAATCATGATATACATTGTTCATGAGACACTTTCAATGCTATACATGGTTCAAAAAAATTCATATCCATTAAAAGGAAGCTACTTGAAAAAAAAGCACTAGCATAAGCATAATGAAGAACAAAATTAAGCCCAAGTGTTTCATGTCACTAGCTACAATGATCACTCTGCATCCCCATCCAAAGCTTTGGCATCCAAAGTTGCTTGCATGGAGCGTTTTTTGGTAGCTGCGGGCCTGGAAAAGGAAGAGCACTATTTTCTGTATATGTTTTTCTCCCAAGAGGACGCTCAATGAATGGTCTTGCTCGTTGTATAGAATTTCCAAAACCATCTTGTACAATCTGAAAATTCTCAGCAGGATGCAATGCTCCATGCTCGTCCCTTGCTTGCACCTCTTGCATTTGAAGCAATAACCTTTGCATTAAGGCATCAAAATGTGCTTGTAAGCTTGGTTTTCCATCCACCATGTGTACAATGCGCTCATAGCAATCTGTCGCATTAGGCTTCTTCGCATTTGGCTCTTGAGTACCTTGTTGAGAATGGTCTACATTCTCAATGCTATGAGTCTCCTCCATGACAGAAATACAATTTGAGCCAATACATGTGTCATGGCCATTGTCATACAACTCCAAACACTTACCAATGATAGTATTTAAATTAAAACCCTTTAGTAGCATGACCTTTACTTGGTGCTTACACATATTGCCCTTCATTGCCCATCCACAATTACAACAACCCTAATCACAATAGGCATTATACACAATGTAATGGATCTTGGCGCCCGAGGATTGACTTTTTACCTTTGCCATAACCCTTGTGCCTTCATTAAAAAATAGTACATCTCCATCTGGGATGCTCTGAGCTCTTTCTAGTGAATGCTCAATCAATCTTTTTATGGCTTTATTTATGACAAAGCCACCCTTCTTTGCCTCATCTATATACCAAAAATACGACAAACATGCCGTCATAAGTTTGTGCAAAAGCCAATCAATTCTATGTCCCCATATGTACTTCTTGCCACATAAGAAACGAGACTTTAAAGTAGCATGATATGACTCGATAGCTCCATTTGTATCTTGATTTGCATGCGGAAGCATCCTCAAGCTTCTTGCCCACATCTCTACAAAAAGATAAGGCCCAGGTGAGTACTAATGCATAAAAAGTACATTAGGTTCCAATGATGTATTAAAGCTTCAATTAAACTTTTAACTTCTTAAGCTTAGAAGGTTGAACTTAGCAACTTTTGAAACCCAATAAGTACGGAAATATTCAATAAAGGCCTCCTCATGTGAAAAGTCGGCCAAGAACTCCAATACACTATCTTTTATATTGTCTATGGCAATTGCCTCTGAAGCTCCCCCTTGGACACACATGTTCATGATTGCACCTAGGTGTCTAAACATGATAGCTCTATTTTTCCAATCTTGTACCTTCTTCACTAAGTGCTTCAACCAACTTCGACGAAGGTGCCATAAACATAAATAAATTGGTATGTTGAATACCACCCTATTTTCAAGATTGCAATAAATTAGAAATAAAAGTTTAGCTAGTTTGACAAAGAGAAAGAGATAATACTTTGTGAGCAATAATGTGGACATGCACATGATTTACCTGATGGCATTTATCTCGGCAGTTGCATCATCAACAAGAAAGGCATTTGGATCCCATGATTTGTTGTAGTCAAGTATTTTATTGCGAAGACTTGTAAGCCATTGGACAATAGTGTCCGTATCAGAGCTTGATGTTATAAACAAAAAAAATTCAATGAGATAGAATCTTAACATTTCTACATATAAAGTAGCATAAAAAAAGTATATATATACTACATGCGTACCTTGTAAAAGTTTGTTCCAAACGTTGAATCCATTGATATGACCCCATTGTTGCCATGTGTGTTGAGCTTCTCAAGTTGCCAATGTGTTTGAATACCTAGCACAAATGGCTTATTGTTTGTAGCATCCATCTCCGCATAGTGAAAGACATCTTAAGAGTGTTGTTGTGTCCACATGCGAACACTTTGGGCATCACTAGAATGTAGCTCATGAGTACTACTTGCATGCTTCCTAGCAATATTTAAGATGTCTCTAAGTGATAGGAAATCATCTCGTGACAATGTATAGCTAGGATTGTTTACTTTTTTTTTGTGAACAACTTGAATATGTGCCTCATGCACTTGCATTGGAGTGTAACGTTTGCAAAGCATTTCAAAGACCCATGATTTTATTTCCAAAGAGAGCCATGGTGCAAAGGATAGGTTGTGGCCCAAAGTTGCCTTGATGCCTTCTTTGTGACAAAGCTCATCATTCTCATCAACATGATGCATTTGAATATAGCGAATGCAAGCTACATCTTCTAATAGATACAATCTTTTTACAAAGAAATAACATTGACAACCACACATGCGAGTGCCTTTTACACAACTTGGACGGCTTCCTTTCCCTGTCTTTGGTGTCTTTTTATTGCGAGGAACCATGATCTCCTTTCCACGCATATCTTTAGGACCATAAGCACACCAAAACAAAGTCTCCTCTAAGTAGCTATCAAGAGTTGGTTGCTTTAAGCTACCCTTTTCATGCCTTCGCACGCCTAAAATTTGTTTCTGCATCTGTAAGAGACTCTTCTCCTTTTAAAAAATCTGTTAAGCGATCCCAGTGAAAATAGGCTACCCGAACATATCCATATATAGACTTTTCACACTTTTTATCGGTCCATTGTAGATGATTAGCATTGAAAGGACCCAGCGGTGGATATTGAAGGTGCAGACCAGAAATCCTAGTAAAAACCTTAGAATTTTTTAACACATAAATGAAAAGCATGATCAGTTTGACCCTCAGGGTTCATTGTGCAAAATAAACATTTTCTCATTCCTTTAAACAACGCCATTGCTTAAGGCGAAACGATCTACAGGCCTTTGGGAGTGGACGAAAATAAACAATAAAATGCATTATTTTGACGCAGTAAACCATAGATTGTGAACAATAAGTAAAATAATAATCGGGCTTGCAAAAAATAAATTTGTGATTCACGTTTTCTCTTTGTTGTTCAGATGGGTCGCAGATCTGCTGCTGCTGCTGATGATGAAGATGAAGGAAGGTGCTACGCTGGTCACACTGGGCTGCTCTGCTGTGTGCAGGGTAGAGCGTCGGCTGGATGGTGTGGGCCGAAAACGCGGCTGCTACGTAGTAGTAGCATGCGCAGGAGGTATAGCGTGCCTTCTTCTTCACCCAGTTCTTGTAGCAGCCCTCTCCCTGTCCCCTTCCAGCAGCCCTTGCCGAAGATAAGCAGAAAGCCAGTGCCGAGGGCCAAGAAAATACGCCCATTCAAGAGCAAGCGTTTGCTTCTAAACAGACTGCAGAAATCAAAGAATATGGCCAGGTCGTTGAGCTGGCAACGAGTAAATGCTAATGCTGAGCTGGCATGAGAGGGGGCTCTGGTGGAAAGTGTTTCATGCACTCCCCCGCTACACGACAAGGGGGAGCGCATGAAATATATCCCCACCCCCATCAAGCTTGTATTCCACGCATTTTTATAGCCGATTAGGTGTTTTCTTAACAGTGTCATTTTCTACACTAAATCCGGTCTAATCGACGTTAGGGTTGGCATTGCTAAGCCAAGCTAAGGCTTAGGAACCATTACAAGCGTATAAACCTCAGCAACCGCACGATTTATAGCATTTGGGGAGGTTCATGATTTGGCAGTCTGATGCGTGTATGCAGGTTGAAATTGCCTTGATCTTCAAGTCAATTAGCACTTTTCAAGCTTATACAAGACCTAATTAAGCATTAGACACACAACCACCTTGCTACGAAGCCTATTCTGGGCGATTTCAACCGACTGCAGATTAGGAGCTTGCCTTAAGCTTTGCAAGTGTGTAAATCAGACAGGCATTCATTACGTAGAGAGAGCAATAGTGGATTGTATTGCTAGTTAAACATGCAATATCTATTGATGTCATCGAATGTGGACGCGGAGAAAGATCTCTGGAAAAGGCTGCTCTGAAGCGTGTACCAGGGTTCGCATGTCATTATCCTCCAGAGTCACAGCATTGTTTTTCTAGTGGAGGTTGTGCATAGCTAAGATCTCTGGAAAAGGCTGCTCTGAAGCATTTGCCAAGGTCTGCATGTCACTGTCCAGAGGTGCAGCTTTGTTTTTCTAGTGGAGGTTGCGCATAGCTGCATGCACAGTAATGAACCAAGTTGTTGTTGAGAACTTTTCTATGTGTTCCCTTTAGATCCCTAAAGGAACATTCATGGCCATCCCAAGGCAGGGGTCTTATAGCTTTCACTGCAGCCATCCTAGCAAGGGCTGTACGTGCTTCAACCACAGCAGATCGAAGCTCTCGAACGACAAGAAAACTACATTGAGTTGCTTCCAGTAGTGAACCATCATTTGAAGCTTCCATTACCATCATTTGAAGCTACCAGTGCTACTTTCAATGATGGAATGTATTGCAATGTGGAATGTCTCTTCAAGATCAATGCTCCTTCATTTCCAAGCTACTTATGGTTGATTTTCATGTTTCTACCATTGATTTTCATCAAGAAATTAAGAAGGGCTACTCTCTATCACCATTAGTTTGATATTTCATCACAATGGCAAGGTCGGATACACTTGGATTCCTATTAATCAAAGATTCACCTCATTGATGCTTCAATGGTGTTTCTTGATTGATTAAGGGCTTTATTGTAGCCTTAGATGCCTTGCACATGCGTATGAAGTTTATGGATGATTCATTTTGCATCTACATGATTTCTTGAGACCATTCCATTGAATCTACTCAAGATTCATGCCATTTGATGGTATTACATGCTCCAATCAATGGAATGGAAGAGAATGAATGCATTAGGTGGTGTCGTTGAAGACTATGATGCAATGAGGACATAGCTTATAGTTGTTTTCCTTGAATACTACCACTTAGAGTGAAACCTTGTGAGCCTCTTCACCGGAATTAAACTCTTGTTATTACGAATGGCTATGGGCATGCAACTATAAGTGCCAATTGTAAGTAAATTCATATACACTTTCAAGTTCATGCTATACAACTCACACACACTTGTATTCACATTTTAATTCTTAGTAAACAAGTGATGTGTGAGGGTATCTCGGCATTTGGAGGAGAGGCTATGTCTTGAATCTACCTTGCCATGAGTGCCTTGGAAAAGCGATAAGGTGGAGGATTAAGTACATTTGATGTGAAAAAATGGCCCCAACTTGTGCCTAGTTTTGACTTAAGTACAAGGGTAGGAAGTGCTTGGCCAGGAGATCGGCAAGCATCAATGCGATACATCAAACAACAATTGGGATTGATTCCGGCATCAATAACATCTTACATTCGGCATTACATTGAAGAAATTGCATGGACAAATGCAATTATGTCACACGTTTAAGCAATGATGGACAATGGCAATGGCAATGGCAATGGCAATGGCAATGGCAATGGCATTGCATGAGCCTATGTTACATGCATGATTGGGTAAATGATGTGTTTGTTGAGATGCAAAGCGATGCAAATTTGTTGATGGGGTGTTGATAAGAGTTGATGTAAATGGTGGATATTTGATTGTTCACATATCTACATTGAGATTTTATCCAAAATACAAAGGAGATGTTGCCGAATTTATCCCAAAAGTTTTCCACAGCTGATCAAGAAAATCACTAATCATTCATTGGTGATTAAGAGTCTCTATTGGGCAATCACCCCTCTTGGAAGAGCCAATTAGAAGCTATGAAGAGAGCTATTAACCTTTTGAATCGGACACTCGTTAAGGTATCCAAATTAGGATTTAGTAGTAAACTAAAAACCCTAATTCAATCATATAGCCTTAGGGTTGTCAAAAAAATATGTAGAGGTAATACTCCCTTAGAGCCATCCAATGAGCCAAGAACCACTGTATTTGGACATCGTTTGAGGGATCAAAACTAGCAAGCTAACTTTGACCAAAAAGTTAAAACAAAGGATATGTGCACTTTGACTTTGGGAAAACCCTCTTAGATATAGTTAGTACTCGTCACATCACAAGCTCACATGCCAAATCTCATCTAATTCCAATGACTTTTGAGTACTTTATGGCCTAATTTCTATTTTCAGCACTATCACATAAACCTTAAAATAGAGAATATTAAGGCTATTCAGAAATCTTATGTTCATGAATATTTGCATTCTATACCACAATATCTTTTAATAGAGCCCTAGATCATCCAATTCTAACATCATTCAAACCTTCTACAAGCCATTTTTCATTTTCAATCATTATGCCAAGTGGACGTCCATTCAAGCAAGCGATGAAATTTTAAGAGTTAAGGGAAGATAGGAAAATGGTGAATGAGGATCTTGTAGAGGATAGTGATGAAGAGGATTTTGAGGACATGCAAGCAAGAAGCTATGTTTTCTCAAAGAAACCTTCTTCAAGCATATTTGGTGTACAAGGACAAGGCTTCTCTCAAGCAAGGTCAACCGGAGATTCTTCATTTTCGAAGACAGTGGATGGAGATGCCTATCAAAGGCCTGACAGTGGATGGAGATGCCTATCAAAGGCCTTTGTCATTTGAGAGTCAAGAAAAAGGACAATATGATTTTGAAGACATAAGGATTATAGAACATTATGATGGAAAATCAAGGCTTAGAATTTCCATGATACATGTACTTTTGCATACAAGGTTGTTGGAATCAATGAAAGTGCAAGCTTTTCTTGATTATATGGTATCTACTGAAGTGAGTAGTTTATGGTTCAAAAGAGGAGAGCCATTTTCATAAATATTGTTTGCATTTGATGGTGAAGGAGTCACTTACATGGAACTCAAGGATTGGATTCATAATTAGGATGCTTATTTTCATGCCTTTCCTTTTGTGACGAGCTGACCAAAGTGAAGAAAGTGACTTCTCATTTCAAAGGAAAAGCTAGATTTTGGTGGTTGAAAGAAATGCACAACTATAATTGCGATTGACAGAATTTGATATATAATGTTCTGCAATACTTTGTGACCGCCCAAGAGCAAAAGTTCTTTAGAGATCCGTGCATGATATTCTCACATGAAGACTCTCTATCTAGATATATGGGGAGATATTAGTTTGTTTCCTTCTTCGTTTCCCAACATCAAAGAGAAGAAAAGTATCTAAGAGAATTTTGTGCAAATACTAGACGAAGATTTCATGCAAGTATCTCAAAGTATTTTGCAAATGGATGAGGATATTGATTTAGTTGAGATCATGGTGTTGATGGGACTTGTCCACATGCATACCAAAAGGGTCAATCACAAGGGCAAGTTTATTAAGCTAAGTAAGATAGAAATGAATGAATTGGTGGTACCCATTCTTGGCTACACTTCATGTTTGAATGGGAATGGAATGCTTCAACTCATGTTGAAAGATTTAGATTATCCTTCCCATTTTAACACTAGTTTGGTACCAAAACAGGACACTTGAGTGTCCTTTTTTGGGGGTTGCAAAGAAAAATAAAACTCCTAATGTAGGCTTTAAAAACCAAAATTCTTCATTGGGCATGTAGAACATAACCCTATGCTTATGTAAAAAATGCTAAACATATAAAATGCCTTTTTATTTGGAAGTACATAAGCAACAAAGTAGCATATGTCTTGAAAATGAACATTTTTCAGGATTTTTCAGGATTTTTCCAAATATGCAAGCATCATTCTCTCAAAAAGAAAATCCAATGATATCAATAGCATTTTTCCCAAGATATTTTGATAGCATACATCAGTCCAAGGAGGTAGAAGTTCACCAAAAAAATCATTTTTCTTTCCTAGAATTTTTTCCAAAAAAGTTGTATAAAATCAGCAAAAGTAACGCGTATTATCAAAACTCAATCACGCCACTAAAAAAAATTGTAGCCCTATCAATGAGAATGTTGATTATTGGTTTTCATGCTTGAGATGAGATAAATAAGCCATAATTTGATGTGTATGACACTAACTTAGCCTCCACTTAAGTAGGTTCTTATCGCCTAGTTCTAAAAAAACTGTAAAAAATAAAAATACAAAATTTGATCATCTTTTTTCAAAAACTAATCATAACTATGCTTGCACAAGTAGTCTACACCTATAGTCACAACAAATAATGCACTTACACAGCTTTCCCCTTTGATGAAAATCAAAATTAGGCTCATAATTAGACATTTTATGTATTAAAAACAGGTTGCGCAAAAGGCCATGTATGAGAAGAGGCCCAAAAAGTGGCTATAAAGTTTTGAAAATTCAAAACAAAGTAGTATTTACCCTATATAACATGGGTGCACCTCAAGTTTTACATTATTAGCTTGCATATGGAAGGAGAAAAATTCATGCTCCACCTGTATAAAAAACGTCATTTCAATATTAGCGAGTCAAAAGTTTATCCAATAATTATCGTTTGATGATTCTAAGATTTATTTTACATCATGGGCTTTCCATCAAGCCAAGTTTCATGATCAAACTATCTCCCTTCTAAAAGTTATGTACAAATTACTACTATTTTGAAAACAGCAAAAATCATGCGTTTTATCAGCATGTGTCTAAGAAAATTAAAATATTGCCTTGCAAAAGCTAAGAAAAGTGCAATTTAAAAAATCTCAATTTTTTTTTGGGTCTTGAGGAACATCTGTGGATGTTAAGCATTTCAAAACTCTTAATAGATTGCCCACAAAAATTCAAGAAAAATGCTAACTTTCAGGACACTTTAGTGTCCTCAGGACACTTTAGTGTCCAATTACAGAACTAGTGTTAAATAAATACGTAAATTGCCACCCGAGGATATTTTACATAGATTGATCAAGGATTGCTCTTTTGAAGGCAAGTTAAAGGAGTTACCAAAGACATATAGTGACAATTGTATGATTGAGTTGGTAGAGGGGAAATGGATGACAGAATGGAGCAAATATATGAAGGTAATTCATGGACGAAGCCGCAAACCCAGACAAGGGTGAATGTGTCTTTTGTCTTGAGGAAAGGTTTTGTGGTGGTGTGTTTGAATGCATGAATGAAAGGTGCTTGTTTCATTCTTGATCAGGAACACCAAATAGGTATCATTGGAATGGGAAACTAATTTGGAGTGCGTTTTATATAAATATGTCCCTATGTGTGTTGTTACATGCCCTATTTCTATCTATTACTTTATACCAAAGGAGAGTGCCCATACTAGGTTATTTATCCATCATGGTGGTGGTAAGCATTCTCATAGTGTTCCTAGGGGGACGTTTAGAGATTCCTTGAGGAATATAAAAGGTTTGGTGGGACATGTGGTTGCAATGGACCATAATGTTGGACCCAAGAAACTGCATATGATTATTGCAAAAGAGTTATTCTTAAGGTTGTTTATACAGACAATGACAAGGCATAGGGTGAGTTCATGTCCAAGAAAGAATTACAGAAGATGTCACAAGAGCTATGGTTGATAATAAATATGAAAAATTAAACCTCTCTTTTTCTTGGGTTTTTATTCCCTTGTTTCTTTTGCAAGATAATTGATAATCACAATGTCATCAATGACTCTTTGATATAGATTGAGGCAGATGGTATTGCAATGTTGCAAGAGAAATAGGCCTCTTGGAGATGGTTTTGAGGCAATTTGGAGCTGAAGAGGAAATGTCACTTTTAATTCCTCCATGGATCTCGTTTTCCCTTGCAAGGAAAGGCATTGGAGGATAGATGCTTTCTCTTTAAGATGTCAAGACTGGTCCTAGCTCTGCTGTGAACACAGTGCACAAATGGATATAGACGGTGGTGGGGACTTGCAGCACTCCTAGGTTTGTTTTAATCATGTTCATCGTATTTAGAGTGGGTGTCATACCATCGACACCCATGTCTATGATCACTTGTAAGTTCCATTGTCTTTTTGTCTAGTAAATGCACTAGCATACTACATGTGTGGCTCACTGGCTTCAATATTTGAACAGAGTAAGAGAACTATTAATAATTGCAACCTGTGAGTTCAAAGAGGGGGATAAAGCAGCACAGATTATGTTTTGGGAGAATGTGAATGAATGGATGATTGAGCATACTGGGTTGGTAAACTTGCCAATTTCTTTGGGTTTATGGGCTGATAAAGCGGGTGGTGCCAATTGGAATGTTGTCCGAGCGATGTACAATGCCGGTGGTTGGGAAGGAGAAATCTTGCCTATTTCATTAAAAGGAAAATCTTAGGGTCCCAACATAGGGAAACACACTTGGAAATGTGTGAGAGGTGGAGGGCCTCTCCTACAAAAGATTATACTCTTGTGCAATTTCGCAACATACGTGCTTGGTGGGCAACATGCAAGGAAAGACAAAAACATTCCTAAGCTAGTCGCTAGCAAGCTGAGTTGGTGGCATTATAGAGCAAGTCGATGGGGACATCTTATTTTGAAGGTACATTATTTCTCAGTGTAACCAAATGCATCATAGTAGCTTAATGGCGGTCAGTCGTAAACTAAAGAATATTGTGCTACTTACAACAATAAACAGGAGGGGAGCCAATTATCAGTGCTTTGGTGCCGTGCCTAGGACAATTTTTTTAGAGTCCAAACATGCTAGTAGCTGGCTTGCAGGAGAGGGTTATAAACACAAATTTACCCTATATGATGCATGTGTTACAGATCTTACAAATGCCTACTTCTATCAATCAATATTTCCACATTAGGACCATTGCCACTATACTTCCCTTCCATGAATGTGAGTTGACGAGCACATTGGTGTCAAGATAAACATCAACTCTCTGTTGCACCCTCCAGCTAATGTCCCCAATGTCTGGCCCATTGCTAAAGGTACTAAACTTAAAATTATAAAGGTAAAAAAACTTGTGAAAGATGGATTTGAGATTGGTGTTCCACTAGAGGAAATTGCAAATAGAAACACTACACATGCAGGCAATGAGTGTTAGGAGTTGGAGAAACAAAAGTATCCATATCGTAGAGGTATCTCCAAAGCATCATAGTAGCATTGCAAAAAATGACTGCAAAGGTCATTGGTGGCCATGTGCATAAAAGAAGGGCTCAAAGAAATTTTTGGTCAAAGGATAACCAATGTCAATAATGAGGAGGTTCTTCCGTATGAGGAGGTGGTTATTCAAACACAATCGTCTTGTTCATGTACAAAATTCAAGCAAAGAGCAAAAAAAAGAAGCCACATCTTCCATGTAAACATATATACTTGGAATTCTTAATGATTCTCGGCTAGGATGTGAATAATCATATGCATGTCCACCAGGCAAAGATTCCTAATGATATCTTGAAGGAGATGCTAACAAAATCTGTTGAGAAGTCATCCACAACCCTCATAAGGCATCCTTGTGTATGCTTTTTCCCCTCAATCATTTTCTACAGTTACCTATATTTGTTTCTTGGAAAACCCACCATGTATTTATGAGCGACCATCTGTAATTTTGACTCTATTGTATATCGAATGTGCTCACATATCTTAACAACTATGTATCTTTGAACATGTATTTATTAAGCATTTATATTTCCAATTCTAATATGTTTTTTTAAAATTTTATTCTTTGAGTCTGTTATCTGTTCAACATGCTCACATGCCTGTATAATCTTCTTCACTATCTTACTTTGGATTATCAAAATTGCTCGCTGCCTTGTGCTCGCTCCATGGATGCACCTGTGAGGCAGTCGAGAGAGAGAGAGAGAGAGAGAGAGAGAGAGAGAGAGAGAGAGAGAGAGAGAGAGAAAGAGAGAGAGAGAGAGAGATAGAGAGAGAGAGAGAGAGAGAGAGAGAGAGAGAGAGGAGAGAAGGTGTGAGGCAGTCGCCCTTAGTGAGGGGGGTTTGCCTCACTAAGGGTGACATCACCCTTAGTTAGGAGGGTGACCAGGACGATCGCCCTTCTCACTAAGGGCAATGTCATCCTTAGTGAGAAGGGCGAAGGCGACCGCCCTGGTGCGAAGGGACACCTTCCTCACTAATTTTTAATAAAAACTAGTTTTTTGTTTTAAATTTAAAAAAGGGTTTTTGTTTTGTTTTAAAGATTAGAATAAGTTTTTTTAAGGTTTTTTGTTTTGTTTTAAATAGCTAAGAATAAAAATTCAAGGAGAGAAAGAGAGACAGAGATATTGATCCAATGAGAGAGAACGAGGCGGCTTGGGGAAGGCTCCGGGGGCTCAATCATAAATATGTAAGCGTAGCATGTGGGTTCAACAAAAGGGATTTTTAAAATCCCCTTTTTACACATTTTTTACATACAGAAGGGTACCATTTAAAGGAGGTATTCATAGGTTGAATAGAAACAAGGTGTGTTTTATTCATGAAAAATTTACAGATAAGGAATTTTAGAAGTAGGGATTGAACTCACGTGACACAGAGGGTTTACATATAGTGAACCCACCAAGGGACGAGGAAAAATGAGAGGAGAATGAAGGGGGGGGGGTGATGAGGGAAAATGAGAGGATGAGAGAGAGAGAGAGAGAGAGAGAGAGAGAGAGAGAGAGAGAGAGAGAGAACACCTCACTTAGAGAGTGAAGAGTGGGCACTTGTTAACACTTGTGACATGATTTCCTAATTAAGCAAGTGTGATTTTTCTACAGTAAGTTAATGAATTTGAAGGATAGTTACATCTACACAAAGAAAATCAAACTCTTATACTAGGCCTCGCATAGCAACCATTAAGAGTGATCGTAAAAGAGGAGATGTCATCACCCGAAATTCCAAGTATTAAGTAGAATAATGGGCTTTCCGCGTCCAAGAATTATGATTTTAATCACAACAGTATGGGCTTTCCGCGTCCAAGAATTATGATTTTAATCACAACAGTGTGGCCACCACATACAAACTACATGTAGTCATGAAAATCCAAGATAGCTAAAGAAATAATTATTTATGGGAGTTAGTTATGTAAGCATTTATTATTAAATATTATTATTAAAAATGAATTTTATATTTTTTATATTAATGATATTAATGATACTATTTATAATGATTGAAGAATGTTTTTATGATAAATAATATTTTTTTTGAAAAATGAATATTTTCTTAAAATTTATTCTAATATGTATAAATTTAGTGTTTAAAATTAAAATTCATTTTTATTAGTTTGTTGTGTGTTTGTGAGTTGTTTTTGTGTGATATAGTACTTTGCAAATAGAGATCTCTTTCTCTTCTATCTTCTTTTAGTCTGTGTTTTTCTTTATTGGACATAGAGAACACAATTTTTCACATTTTTATAGGAGGTTTAGAGAGTGATCCTATTGTTAGGACTGTGCAGGGACGTTTTTACCTGTTGATTATGTTGGAATTTTATGTACTCATGTCGGATTAAAAGTTTTTGCAATCAAACCACAAGATGATGGTGTAAATCATCTTATATCTATCAAGTCAGCTAGACCCACCGGTCTCACTAAAGACGAATCATGTTATATCTTTGATAAAGATATAACAACAGAATACCTTATTGTTCAAATATTAGGAGAGTCAAGCAACACTATACCAAGCACACCAAAGTAAGTCATTGTATTGATCTTACAATAGAAGATTCTCCCACAGGTACACCCCATCAGAAGAGTGGTCAAATACTTATTGTCTGAGGAATCTCATGCACGTGTTCTTCGTAGAATGTTATTAACAAAGCACGCATATTGAGAAGGTGGAAGAGATTCCTCAAATTTAAAATGGCAATGTGGCTTTTGAGTTACCGAATGTACATGATCCTTCAGCCTCTCCAATGAAAGGAATGGAGAAAGCACATGATGGCCATTGTTGGGTGACATGCAAAGAGTCACATAAAGTTTCCACCAAGAGTAGTCCAAAAGAGTTCTTGTGAAGGCTTGTTTGAGTGCACTTATGCCTTGTGTAGAAGTAGAACTATGAATGGCACACTGAATACAACATCATGGATTGATAAGCTTATTATCTTAGCTCAATTTCAGTAAGCCTTGATTAATAAGAGTATTTATTTGGACTTTGTAATTTTTAAAATAATAGGCAAGCTCACAGAAGCTTCCCTCGCACTGGGCTTAACATCAGATGAATATGTCTCTCTAGCTTGTTTCTACTACAAAACAAACCTATATGCAGAAGTGTGTGTGTGGTGCTACAGTGTACTATTATATGCATGCTAACCCACATATGATGAGATTGATGATAGATCAAGAGGAATATTTGCATGAGGTGCAAAGGGGCAACACATCAAGGAAAGCATTGCAAAAGATGAGAGAACTTGTGCAAGAGGAAGTTTCAGAGGTGACTACAAGTGGTCCACCCAAGGAAGATACAAATGGATATCACCAAACAACTTGTATTAGAAGTAGCTATTAGGAAGCATACAAAGGATGGATAAATATTAGCAACATGCAGTTGTCACTATTATTGGAACACATGCATCCCCTAATTCAGTGTTAACGGTAATGTTAAGTCCATATTAATTTTACATTTTTTAATTATTCTTAGAAACTTAATTTTTTCATAGTTTGTTTAGTTGTCCAATTCTCTTGTAGATTCAGGAGAATGGTACGTGCTTCTAAAATCAATGGTACAGTGCAAGGTGCAGTGTCCAGTATCCTAGAATTGAAGAGACAATGTGCTTTTGAGTTCTTCCATGGTATTAGTTTTCCTGGGCTAGATTTGGACAAGTCAGAGTGGTGCTACTATGCCGTTAGTGGTGTTGTGCATTGAGTGAAGAAAAGGCACTTTTGAAATACAAACACATTAGATCGTGGTGGATGAATAATAAAGTCGCTGATGCAAAATTACTAGCCATGGATTGTTGGCTTAGTTGGTGGCATACTAGATATCCCCATTGGGAGGAAGCACCTTGTAGGGGTAAGCATTACTTTTTCTGGGATTTGAAAACAAATAACTTGTATTTGGAATTTGAATTGTTAAGTTTGATTCTTGTCAGTTAACTTAATCTCCTATTTGTAGGATGTGGGAATAACACCACTTTGTCACACATGTCGGCCACCAATCTAGCAAAAACAAATGATGCAAGTTGGTTATAGTAGGAGAGGGTTTCAAGGGAACCATATCTTTACACGATACTACTATTTTAGATCTCACTAATGTCCTCTTGAAATCCACAAAGAAGCATACATTCATGCAAGGTAAATATCAAAGTTGATGGTGGAGAAGGCTAGAACATTAAAAGCTCTAAGTCCGTCAACCACTAGCAAATTGGTGGGGGAAGAAGTTTGTGGCACAAAAATGCATGTGTAACCAAACTATATTGGTGATAACACTATAGTTAACCTGCCGGTGTCAAAAACCCACAGTTATAAATCTTGAGGAAGACACATCATCTAGAGTATGTCGCAGAAAACCAGCCACATAAGAAACAAGGTAGGAGATTAAACTTTCCACCTACGATTCCTTCAGCTACAAAAGGTGGTCAACACAATGCAGAGGGATTAGAAACTAAAGCAAAGGTGCAAGAAATTGTGGAGAATAACATACATAACTTAATGTGGGCTATACGTCGAACACTACTACATAGCGAGGTCACTTGCGAAGGATGGTTAGGTGGCCAAGATGGCAAGTGTAAGAAGAGCATCAAGAATTGTGGGCAAGGTGTTCCAGCTCCATCTGTCTATGGTATGAGATAGTGGTCAGGGGGAAGAGGCATCAGTTTATGTGGTTTTGTCAGCAGCATGGATCATACTTGGAGAGTATGTAATACTATCTATCAATCACTTGAAGCTCCAAGTCTGTCAACCACTAGCGAATTGGTGGGGGAAGAAGTTTGTGGCACAAAAATGCATGTGTAACCAAACTATATTGGTGATAACACTATAGTTAACCTACCGCTATCAAAAACCCACATTTATAAATCTTGAGGAAGACACATCGTCTAGAGTATGTCATAGAAAACCAGCTACATAAGAAAAAGAAACAAGGTAGGAGATTAAACTTTCCACCTACTATTCTTTCAGCTACAAAAGGTGGTCAACACAATGCAGAGGGATTAGAAACTAAAGCAAAGGTGCAGGAAATTGTGGAGAATAACATACATGACTCAATGTGGGCTATACGTCGAACACTACTACATAGCAAGGTCACTTGCGAAGGATGGTTAGGTGGCCAAGATGGCAAGTGTAAGAAGAGCATCAAGAATTGTGGGCAAGGTGTTCCAGCTCCATGTGTCTATGGTATGAGATTGTGGTCAGGGTACAGAGGCATCAGTTCATGTGGTTTTGTCAGCAGCATGGATCATACTTGGAGATCATCAAGAATTGTGGGCAAGGTGTTCCAGCTCCATGTGTCTATGGTATGAGATTGTGGTCAGGGTACAGAGGCATCAGTTCATGTGGTTTTGTCAGCAGCATGGATCATACTTGGAGAGTATGTAATACTATCTATCAATCACTTGCTAGACCTTGGTTGTATAGCGAGTTGGACATGGTACAAACCTTACTGTGGATGAGATCCAAGCATTGGAAGCTGGTGGATTTGTGTTGCAAGAGGGACTATGCAAAGAAGAAATTGATGTAGCCCATCAACAAAGTAAAGAAGTGGCATATCGGATATAGTAAGAGAATAGATTCAATAATTTCAAACGCAGCTACGATCTTTGAGCATTTGGTCATTAAGGCTAGGCAAATAGAAGTGTTTGTAATTGAGACTAAGGAATCACTATTATGCAATGAAAAATACCTGGTGACTATGGGAAAGAATCCATCATGCACGTCTCGATTTTCAAATTAGGGTAGGGGCTGGTAGACAATATTGTGCATACAAGCACCTTTATTTTGTGTATTTGCATATTTTTGGGTTAGATGCGAACCATAATATGTTTATACATCAACCCACTCTAAAAAAGGAGGACCTAATGAGAATGTTGAGCAACGGGAGATCAATCTGAAAAGGACTAATATTAACAACATTGTACTGTTATTTTGAAAATATCCTTCATTTTGCGATAATAAAATGTCCTTTATATCATGGTTCTATCAACCCTCTATAAAGGTATATTTACTTTTCATTTTTTAAACTTCTTAGAAGAACGGCTCAGCTATAAGACTCTCGGTCATATGAGATGCGACTGGATTGGCAGTCGCTATCACAACGTTGGTGCCTACACAAAAGGTCAACGTTTAATGAGATATCTACCAGTTGCACAAAGAACATTTTGAAGAAATTGTTGATACAATAAAATAGAGAACTACCTCGATAAATGGGGTCCTGAATCATGGAAAAAGCTGCACCACGTGCTCGATGCTACTAATGTGCAAGCCTAGGACATCATTCACTTCACACCAACTTGACAACTCACTTCACACCAACTTCACATCTAACGATGGGGCTGCTAGGTCCTACCTCACTTCACGTGGTCACCTCATGAAAATAAGCCTCACGGAAGAGGGCCTCACGCATCCTAGCCTCCTTTGTGTTAACTCCTAGGTGTGAGTTCTCTGTCCTTGGACTTCAAGATTTTTGTGAGCTTCATATCTCTTGGCTTCCTCACTGTTTCCCCCAAGGTATGTTCCTCACGCTTCTAGATCCAATGAGTTGTTGGGTGGATCCCCTCATATTTCATCTTTTTAGGTGTATAAGAGGGGTTGTGCCTTCACCTATTAGTCTTCTCAATGTGGCTCTTAGGGTGTGAGACTCACAGGCATGAACCTTCATAAGCATGAGCCTCATAACCTTCATAAGTGTGAGCCTCAAGGGTTTGAGCCTCACAAGCCTGAGCCTCACAGGCATAAACCTTCACAAGCATGAGCCTCACATGCGTGAACCTCACACGAGTGAGCTTGATAGACGTGAGCATTCACAAGCATGAGCCTCATAGGTGTAAAGCTTCATGGAGTACCAAGTGCACAATATAATCACAGGAGCTTCACAATTACACTCACCTTTATAGTAGTCACTTGAGCTTCACACACATCTACAATTGAATCCTTTTGGCATATTGATCTAGTCACAATAATCTAGACTACAATCGTTTTGAGGCCACTCAGGTTTATAAGAACTAGCTCCAGAATTAGGCCACATCTACCCTTGTGCATACAGTTGTTTTGTCATGTCTTGCATCCACATGCATTCAAGCACACTCACCTTACATAATCACACTTCCTTGTAGGAGTGCATGCTATGATGGTTATCATTTATTCATATTCAGAGTTATTATCATTATTCTCAAGTTTTCACCTTGTGATGCTCTCAAGTTTTCACTTTGTATTGTGAATATCAATAAGTTAAATAGTGAAAATCATAATTCTCAATTTGGTAAAGTGATGATTTGATACTATATGTTGTGTTGTAATTGATAACTATGTGGCATAATCCCTGTGAGACCCCTGCCCTCTCCACGCGGCCTTCTCCGGGTTGCTGGCAGCGGAAGCAACAGCCTCTCGCACAAGGCAGGGATTCCCACTCAGGGTCTCACCCATGAATGTCTGGGCAAGGGACTAGTCCGGTGGTCCCTCCGAAACCTAGACCGGAAAAACTTTACTCGCTCGGAAGGCACGTGCGATTCCACCAGGAAAATCATCTAAGGGATGATTTATCTAATGGGTCAAGGCCTTAACTATCCTTTCTAATCCAACCAAACCCGTAGGTCACATGGCCAGATCAAGGGAAGAGACTTACACTTGGTTCATAGAAATCATTGCTTTTTTCCCCCTTAAGCGAGGCACAGCCGCCGCTGATTCTTTCCCATAGAATAAGAATCTTCCTGGGACTTATTCTAACCAACACAACTTGAACGTATCTAAACTGTATCGTAGGAATCCACCAATCCAGCCTCGGCCCATGGGTTAGCCAACTGCTGTATTGGTGGTATCTAAAATTGAACGTATCTAAACTGTATCGTAGGAATCCACCAATCCAGCCTCGGCCCATGGGTTAGCCAACTGCCCAACCACTGTATTGGTGGGATCCCTTTATATAAAAATTTGGTTAAGTTTTGTCCTGGGTACTAGGGAAAAGAGTTCCCAGGCCCCCTAGCCGGCGCTCATACAAAATACAATTTAGACACACCACTTACACACCTAATATGAAAATTGCCTTTTATAGATTCAACTATCTTTAAAGTAGACTTGAAATGAAACCATAGTATTTCGAATCATAATCCTCCAAAATATCCAGTCCATTGTTTTACAATCAAAATATCATCCGGACTCTCCGTTAAAGACCAGCTACTCAGCCAACGAAATCCAATTTGAAGTTCCAGTTCACATAGATAATTCCTTATCAGTCCATCCATATCTTCCTCGACATACACATGGGTGTCCTAGCAACCGCGAGCCTGTACATCGCCTGGTTAGAACCCTCTAGGATCCTGTTTAGGTGTACTAGCACTTTAATCAAGGATCACTTCGTCGGTCCTCGCTCATCGTACCGAAAGCGCACCATTTTAACCATGCCGAGGTTGGTCAAGACCTTGGCAGGCTTTTCCTGGAGCGACATCCTTTGATGACTCCCCGCCAGCTATTTGTAAAACGAAATTCTCCTTAGTTTAAACCATAGACCAAATGCTTCCTCCAGCATTCTAGCGTAAGACAGTCCTTTTCAGAAAAATAGAGTTTCTATGCAAGTAAGAATTTCCCATTGAGTTTGATTCCACAAGACCCTTTTTCTCAAAATCTAGATTTTCTTAATGAGAATCATGAATCTCAATCAAGGTAATCCACCCATTAATTTCAATGAATTTCTTACTTATTTCTCAACGGTTTCGGTCTTAGGGAAAACCTCTCTAAATCAGTGAGAATCCATTCTTAGTACTGAAGAGATGGGAATAGTCACAAGGTTTTACTTAATTTCTGATTCGAGAGATGGGCAAGCATCTTACTAGGCTACCTTTCTCATGTGGTCATGGTCCCCAACTATAAATTATTCGGATTTGATTCTAGCTTGATTCCTAAGGATTTTTCTTCTATTTATTTGATAATTTAACGGTGATTTCCAATTGAAAAGGTTAAAATCCAAAATTATGAAATTTTATTCTTTCCTGGCCATAATAGAATTATAAATAGCTCTATTCGAGAATAACGGATTTCTATAAAGATAACTCTCCTTCCAATAATCCATTTGTGAATATGCATACATCATTTTATTGATTTATTCATACAAAAATATCTTAAAATATTCTTTTCTCCATTTTGATCCTCAGCATTAATATACCATAATTTTCTACATGAAATTATGGTGAAACCTTCTCTTTTATCGCCAAAATTAATTTATGCATTTTCTAATTAAAGAACGATGAAAATTCCTCTTTTAAATAAATAAAAATAACCATATTTGAAATATGCCAAAAATTTCTCTTTTAATATTAAAAATATTTATATCTAGAATATCGTGGAAATTCCTCTTTTTGCATCTAAATTTTTATGCATGTAAAAATAAATGTAACAAAAATTCCTCTTTTCATTATTAAATTTATGCATAAAAATAAGATTTATCTTTTTTCTAGAAAATTTTGCCATAGCTTCGCTGCAACTTCAGAGAATGTTCAATTTTCTAACTTTGAATGAATATTCATAATTGAAATATGCTAAGAACTCCTCTGTTAATAATGAAATATCCCTGGCCACACCGTGCAACGAATTCAAGGGTGCTAGCAGTTGAAGTAACACTTCTTGCGTGGGGCAGGGTCCCTCACTCGGGGCCTCGCACACGTATATCCGGACAAGAGACTAATCCCTCGGTTCTTCTAAAACCGAACCCGGAAAAACTTCCCTCGCCTAGAAAACACGGGTGATTCCTCCAGGATATTTTTAGTCTAATGTAGTCAAGAGCCTTAACTAATTGAACTGATCTGACCGAATCTGTAAGTATCATAGTCAGATCAAGGAAAAGTCTTGCACTTGGATCATAGAGACCAACGCTTTTTTCCTCATTGAGAGGCACAACCATTGATTCTTTTCATAGAACAATTTTTATCCGAGATTTACTTCATCTATCGTACCATAACAGAATTGAGTCTCATTTTAGGGATCCATCAGTAGCCAATCGCCCAACCACTGTAGTGATGGGATCCATTTAAGAATTTGGTTAGGTTTTGTCCTGGGTACCAGGGAAAAGAGTTTCCAGGCCCCCTAGCGAGATATTCAGCTGTCTTTAAAACAATCATTTAATGAAACTATAGTATCACTGATCATAATCCTCCAAAATTAATCCGGTTGAATCCGGTTGAATCCTAATTTCTAATTCTTTCTTCATCGGTGTACCTATGGCATCATTGGCAACCAGAATGCTCACCCCTTGTCCACTCAGGGGCCTTTTCGATAGTACCTAGCTCATAGTACCCAGTAATATATTCGCTTATAGAAATCAAAATGGAATCTCTGCTGAAGATCAGCAAGATCAACCAACAGATCCATATAAAAGAGCCATGGACTCATCCGTTGAGGACCATCAAGGTCAATCAACCAGATCCATGCCCAAATTCAGAAAACAACTCTTACTCCTTGATCCAATATCTTCCCCGATGCACGTGTGGGTATCTTCGATGACCCAGAGCCCCGTATGGTCAGCACCCTCTGGGATCCTTTGCAGGTCACCTAGCGCTTCACTCATAGGCCGCTTCCTCATCCACCGTATCGAAAGCTCACCATTCAAATCAAACTGAGGTTGGTCAAGACCTCGGCTGACCTTGCTACGCGAGACGTCCTCCATTGACTCTCCATCAGCGGTTGTAACTTTATCAGATAGGTCTCCATGACCTCATTCACAAGACGGTCAAAATGCTTCCCCAACATTTTTGACATAAAACAGTCATTTAAAAACATGTCATAAATATAGTTTCTATAACGAACTCTCGTCTTTCCACATTGTTCCACATCAATCCTCATTTATTTCATATGTATTCTATTCTCATCACATCATTTTCCATCTCATCCTATCTTTTCTCATTTATCCGCATCAGATCTCATCCACTTGCATCTACCCATATCCACATCTCATCACATCATATTCATTCACATCACATATCACATCTATCCCAATTTACATCACATCTCATTCACTCACATCCCGATTCACATGACATCACATCTCATTCACTTACATCCCGATTCACATGACATCACATCTCATTCATTCACATCCCGATTCACATCACATCACATCTATTCACGTCCATCACATTTATTTACATCACATCCATTTACATCCATCACATCACATTCATTCTTATCCATCACATTCATTTATTCATATCCACCACATTCATTCTCATAACCATCCCATCACATACATTCTATCCACATTATATCACATCACATACATTCTATCCACATTATATCACATCACTTCTATCCACATCATATCTCATTCATACACATCTCATCTCATTCATCCACATCCATCCAATCATTCACATGTACTACTACTCACATCTATCCATACATTCATATCTATCACTTCACATCCACATATATTCATGTCACATCACATCTCTTTACATCACATCACATTCTTTCACATACACATCCATTCTTTGACATACACCCACATCCATTCTTTCACATACTCTTCACATCCATTCTTCACATACATATTCACATCCATTCTTCACATACACATCCATATCCATTCTTCATAACATGCACATTCACATCCATTCTTCACATACACATTCACATCCATTTTCACATACACATTCACATCCATTCTTCACATCCATTAGTCACATACACATCCATATCCATTTTCACATACACTCATCACATATCATCCACTCACATCCCATATCATTCATTTACATCCCGATTCACATGACATCACATCTCATTCATTCACATCCCGTTTCACATCACATTACATCTCATCCAATTCATTCATTCACATCTATCCTTATTCACATGTCATCACATCTCATTCATTCACATTCCGATTCACATCTCATCCATTTATTCACATCTATCTGATTCACATCGCATCTCATCACATCTATTCACATCACATATCATCACTTCTATTCACATCACATCTCATTTCTATGCAAGTTTTCAGTTTGATTTTCTTTTGAATACAAGAAGTATTTCTTGAATCAGTATCCCCAAAACTTCTTGATCGGAATTTTGAATTTCATACCAAAATTCCTCGAATTCTATAACCTTGATCCACAGATCAATTTGAAGGGTCTCAAACTTAGTTTCAGATTTGGCGGGAGTTTTGAGTGTATTTTTCTAAACTAGTCACACCTTCTTTCCTCAAAACTGACGAAAGAGTTTGGTCTTGGTCATAGTCTGATTCAAGGTTCGAGTCGGATAAGATTTTTCCTGATCTAAAAGGTTTGATAATTCAGTTACTATTTTACTAAATTTCTTTCTTTGAATATTCACTTAACTAATTTCTAAATTAGTTATAAATTCCAATGACGAATAGATTAATCATTTATCTGAATATTTCGATCTCGATAGATTTCCTAAATTCTCTTTTTACAATCCGTGTTTACAATCCGTGTGAATATAAAACGATAGAAATTTCTCTCTTAGAGTATTTAATTATTCATTTATCAAATACTCATAGAATTTAAGAGAATTCTAATTTTGATATAAAAACCAGAAGATGCCAAGTCTTGCCACATAAAAAATTTCCCAAAAGCTAAAAGCACCTAATGGGGAAGAGGGAAAGGAGGGGGGAAGCAGGTGGGAGTGTAGCTTCAGGATGTCTACATCTTCTTGGGATTGCAAGGCCATAAATCCCCCTCTGTAATGACGCCCCAATCCATCTCCATGGGTGGCCCATTATCTTGTAATCTCTTTATTAAGACCATGTCAAAAGCTTTGCAAAAATCCACAAAGTAACAGTAGATCTTTTGTCCATGGGCTCTTCCCTCCTTTATAATAGCATGGAGTCTAAATATATGATCTATATAGTGGAGTTCCCCCATCTAAAGCCAACCTATCCTGGTGCTCTAAGCCTTTGCTCCTTAACCCATCTGCTCTGCTAAGCTCATGCTCCAAGATAGATCTGTAGATCTTAGCCAAAGTATGGCCAATCATGGTGTTCTTGTAGTTACTGGGATCTAGATCTCTCATTTTCAAAATGGGCACTATAGTATTAGAGGACCAATTCATGGTGGGGAAGCCCTCGCCTAGTGCTCCAAGATGCTATAATCCTGAACAAACCCTATTTGTGTATCATGCACTATCTTAGGAAGAAGGGGCCACACTTGATTGTTGATCATCTTGGTAAACCCCTTATAAGTCGTAGACATCAATGTGATGGGCATCCACTAGTAGAGCTCCTATCTATCCCCCCCTTAACCAGCTAAGACAGGCATCCTCTCAGACGAGAAGTTTCATTGAAAAGCCAAAAGAAGTGGCTTCTTCAAAAAATCCCAAAACGTGATAAAGAAGGCTTTGGAAGACAAGCCATCCTCACTAAGGCATTTCTTCTCCTCTAGCTTAATGAAAGCCTCAAGAAGCTATGTCTCAGTAAAGGGGGCCATCAAACACCTCCCTATCTCCTCTATAACTATCCGTGATGTGCAACTCCATACCCTCTATCTGGCCAACTCTACCTTCGATGTGTGTCTCTCAGCCTGGAAAAGGGAAGCATAATATGCTATAGCTAGTCCCATCACCTCTTAAGGTCTAGTCTTGAGGGTCCCATCAGTATCCCGCAAGGCCTTGACCTGCTCTCTCTAGAACTCCTCTACCCATGGACCCAAAAGAAATCCTTGTTCACTTTTTTGGGGCCCAAAATGAAGCCAGGGAGTGATAATGAAACTCGAAGCATTTCTCCACCAATGTAGACAAGGCAGTCTTGACTCTCAACTCCTGCTTGCTCTATAAGGCCTAGAGGCTGTGGACTCTGCTATTGTAACTGTTGGATAAAGGGAAGACTCCTCTATAAGGCGTGCCTTCTAATGACAACCTAGAGGCTGTGGACTCTGCTATTGTAACTGTTGGATAAAGGGAAGACTCCTCTATAAGGCGTGCCTTCTAATGACAACCTAGTGCAAACTCTTGGCAAATTGTGTGCAAATCCAGCTGGATTCAACTAACAAATCTGCAACTTACTCTACAACATCCTCGAAGTTACTCGACTCTCTCTCCCAAAATCTTTGCATACTCAATCTCATTTCGTCCACTTGATACAACCAATCTGGTACCAAACAAGCTCTATG
Organism: Cibotium barometz; assembly: GCF_041138505.1. Lineage (NCBI taxonomy): Eukaryota > Viridiplantae > Streptophyta > Polypodiopsida > Cyatheales > Cibotiaceae > Cibotium > Cibotium barometz. The sequence continues at coordinate 37,907,426 of NC_141056.1, read as the reverse complement.
GGAAGCATGCTGAGTATGTAGCTCCAATAATAACTGAACTGGTGCATGATCTGAGAGCGTAGTGTCCGCAAGAATCCATGTGATCCCACCACATAATACTAACCATGCATCTACATATAACCGGTCTAGTCGCTCCAAAAGGCAGCCACCCTGCTACCTACTGGCCCAAGATAAGTCTAAGCTCTTTTGTGACCCACTGAAATGTTGCCTCCCTCCAACTGTCATTGTAGTAGCAAATGTCAAAGCATCCCATCCATCCTGCTCATGCATGGCGAGCCCCACAAACTCTGGGCCGTGTCCCCACTGATCATCTAGAGACTCTAGATTATTAAAGTCCCCTCCTTTAATCCATGCATCCATCTATGCTAAGTCTAATGTCGCCATAGTCCAAAAATCCCCCTTGGCACAAATCTCTATTAGAGCATAGATGTTAGGATACCCAAATCTACTATCCCTCGTATGTAAACCAACCCACAAGGCTCTGTAAGCCACTATTGCCCCATGGTCAAACACACAACTCGACCATCTGGTCCCAACTGATATACATACACCTCCACTGCTCCCAAGTAGACATGGGTAGGAAGACTATGGAATCACCCAAGAAGCTGTCGGCTAGCATTTATTGAGGCATATCTATGTCGGTTGCAGAGCAAGTGGGGGATTTGTCGAGGTGACTTGGCTAAGAGCAGGTCAGCCAGCCCACAAGTGTTTTCCAAGCTTGTGATGTGAGAGAGGGAGTTTGGCCCATCAGATGGCTTCACTTTAGCTTCTCCCACAACGTAGCTCAAAGCGAGGTTTTGAGAGAGAGAGAGAGAGAGAGAGAGAGAGAGAGAGAGAGAGAGAGAGAGAGAGAGAGAGAGAGAGAGAGAGAGAGAAGCCCTTCCTTACTCTGTTTTTGCCTACATTGTAGGCTACCACAGGCTCGCAAGAATGCTCATCCATTGCTTGTTTTTTAAGGCTACCACAAGGTCTCTCTGATGTAGACCACAATTTGGTTTTGGCCTGCATTTGTGGATGTGGTGTTTTGCTTTTCCTTTGCATTATAACCCCCATGATCTCTCCAGGATAGAGAACATATGTTGCTACTTGCCTAGATTGTGTGCTACCACAGGCAGGAAATCATGTGCTCTTTTTTGTTTACATTGTAGGATACTGTATGCTCCCAAGCATGGCACGGGAATCTTGTTCCCCTTCTCACTCTCTCCTCTTGAGCCATGAAGGAACCACTCCCAATAGCTCTCTATGTTGTTGTATTTGTTAGTTCCAACAATAAAATCTACTAACCAGGCTCTGTGTGGCTCTTCATGAGCATGGATTCCCCCAGCTAGTAGACCCCCTCACACATGGTGCAACCTCCCCTTCAATCTCTTCTCAAAAATAGTCTCTTGTCTCCCTGTTACTTTTGTTTGGTAGACTTAGATGCCTTTTCACATCCCTCAACACCCTCCCTTCTCAACCCCTCTTCAATATGCTACGTTCCTAGGCCCCTTATCCCCCACCCCCCTTACTTTCCTCAACTTCAAACCACCCTCGTTAGCTTAAGGATCTCAACACCCCCAAGATATCATCTTCATTGACGGTCATGATCCACTCCACATCAAGTGACACAACATCCCCCTTGACTTCCTACCATCTGATCATCGCCTCACCATTAGGGGTAATTTTAGAATAAAAAGGGCCCTATAAGGATCCCTAATTTTAAGGAATTACTAATTTTATTTAGGCTTAAGGAGACAAAGCTCATAATGAAGCCTACTTTTGGGCCTAAAAGTAAGGGATCTCTCTAATTTTCTCTCTGGGATTCTCTTTCTAGCTATTAAAACCCCTACTAGGATCACTAATATCTACACTTTCAATCTTTTTTACTCCACTTTAATAGCCGTATTTGAAATCCCCCCCACATTTTGTTTCTTTCAATCATTACTATTATTCATCACGTTTCCTACTACCAACCTCCGCAATAAGATTCTCTCTCTCTCTCTCTCTCCCCTCTCCCCCCCCCCTCTCTCTCTCTCTCTCTCTCTCTCTCTCTCTCTCTCTCTCTCTTCTCCTATTGTGAATACAATAGGTCTATCTCCCTCCCTCTCTCTCTCTCTCCCTCCTTCCCAAGTTCCCATTATGATAGAATAGGATAGCCCTATTGTGAATACAATAGGACAACCCTGAGTCACTTCAGAATAGTCTCTTTCATTTTTTGAATGGTAGAAATTTTAGATTCAACAAGAGTGCGGAAGGTGGACTTGCATGTTTGCATATTGAATGAATATGCACCAATCAAGAAAGAATGTATGAATGCTACATAGGAGAATCATGCAAGAAGACAATAGGGTTAGACTAATTTGGATCTTTGGGTTAATGGATATTTATATCCTAATGATCCTTCTTCGCATTGTCCTCCACCCTTCACTATGTTAAAAGCATGGATCAAGCTCTCCTAACTACACATCCTAATCACACACCAATTTGATCTAATGACATGGCTAATCTACGATGGATAGAAATGTAGGAGACTCATTGTGATGAGTGTGTGCTAATTAAGTTTAGACACAAGTTCAGTTAGGTTACAAGATGGAAAATTGTACTCATAAAAAGACTTGAGATGTGCTTATAATCCATTGCTTGAAATGTACTCCTTTTATATGAGGAGGGTACAACTTAGCTTTTCTCTTGAATGTGGGATAATTCTCACTTGGTGATGTGCCTTGTGAGACCCCTGCTGCCCCCTCCGAGGGCTCTGGTGGCAGAAGCAGCATCAGCCTCTCGCGCGGGGCAGGGATCGACACTTGAGGCCTTACTCGCCCACTGATGTCCGGACAAGAGACTAGCCCGGTGGTTCCTCTGAAATTGAACCCAAAAAAACTTCCTTCACCCGGAAGGCACGGGCGATTCCACCAAGAAAATCATCTAATGGGAGAATTGATCTAACAAGTCAAAGTCTTAGCTAACCAAACTAATCCGACCAAACTCAAAAGTCATGTGGTCAGATCAAGGAAGAGACTTGCACTTGGTCCATAGAATCACCACTTTTTTCCCCCTTCTATGAGGCACAGTCGCACTGATTCCCTCCCACAAAACAAGGGTCTTCCTAGGACTTAATCTACCTAACATAATTTAATCGTAACTATTTGTGTCGCAGGAATCCCCCGATCCAGCCTACCCCAACCAGCCCGTAGGTTAGCCAACTGCCCAACAACTGTATTGGTGGATTCCTTTATAAAAATTTGGTTATGTTTTGCCCGGGTACCAAGAAAGAGAGTTCCTAGGCCCCCTAGCCAACATTTCAAGCAAAATTTAAGGTAGGCATACCACTTACACACCCAATATGAAATTGCCATTATAACAAATTTGGCTATCTTTAAAACAATCGTTCAATGAAGTCATAGTATTACTGATCATAATCCTCCAAAATATTGAGTCCGTTGTTTATAAAGATTTATCATCTGGACTCTTCGTGAAGACCAGCTGGTCAACCAACGAGATCCAATATTAAAATTCAATTCACAAAAGTAATTCCTTCGAGTTCATTCATATCTTCCTCGACGTATGCATGGGTGTCCTAGCAACCGTGAGCCCATGTATCACATGGTCAGAACCCTCTAGGATCCTACTTAGATGTCCTAGCACTTAACTCAGGGACCACTTCATCGGTCCTCGCCCATCATGGAGACGCACCATTTCAACCATACTGAGGCTGGTCAAGACCTCGGTAGGCTTTGCTGACCGTGAGAGCTATGTCCCTCAATGACTCCCCACCAACTGTTGCAATGAGTCTCTCCTTAGTTAATCACATACCAAATGCTTCCTCCAACATTCTGGCATAAAACAATCCTTTAAAAGAAAACAGAGGTTCTATGCAAGTAGAATTCCCAGTTTGAATTTGATTCCACAAAACCCTTTTCCCATAATCTAGATTTTCTTAACTGAGAGTCATTGATCCCTCATCACGGTAATCTACCCATCATTTGACCGAATTTCCAACTTGATTCTTGGTGATTTCGGTTAAGGAAAAACTACGTTAATTCAATGATAGTCTATTTTTTTTTGTCAAAATTTAGAATTGGTCAACGAGGTTTTTTCTTGATTCAGATTTGAGATTCAAGAGATGGGCAAGTAGTTTACTGGCCCGCCATTCTCACAGTCATGATCTAACCAAAACTATTCAATTTACCTCTAACTTTGATTCTAAGGATTTTCTTCAGATAAAATTCTACTGAACTTCTAATCGTAAGGAAAATTCTAATTTTATGAATTTCATTCCTTCCTAACGACAATAGATTAAGAAATAGTTCTATACGAGAATATTAGGATTTTATAAAAATACTCTTCTTCCACTAATCCAATTTTGGGTATATAACAATTTGTTAATTTATCCACATAAAAATATCTAAGAACATTCTTCCCACCAATTTAATCATTAATATACCCTAATTTTCTAAGTGGATTTATGATGAAAATTTTGCTTTTTTCATCAAAATTAATTTGAACCTTCTTCTACTTAAAATACCATGAAAATTCCTTTTTTTAATAAAATACAAATATCCATTTTTTTGAATATGCCAAAAATTCCTCTTTTTGCATTTAAATTATTGAATTCCGAATGTCATGGGGATTCCTCTTTTATCATTTAAAGATTCTTAGGCATAAAATAAATTTATCATAAATTTCTCTTTCTCTTAATTAAATAATTATGCATAAATACCAAAAAGTATTCTTTCCTAAATATGGTCAAAATCATTCTTTTTACTTTTAATTTCTAAACCTACAATATGGTAGAGTTCCTCTTTTAGTATATGTATAAAAAAATATGTATTTTTTTAGAAAAAATTACCATAACTTCACTGCTATTATTGATAATTTTTAAATTTCCTAAAAGAATAAAAGCTTGTAATGAAAATGTGATAGAAGTTCTACTTTTAAGCTTAAATTTAAACTATGAATTTAAATCATAATTTTAACCATAATTATAAACATAATTATGATTATCCCACTAGATTAAGCTAATTTCAACATTCCTCTTTTTTCAATTTATTAGGATAATCTATTTTTCATTTAGAATGAGTTAAAGTAGTTTTTTTAACTACTCATAAACAATCAAAAAGAATTAACCATTATTTTAATATCACAAAATCATGAAAATATCATTTTCTTAATCTTTAGCTCATCAAGTCTAGAGTTTAGTTTTGAAATAAGAGATTATCTTTGAGAAACAGTCTTTTGCTAAAGAATTAGCCATAGAGATAACTATTCTTTTTGAGAGAGAGATTTGCTTAAAGAAAGCATTATAAATAAGCATAAAGATTAACTTTCTTCTTAAACATTAAGACTCTTAAGGAAAGCTTGATTTGAATTAAAACAATCATTTAGAAAGCTTCTCAAGCTTCAAAGGGGTTGAGAAGAAGAAAGTCATTGAGAAAATTGAAAAAAAACCATAAAATCGTTCTTACCTCTAAGATTGGCTTGATTCTTTCCTTTTAGGAGTGAAGCCCCCAACCAATCAATTGGTTATCAAGAGGAGAAGAGAACTCCAAGAGTTGTTGAAGAGAGAGAGAAGCTCCAAGCTCCCCAAAAGTAGAGGAAAATTAAAGGATAATAGAAAATATGATTATTTTAATGTAATTTACTAGCATGGTATAGCTTAAAGACGAGAATACAAAGGAATGAGCGTTTATTTATAGGTGAGGGAGGCCACTAACCAAATCCAACTGAGTTCTAGAATTTTCCAGCTTCAGTTTGACTCAAATTAGACAAGATTTAGACCAGTTTGGCTCCCTTTTTTATCCAGTTTGGTCTAAGAGAGAGGAGAGAGAAAAATATCCCATTTTTGGATTTAAAAACTCAAGTAATGATGAAGAAAAAGGCACCTCCTTGAGGTGGCAATCTCTTCTTATTGAGGTGTCAAAAAATGCATCATTTCTTCTAAATATCTCATTTTTTACTAATATCTCTTAATTTTTAACTAATAAACCTTGTACTCAATCAATTCTTCATCTTATGTGAGCATTTACTCATTTTTGGGTATTTTCTTTTATTCTTTGGATTTATCTCATCCCAACACTTGGATTAATCCTATTGGCCCATAGGAACCTTAATTGGACCATAATCCAAAAATTTCTGAAAATCTGGACCCTTAGGCTAAGGTTTTTAATACACATTTTTAATTGATTCCTAATGCACATTAGAGAATTTATTTTGAATTTTTGTTTCAGGGAATTATATTTTAGATATTAGGAGAATTTTTATATCCAAAAATATCTCAATATTGAATTACTTCTCTCTAGGCAAAAACAAGGAAAAATAATATTTTCTTGCATTCTGAAATAGGGAATGATTATAGGGGATTAACGTAAAAGCTTATTCATTATTCAAGTTAAGGAGGAATCTTACATCCTCTCTCACTTGAAAAACGCGAGATGTCCTCATCTCGCAAAGTGGGGGTAATCTTTTTCCAACTCTTATTCTTTCTCCCGGGTGGCGTCTTCTAGAGGGAAGAACTTCCACTTGACTAAAAACTTTCTGAGGACTTTGCTCCTGAGAACCTTCTCCCGAACGTCAAGGATTTCTTCAGGTTGGAGTAGCATCTGGCCTTGAGTCAGAGAAATCAATTATTCATCATCAAGCACGTGACTCGTGCTGGGTACATATTTCTTAAGCAAACTAACATGGAATACATTATGTACCTTGAGATGGGGAGGTAGAAGAAGTTTATAGGCTAAATCACCTACTTTCTCTATAATAGCATACGATCCACAGTATCTGGGAGAGAGCTTCTTGTACTTCCCTAAAGATAAGGAACTTCTTTTGAGTCGTACTCGAATGAAGACCATATCTGATTCTTCAAACATTCTTTCAGATCTCTTTTTATCTGCATATTGCTTTTGCCTATCCTAGGGTAGCCTTAATATCTTTACGGAGTGATTGCATTTGCTGGTCCATGTCATCAAGCATATGTCTGGACATCTTGACTTTGATCAATGGGTCATCCTATAATAGTTCTAAACATACGGCTACTAGTTTTAGTCCGTTCATGCTTATGTATGGGTATCAACCCAGGGCACCTATTGATGTCGATCTGAAGGACATTGAGCTTGATGTATCGAGGGATCGCTTGTGTGATATGCAAGAAATGCTGACCGAAGCTCAGGATTCTATCAGGAGTGCTCAGGATAGAGCACAGTTATATACTGATAGGGGATGCTCACCTTGGTCTTTGAACCAGGAGCGTTGGATTATTTAAAAGTTCTTAAAGACTCAGACTTTGTCAATAGAAAAATGCTTGAAATTATCTCCTAGATATTGTGGTCCATTTTGATTTATACATCGGATTGGCACGGTGCGTATGAATTAAAACTACCTCTATATGTTAGAGTTCATCTAGTCTTTCATGTCAGTAGATTGAAAGAGAAACTGGGAGGTGAGGATAACACAGCTACTCTTGAAGAACTCGTTGAAGTCAAAGATTTATTCTTTGTTCCACATGAACCTGATAAGGTACTTGAATTCAAAGAAAGGAAACTTCATAGTTGACGAATCCCTGAGGTTAAAATTGGGTGGAAAGATAGGGAAATAGAGGATTCGACTTGGGAGTCGGTTGAGAATGTTCAGCACCACGTAGATTTCTTTCTTTTCATTGCAAGAGTGCAATGTTTTGAGAGAGGGAAAGTATGTTATGTGCACATTATATGTGCATATACTAGGAGGCTAACCCACATTAAGCTTGTGAGCATGGGAACATGGGAACATGTTCTAGTGGAGCATGGGTTAGGACTAACCTTAAGGGTTGATTTAGGGTCAGGCATCCAAGGGTCACACATGGGAAATGGGGCCCTCCTATATAATAGGGACATGGGGCACACTCAAGAAGGGAGGCTCGGTTATATTATATTCTCTTATGTAGAGGATTGTATCTACTCACCTACCATTTCTCACAGTATAGGTACATGCTGCTAGATTAGAGTCATACCTCTTGATGGTATGGGACATCAAGGTAAAGGTATGAGGTACTTAATTTTAATTCATGTGTGCATCCCTTGGGCTCAGGGGTGGTTGGGTCGATGAGTTTATGCTCGTTTTATGTATGTTTATGCATAACAATTATCTAGAGAGATCTTAGGGTTTTAACACTTGTAGAGAAGGATAGGGAGGTCAATGACACTGTTGTTCTCATGTGTTTAAGGTATGAATATAATTTTCACATATGTTTAATGTATGAATATTTTCTATTTTGTTTAGTATTCATTTGTGATCTCTTAGTGTCGCCCTTTAGCATTGATTGATATGAAGAAGAAGACCTCCGAGCTCGCATCCTATTTCAAGCCAATGAAAAATAAGAACATTTGTTTTGTTGTTTTGCCATATGTAGAGAGGTTCATCTCTAACTGATACTTCCTATGTGTTTACTCTATATGACATATATGTAGAATTATTTTAAGGATATTCGCTTTCTTAAATATTTTTTTTTCTTTTTTCCAGTGGACACTAGAGTGCTTGTGTTATCAATATTCTAAGAAGAAGTGTTATTTTTATGAATAGCCTAACTGACATGCATGGGCAGATTAAATTATAAGTAGTTTCTTAATAACTTGAATATTGATCTTCTTACTAAGCTTCATACTTTATTTTTCCTTGCTTTTTTTATATAATTAAATTTAATTTTTAAGAGGGCATGTAAGAGAGCTATTGCAGCTATTGAATATCCAAATTTGAAAAAGGAGGCAAAGTATAAGTTTTTGAATCAGCCAGTTGCTTTACAAAAAGATTCTACCTCATGTCGATGGCATGTTATTGCCAATGTGTGAAAATTTCTTTTGTCTAAGTATACTGAGATTGATAGCAGTGTAGGTTAAGTTAAAAACCCACTATTTTTGTTGTAAATATTTACCCAAATTTTTTAACTTATTTTCTATAGTTCTAGGTTCTTAAATCTGAGAAATTTTCTTAATTTGACAGACTCTTGGATCTCACGAGTTTTGGATATGGAGTGTTCGCACAAGAGCAATCAATATTATTTTGAATAATTCAATTACTCCTAATAATCCAGACTTTCCACCCCCCCAAGGCAAGCCTCTCCATCTAAGAAGAAGTAGAAAATGCTTGTACATTCACCACTAAAGCATTTTATGTTTAAGCAAGGAACTCTACATAAAGAAACCAAGGGTGCTCCTCAACAAGGCACTCATAAAGAAACCAAGGGTACTAAACTAAGAAGTACCTAAAAGAAAAGTGATCCTCAAGTGGGTGCCAAGAAGGGTGTTGGCAAGAAAGCTAAGGAACTCAAGTTTGCTGGTAAGAATAACCAGAAGCGTCAAAGGAAAAGAGCATGGAGACAAAGGAAAGGGACATGGAGACAAAACCAGAGGAGATGGAGACAAAGGAAAGGGACATGGAGACAAAACCAGAGGAGATGGAGACAAAATAGAAAGATTCATTCCTCCCTATTTATCATTGTAAATATTTGTGAATTTTCTTCTAATTTTATAATCTTTCTTGTAAAGGTTGAGAAATTCTCTTCTCATTTTATCATGTTTTGTACTCAGAACACATTTGTACTTAAATTTTTCAAGGTAGGAGCATGTTGAGTTTGTAATGGACTAGCTATGGTTTTAAGATATCATGCCACAATTGCCTTCAAATGTCATCTCGTGACTCGAGTACATCTCTAAAAGGAAAATATTAGAACTCTAAAAGGACTTCATAAAAAAAATCCAAATATTGTAATTCTAAAAGAACTTCATAAAAATTTCCAAAGGCACAACAATCACAAGACAAAACTTTTCATTGATGAATTACATAAGTAAATTTACAAAATTGGTTTGAGTGGAGCCCAAGAGTCAAAGGCAAATATTATAATTCTAAACAGACTTCATAAAAAAAACTTCAAATATTTCTTATTAAGTCATGCTTATACCATCAGATTCCCAATCAGCATCTACCAAGGTCTTCGACTCCATTCATATTCGAATCTTTCTATTCTTCACCTTGAACTATGCCCTACTTATATCCTCACTTCCCATGATATTGAGGTGCTCCCTAATATTTAGGATGCTCCAATGCCTGCTTGCACTTACAATTTCTACCACACCATTGGGCAACTTAACGCATATGTCAAGGGAAAAACAACTTGTTCATCCGCTTACAATGGGACCCAACTACTGTTTTTCTTCATCCACTGTTCATAATAATAAAAGCGAATGTATAAGGTAGTACGAGCTTTAAGATACCAAAATGTAACACTCGACTCTAGCATCAGGAAGAGTTGACCATTCAACAGAAGAGAGGAGAGGAGATGTGATGATATCTAGCTTACCAAACCCACCGTTATGCATTGGCACCACATATGAATGTTGGTAAAAGAAGATCTTTTCCTTAAGAAGGTCTGCACCGGTTTTACAAGAAAATAGTGCCTTATAAATGTCTGCAACAATGGAGTGTTTGAAAGATTTTGGTAAGGCTTCGTAATGGTTGCTCCTCTACCAAGTTAGAAGGAAAAATATCTGTAACCCAAAAATAAGATCGTTAAACATGAAAGATGTAGCTATCGTAATATCTGCAACCCAAAAATAAGATCATTAAACATGAAAGATGTAGCTATCATAATATCACATTCCTCCTTCCTTCCCTATGATACTTACAGTTGTATGGGAATCGAGTTTATTGGTGAAGATAGATGTCTCGTGCCATGTACACATGTTATACAATGGCCACCAGGTCTCCATTGCTCGAGTTTTTAAATCCCTATAAATGACCCTTTCAACGAAGCTCCATCACATCTCGTCGTCGAACTCGGTGCGGACCAATAGCAGTAGGCTGCAAGAACACCCCAGCACCCTTGCAAAATGCCTCTCTCACCCAAGCACCATCATCGTCCCTCTTGTTGTACAATGAGATCTCCTCAATCTCATCTTTTGGTCTTCTTCGTGTGGTGCAGCCATATCAATTGTAAAGCTATAGTAGTCAGATTCGGATTGGGTAAATGAGATAGAGAAACAAAAAACAAAGATGCTATGCAGATTAGGATTTCGGGCTTGATGAATGTTGAAGAGATGGAAGAAGAAGGGAGGAAGGTTAACGAGAGTTTAATTTGGACGTTCAAGAGGGAAACTGGACTTAAAAATGAAATTTTTGACTATAATGAAATTTGAGATGGGTTTTTGGGGGTAAAGTGACTTTTTGGGGGGAATCTCAAAATTTTCAAAATTTTCAGGATTTTTTGGGACCACACGTACCCTAACCCACCTACTTTTTGAAAGGGACGTGTAAATATTAGTGCTGAAAGCCTAGTCCCCCTCCCTACAGCCTAGTCTCCCTCCCTATATTCAAAGGAGACCAAATGTGCACAATCCTCTATTCCTATTGGTCTGTTGCTAATTACTTTCATTAGTAAAAGGCCCAAAATATGTTCAAATGCCCCCTAAGGCCTTACGTGCTTCTTCTAGCAACGGTTTACTGATATTCTCTCAAAAGCAGAGTGTCAAGGGAGGCTTCCCTTCGTCCTCCTACATTTCCCTTCTAGTTTGCAACCCCGTCACTCGACAATGGAAGAAGCTTCCTCCATCTCCTTCGATCCAAGAGGCTTGCCATCTAGACATCGACATTAATATCGATGCTGGCAGAAAAGGCACTTGCTGCAAAAGCCAAGGTGTTGAAGATTAACACAATTGCATAAGCCAAGGCGTTCTTGACATTGTTGGTAAAAATATGGCTCACTCACTATATCTAAGTTGAAATATGCATTTGTGTGTGTGTGTGTGTGTGTGTGTGTGTGTGTGTGTGTGTGTGTGAGAGAGAGAGAGAGAGAGAGAGAGAGAGAGAGAAAGGGATAGGTTTCCTTGTGTTGTTGAAGCTCAATCATTATGGAGGCTCTTTGTAATGCAACTGAGCTTATCAACCTACCTTTCCCTCCCCCATACCTTAATCCTACCACCAAGGGACAAGCCTTGCTTCAAGGAGTAAACTACATGTTGGGCTAGACAACCGCTACCAGAATGCTATCACGGAGGGTCAAAGCCATGGCCCAATCCGAGGCACTTAACACTATGGTCCAGCCGGTTAAATAGATAATTATGGATGTAAGTCAACCATGCTCAGAGCACGAGGGTATCTTTGTACCACTCTATAATTGTGCATTAAGTAGTATAAAAATGTAATCAAAACTCTATACACATGGTAATTTTGGTCGGGTGGTGTTAATCTAACTGTGATCATTATGTATCATCTCTGTATATACGTCTCGTCTACCATTTCTATAAATCCGTCTTTTAAGTCTTCTTTGTTTGTGTTTGTAATCGGATAATACACACGAGTCGATCCTCTTATATAACCATTTTGGTTGCGCAATCTCTTGTGAATCAATATGCTATTTTTTACATCTTCGTATGTATGTTTTGTATCAGACTGGTCTATTGCTGCATGCATAACCAAAGATACTTTGTAGGTTGATCAGGTAGTGGTCACCCAATAACATTTTGGTGACTACAATGTGTCTTGCTTCCTGCTTCACTTGTTGCTTGATTTCCTTTGTGGGTTCAAAACAATTTTCCTTCTGTTTGAATAAATCCTTCATATCATCACGTGAACTGCACTACTTGGCGCGACTTGAAACTCAGGGACTCCAGTTTGCTAGATCCAGCTCTGAATCATCACAAGAAGAGAAACCGGTAACTCCGCCCACAACCACCACTATTCATACCACCACCACCACTACCGCCTCCCCGGCTTCTACATTACAACATGCTTCAGTGTGTGACCAGTTGCACGGTGAAGTATCCAAAATTCTTTGAGAAGTCCTCAAAGGATGCAGATGCCCACATCCTTCTCTTTGACAATACGTGGCACGAGAATGTCCCTAGGCCAATGGATCAGAACCTCAAGAAAGCAACTTTTGTCCCAACTTCACAAAAAAGTGCCACTCTCTGGGTTGCTTAGTATAAGTATGCTCATTTCTCGATATACGATGCAATCACAGATGCCTTTCTTCAAAGATTCTAGGAAGATAAACATCTATCTATGTGCTTGATAAGCTCTACTACCCGTGGATGAACCAAAACACCTCATAGTCGAAGACTATGCCACCAAGTTTTGGAAGCTTCTCTAAAGAGATCGAATGCAGGCAACTGGCCAGTGGAAGAAACCCTCAATTCCTATTTCATGAGGGATTAAGCAAGCAATTGAAAAGGGCAGTTTGTTGTTTTCGATCTCGCCACAATGACTGGCGCAACTGGTTGAATCGGTTCTCAGGGCATAGCAAGTGTTGGTAGGGACTGTCAAGAGCAAAGGCAAGAGGAAGTCGAAACGGTCCACTTCTGCCTCTTCGGAGGAGGAGGAGGATGATTCTGATCCCTCAACTTCAAGTGAGGAATCAGAGGAGGAGGAGGAAGATCACAAGACAAGGTCAAAGAGCAAGAAGGTTGGAAAAACAACCAAGGAGTTGGTTGTTGTAGCCATGGCTCAGTTGACCAGTGAAGGAGCGAAGTCCCCTCCCAAAGTCCGATCAGGCACTTGGTGCTTGATGTGTCAGAATCATGGGCACGAAGCCGAAGAATGCGGCCTAAATGAGATTTGGTGTGCCATTTGTAGAACAACCACACACAACACAGAGACATATAGATACAATGCGAGGAGAGTGCCTCAACAACCTATAATCCAAGCCCCAGTGGTGGGGCAGTTCAACCCACCCCACTGATGGCTCTGCAGGATCCATACCAAAGGCCACCATTCTGCCCACACTGGAATTTTCCTCCCAAGGATGTGGCCAATGCTCAATGACCCGCTCTCACATGCTTCTATTGCCATGCCCCAAGTCATCAAAGATCCATTTGTGAGATCTTGAGGAAGCATAAGGCCAAGGTGGAAGGAGCCCAGCCTTTAATATCAAGCCTACCTCGACAGTGAATGCCATCGTGGAAATCCAAGCTCTGGATGAGCAAGAAGGAATCAGGCTGACCACAAAGGTGACAGAATCATCAGCCCATTGCAGTGACTAGATCCATGCAACAACCCAAGACTCCGGAGGCGGGGAAAGAACCGACCTCAGCAAAAGTTTGTCACTTGGCAGGAGTAGAACAAGGTGCGGACGGAGGTGTTTGATTGGGTGGGAAAGTAGTAGGCCCAAGAGGTTCCACGGAAGAAGGAGACAGAAAGGCCAAGGCCAATCTATCATCGCTCGACAATATGCCAAAGTCATACAGCCGATGGACCTAGTCCAACAAATCCCAAATCAGGGAGGCAAAGAGCCCTCACCACAACCAAGAGGAAACCCTCAAAAAAGTGTGGAGACACTGAGGCCGAAGAAAGGTGCGGAGACACCAAGGCCAGAGAAAGGTGTGGAGACACCGAGGCCAGAGAAAGGTGTGGAGACACCAGGGCCGGAGAAAGGTGCAAAAGCACCAAAGCAAGAGGAAAGCTGAAATAGGCTCACAGAAGGGGAAACTTTGCCGTATGATTTGTTGGAAGATCTGACACAGCAACCTATCCATATGTCGATGGAATGGCTCCTCACATTAGTGTTGAACTTCAGAGAGCAGCTAGTACACCGCCTAATGCCCTAGGAGGAGAGGAAAACATCCTCACAGACTCTAGAAGCCATGCACATTGAGAGGACTAAATCTCCACCAAAGGAATCCCCAATTTATGATGAAGCCATCCTGATGATCCAGGTCAAGCTGGCCGAAGTGGACATAGCAGAAGTATTGTTGGATGGCAGATCGAGAGTCAACATTTTGTTGAATACAACATGCTAAATTCTTGGATTGAGTAGCTGGGATCTAGCCTCATTCGCCCGTAAAAATGGCAGATCAGCCCTGCCGGCAACTCCAGTCACTCAGATTAATCTGCGATCTCTAGATTCACTTTCAAGATTATTGCAGTAGTGGTGCTCCGCATGGAGGACATAAAAGGTGCCTACCCAATGTTATTGGGAATACCATGGCTCAAGTAGGCACGAGTTAAGAAAGATTGGGATGTGGATAGAATTACCATCTAGAGATGAAAGAAGAAAGTCAGGCTTTCAGTGGTGGGCCCGTAGTAGGAAAGTGGACAATCCTTCTCAACTACTGAAAGTAGCTAAAGGAGTAAACATGCTAGAAGGATTGGACTTGAATGAATAGGAGGAATATCTCTAGAAAAATGCAAATCTAATCAGCATGTTCGAGGTTGATGTGGTTTGTATCATGGAGAGGTACCAACCAACCCATTATCACAAGAATGAAGCTGCTAGGGATCAACATGATGTTGAGTGACGGGGAATTTCCTGATGAGGTCGAAGATTTTTATGAAGCCTTATCTAATGATGGCAGTGTACTAAGTCTACAACAAATCATTGCGATAGAGAAAGCCTTTGAAAGGGACCTAAAGCGATCCAAACAGGTCAGGGAAGATGTATTGAGATCAAGATGAATCTAGGTACAGATGCCAACCTAAAGATGGTTAGAGTCTGCGCCAAACTAGATGCTGCATTCTGGGAAGAGATTCGGGTGTTGCTCACATCCTTCAAGGATGTTTTTGCATGGAGCTACACTTAGATGAAAGGGATTGACACCCAATATTACCAACATCGAATCAATCTAAGGGAAGATGTAGTCCTCCCCATCCGGAAACAAAGATACCGGATGAATCCCAACTATGCAAAACGGGTCAAGGAGGAACTGGACAAATAGCTGCACATTGGATTTATATATATGATCGATCAAAAGACGTGGTTGTCCCTGATTGTGATTTTCCCCAAGAAGAATCAAAAGCTTATGGTCTGTTTGGATTACAGGAAGCTTAATGCAGCTACAATCTCATACCCCTTTCTGTTGCCGTTCACATAGACTCCCTGCTAGATACAGTAGCCGGGGCCATGAGATGTATTCATTTTTGGATTGCTTCAGTGCTTAGACTTCACCAAAAACAACACAAAGTCATCACTTTACCACACATTCCATCACTTTGTTGGAACCTTATCCACACATGACCCTTCTCAAAACTTCGATAGAATTGAAAATAATGGTTATTGAACATACAAAAGAGGAGGAAATAACTCAAAGCAAGATAGCTCTCATCGATGGTAGCCACACCAAAAATGTTATGGCTCATTCCCAACCTCATGAAAACTCTACCATCATTCTAGCAAATGCAGAATAAACAACAACCATCATAGGGGGTTTATGTTGCTTTCACTGGGGATTCATAGCCTCTAAGAACCACCAATGGTTGTTAACTCCAAGCTCCTATGTTTTCCTTACCACACCAAGAAGATACTCCACCTCAGAAGGACTCGCCTCTCTCACTCCCACTCACTCTCACATAATGAGCTAGGGACACGTGTATGAAGAGTCACTCACTCTCACATAATGAGCTAGAGGCAAATGTATCAAGAGTCATACACTTTACTCTCTCTCTCTCTCTCTCTCTCTCTCTCTCTCTCTCTCTCTCTCTCTCTCTCTCTCTCAAGATAAAAGTAAGTAGACAAGCACCACTAAATTGGCACAAAGGGGGACTGTGTCTTTATATTATGAGGAATTTACTTATATATAATTGACCCTTATTCACACTTGGGTGGCCAAACTTAACCCTACACTACCAAGCTTGGTCATTTGCCAACTTTTATCATAATATATATGTTTACTGTCTTATTTGGCTACTCTTGTGTGTCGTAAGGAGTGAATTTGTCGAGTGCCTTTGTTAAGCCCAAAATGGGGTTAACAAGGAAGTCCACCACTTGTAGAGGCACAAGTCTCGTGCTCAAGATTTTCAATGGAAACACAACCAAACCATTGGGCATTCTACAAGATGCAAAGACTTTTAGGCTAAAGCTTCTACCACCACTATTTTACTAGTCCCATGTGTAGTAAGGACTGCCTTTGTTGAGCCCAAAATGGGGTTAATAGGGAATTCCACCACTTGTAGAGACACAAGTCACGTGGTGGTTAAGATTTATAAAGGAAACCCAACCAAACCATTGGGCATTGTACAAGATGTAAAGACCTTTGGGCTAAGCTTCTACCACCACTATTTTCTGACATGGGTGGAGTGGCAACATTGTTGGTTCACTCACAACACTATCATCACCTAGCATAATTGGGATGTGGATGATCCAAGAGAACATTTCTCTAGCTATGATCCATTTCAGGAAGAGGACCATAGCCTATCTTATACTATATAGACCAAAAGTAGATGATTTTCAAGACTGGGACACACCATGATAGCCTCTTTGCTTACCTTTTCATGCTCACTAATTTTAAAGAAAAGCACACCATGACAACCTATGTGCTTGCTTTTCCATGTTCACTAATTTTTCTCGCTCGTTTTTAATCGCTTGCTCAATCAACTGCCTACATACTACAATGATGTACCTTACACAATTAGATTTTTCGTCTCACAGGACTAACAAAGTCTAAACACTATCTATAAAAAAACTTGTAAGGATACTATGTTGGTTAGGGGTATGCAATTCTTGCCATGAGTGGCATTGAATCATTGGCATTTATCACATCTTTTAATAAATTCAACCGCATCTCCAAATAAAGTAGGCCACACACAATCCTAAACTGAAGAACTTTTTGGCTTTGGTTTTGTTTGAAAATGTCCACCATAGCAACTATGCATTATTTGCTTCTTCAAGCGCTACCACATATCTAGACTCAATGGGAAACATCTACAAAGAACTCCATCTATTCTATGAAGTTGTCCACAAAGGGATAGGTATGTTGAGAAATGTGGTGCCAAAGAGCACAAGGAAGAGGTTGGGAGTGAGTAAGGTACAAGGTCATCTAGCAAGTTGCCACATCATCAAAGCTAATTTATCCCACATGAGCTCTCAAGAAACTTAGTAGCCACCTCATATAAAAGGGGCACCCTCAAGCAATGTAAACACAATCAATTCATCTCAAGTAATATTAAGTAAGTCCATTTGGTTGCATTTCTTGTTTATCTCTTTTTTATTATTCTTTACTCTTCCTCATGTTATCTTAATCATGTTTAGAATTTTCTTTAATCCACCTTAGCTTAAACCTAGCCTTGGTCCATGTTTCTCAACATGGTATCAGAGCTGGGCGGTCGGCTAGACTTGGCAAGGTGAATAGGTTAGACTTGCATTAGTCTAGGTTGATAGGTTGTATTAGATCCCTCTCCTACACTTGCTAAGTGGTCTCAAAAAGAAGGACTACTACACAAGGAAGGAGATGGATGATCATGAATGCATGAGAGGTCTTCCACTTGCATTTTAAGCATTAGGGTAATCAAGGGAAGAGAGAGACAAATAAAAGAAAAGGCTAGATTTTTTACTTCCTCAGATTTGCCGCACAGTAGCTTTGTTCTTCAAATGGAGGTGTTCCAATACACCTCCCTGCTCTATGACCCCAGTGTATAGAGATAAAATTATCTCTTATAATTTCCTTCCTCAGGGCTCTCAGCGCGCTAGGCTTCTTGCGCTGCTTTCTGAGGTCGGGTCATTTGTAGAATAGCAACTAGCAGTGAGCACCCGATGCATAACATCAGCAGAGCTTATAAAAAAAATCGCCACTATCAAAGAAAGGGTTGCATGGAAGAAGGAAGAGGACAGTACACTTTGGTGCCCATGTACTCAATTTGTAATCGCACATTTTCTTGCATTAAAATAAGTATGATCTGCATGCATATTGCATGTCCTAGTGATGCATATTTTATTTCCATGTTTTACATTGGGATTAGACACTGGCCATACAGGCTAAGACCTTCCCGTAAAACTATTTCATTTGTGTTTGCATTTTTTGGGATCCTATACACTGCCATAGAAACTCAGGAAGCTCATGGTAAGACCACCCGTTGCATGACATAATGTCGCATCAGTGTGTAAGAAAAAGAACCAATGGCACAATGAAGAGGGAAATATCAAAATGAAAAAGAAGAAAAGAATTCAAGTTTAAAAAGCAAAAGAGATGCAGAAAAGAACAAAGCAACAAAGAAGCTACCAATCACTACCCAACTCTTAAACAAAAATTTATTGTAAAAAATCCTACTTCCTGTAAAAAGTTCTTATAACCAGCCTCTAGGACCGATGTGACGTACCCAAGCTAGAAATTCATCCCTCACCTAAGAGCCAAAGTAGCATTAAGGGGGGGAAGTGCCAAAGTAGCACATGGGCCAAAGTTGCTCATAGCACATAGGGGAATGTAGAAAGAATATTTCAAACAACATTATGTAACCAACATCCAACCACCTTGAGTAGCCTAAAGATTTGGCACCAAGGGGGGGTGTTGAGAAATGTGGTGCCAAAGAGCACAAGGAAGAGGTTGGGAGTGAGTAAGGTACAAGGTCATCCAGTAAGTTGCCACATCATCAAAGCTAATTTATCCCACATGAGCTCTCAAGAAACTTAGTAGCCACCTCATATAAAAGGGGCACCTTCAAGCAATGTAAACACAATCAACTCATCTCAAGCAATATCAAGCAAGTCCATTTGGTTACATTTCTTGTTTATCTCTTTTTTATTATTCTTTACTCTTCCTCATGTTATCTTAATCATGTTTAGCATTTGCTTTAATCCACCTTAGCTTAAGCTTGGCCTTGGTCCATGTTTCTCAACAAGCTAGTCGAATAAGCTTTCAGACTTCATCCTTGGGCATGTTAGGATCTATGGGTAGACCATTGGTCAAACAAATGTACAATATCCAAGCTCCATTAGAGAGAAGCATTAGGATCTGTTGGTGGGTAGATCATGTCACGATCTATGGATAGACCATTGGTCAAAAAGTGTACAATATCCAAGATCCATTCAGGAATCAAGTCAACTTGAAAAAGAGAAGCTTTAGGAAGGTTATCATCAACTCCTACTGGAGGTTCACCATTTGTAAATATTGATAAGTGGTCTTTGTGCACATGGGCAACCCCTTTTCAAATTATAATTGTTAAATTAAATTCCATGATAAGGATCCACCTAGTGATGTGCCCACTTATGTAAAGTTTAACGAGGTAAATAAGTGATGATCAACAAAGAACATAAATTTGGTCTCTAGAAAATGGTGTCTTAGCTTTTTAACTGCATACACCATCCCTAGCCCTTCCCTCAATTGTTGTATAACTTTTTTAGCTTTGATGATCAATAAAGAACATAAATTTGTTCACTAAAAAATAGTGTCTTTGCTTTTTTATTACATATAGTATCCCTAGCCCTTCCCTCTCAATTATTGTATAGTTTTGTTCCATTGCCATTGAGTTTTCTACTAGTACTTGAAAATTTCCTTATAGGTTGGTGGAAAGCTAGGATTGACTTTTCTTTACTCTTCTTCCACTCTATTTTTAGTTTCTTCAAAGTAACCAAGGTCTCCGCTTCTCCAAGATTCAGTTTTACCCTGTTAGTCTCATCAAAAGAGAAATGCAATCAATTAATCAAATTGAGGGAAGGATGAAAGCCTTGGAAAGGACTCTCTTAAGTCAATAAAGTATTATCATGTATACCAATCTTGAGAGTATCCAAAGTTGGTAGTGACAAATTCTACGTGCTCTCCAATTACAAGGGATGCGGCATAGTTGGAAATAAGATCCGAGAATCAATTACATAAGATTCAAGAACCAAGGTCTCCGCTTCTCCAAGATTCAATTATATCCTTGTTAGTCTCATCAAAAGAGAAAGGCAATCAGTTAATCAAATTGAGGAAAGGATGAAAGCCTTGGAGAGGACTTTCTCTTAAGTCAATAAAGTATTATCGTGTATACCAATCTTGAGAGTATCCAAAGTTGGTAGTGACAAATTCTACGTCCTCTCCAATTCCAATTACAAGGGATGTGGCATAGTTGGATACACATAGGATTTCCTTCCCAACCTTGATCCTAAGTAGTTTGTTAGATTTCCTTCCCAACCTCTCCAATTCCAAGGATGCGGCACAGTTAGATACACACAGGATTTCCTTCCCAACCTTGATCCTAAGTAGTTTGTTGGTAGAAATCTACTAAAATAATAAGGTGGTTCCTCTCTTAGCTCAATTGCATAAGATCCGAGAATCAATTACGTAAGATTTGAGAACCAATTCCAGTATTCTGAATTGGATACTCTCGTGCAATTTCTTATGCATGCGAACAATGGATTTATAATCATGCCATTCATGAGTTAGGTTTAAAATGAAATCCTAACACTAGAAATACAAAATTGTTCTATTTTGGGCAAAAAGCTATAGCTATTAAAAATAGCATTCTTGGGAAAATTTGTTGAAATATACACCAAAATATGCCCTTGTCTCTCATCTAGGGTTAAACTAGAAAAAAAATTACATAGCCTTTTATAACACAAGGTCATATAAACGCTTACAAGAGAAAACATAATGCATATGATTATTTTTTTAGTTTTTGGGGGACATCTTGGGCAGAGAACCTTTGATACACACACATAAAAATTAAACACAACATTTCGAGGTAGATCCCCCCTCGATGTTGGTGATGCCACCCTTTTTATGGTAAAGCTTCCATGGCGGTGCATCTTGGGACCCATGCACATGGATGATGATGATGAACCAAAAGCCGATGATGAAGTTCAACATGCCGATGCCATTGATAATACTTCATGTTCACACACTCAAGGCTTCATCATGTGTACATCCAAAAATATAGCAATGAAGGAAGCAGTAAAAAAACACACAGCTTAATATGTGTGCATCAAAAAAATAAATCATGTAGCTGCTCTATTCTTAAAAAAACAATAGCATGTAGAGGTGGAGGCAACATAGGTGGTTAAGGTTGGGCAACATAGGTGGCGAACCATGCTTTGATACCATGTAGGTGAACATGGTTCTAGCTGAGAAAGAGAGTGAGTGGATGGAGAGATTAAGCCATGGTGACTTGGTGCATAGACATGGATGGGTGGAAGAGAGAGAGAGAGAGAGAGAGAGAGAGAGAGAGAGAGAGAGGTGGTAGCACACAAAACAGAAAACTTTTTGCATAGCACAACAATGATTGTATTATGATAATACTTCCACCATGTACAATGATTTATATAGGCAGCAAGGCCCTATCTTATGTTCTCTTAATAAGAGGGTATTCACGCCTAAAGATTTCACACACACTAGGGACACTAACTAGGCTCCAAAATATCCAACATAAGCTTCACACCATCTAATTAATGTTGTCAGTTCAAATGTGTCCATTCTGATATGGTCCTATCCAATGCAAACTTAAGCTTTTTGGGGTGTGGACCCATTATGGAATTAAACAGTAACACTGGGTTAACCACATCATATATTTTAGATTTGATACTTTTTTCCATAAAAAGTATAAATAGCGGATGACATCAGTGTTGAGGTACCGTGAGTCCATTTCTCTTCTAATGCCAGTAGTAGATGGCCATAAAAAGTTTTAGATGGCACTGTTGGATGACATCAGCATCGAGGCACTCTAAATCCATTTCTCTTCCAGTGCCAGTAGTAGCTATTCTAGACAATGGGTTTCTCTAGAGAAATTCAAGTAGTAAACACCACTCTAAAACTTGGAATGAAAAAAACTCCATGATCACCATAGCCTCCACACCATACACTGATGAAAAAGGAGCATGTCCACTTGCTACCTTGTCTAGAATGCCCAAAGCATAGAGTACAACTTCTGATCCTAATCAGTTTGGTTTTTGATGATTATTTTCTTCATGGTCTTTTGTAATACCTAATTGGTAGAGCCTTTGCTTGACTGGCTTGAGGATAATACACTATGATTTCTTGTGTATAACCATGTGTTGCTCTGTGAGACTCCTGATCTTATCATTTACGAAATGGCCTTAATTATTACCCATTCGATTGGACATCCAAATCTTGTTATAATAATTTCTCTGAGTATGTTGTCCTCCACCACTTGGTGCAATAATCTGTGGCTATAACAAAATATATTTGTTGTCAGTTCTACGTGCTAAGGGTTTCAACAGTCCAATAAATGCTAGTCCCAACTTCTAAAAAGGTAAAAAGTCTCTAAAGGCAACATCAGATTATGTGGCATCCTATCCTACAACATTAGGTTGACCCAACTTTAAGCTTTAGCATGCTGCCATGCATCTTTCAAGACTATCATAACCACCACCACCATAATCCTTCTTGGCAAATCTTCCAACCTATGATATCTCTAGAAAAATATCCACTCCTTACTCCTTGGTGTGCCTCAACTGTTAGATGTTGCTCATTACCTGGTATGCACCTCCGTAATATTTGATCTATCCCCATCTTTAGTCTCTTCCAATGATCTCATGACATTCCTTCCGAAAATGCTCTGTCAGTCAAGAACATCATCATTTCATCATACCAAACTTCCAATAACTTAAATAAATCCACATCCAAAAAATGGTATATGGCACACCACCAATGGTTCTTCAGAACTTATCTGGGGCAAGAAATCTACAATAGCATGTTCATAGGCGGGCTTATGGGTATTGTAAAATCAAACTCTTGTAATAGCAACATCCACCTTGCCAACTTTCCTATCAGTTTTGGCTTACTCACCAATCATACCAAAGCTTGGTGTGGCCGACATGGAAAACCAAATGATTACCCAATGCCAAAACTTATACTAAGTACATCATGTGTAAGGCCTCCCTCTCAATTGTGGAATAGTTTTTCTCTATATACTAAAAAGCATTGGCTTGGAAAATAAACAGGATGCCATCCTCCTTTGTCTCCTACATGAGGGCACTCTTGATTATAACATCTAAGACATCAACAAAGACATGGAAAAACCTTATCAAATCTGGAGGTTTCAAAATCAAAGTTGTGCAGGCATGAGCTTGAGTTGTCATAATGCCTTTTCATAGTCATATTGGGCATCCTTTTTTGTGAGTAAGTATAGTAGATATGCCACATGCACCAAATACTAGAGCAACCATGTGTGCCATTTGATTTGTCAATCTATCTAATTTTTCATTATTGTGTTGAGCCTACAATCTCACAATGACAATCACCTTCTAGGGATCCACTACTAATCCTTCCTCTAAAATAATATGGCCTAGCAATGTTCTTCTACTTACTACAAAGGTACACTTTCTTGAGCCTAGTTTTTTCAAACACTTTTTTAGACACAATGTTAGATGTTGCATATGTTTTGAGTGCTTACCCAAGGCACTAAAGTCATCAACAAATACTCTCATAAAAGTTCTGGGTTAATCATAAAAAATCTCATGTACCATCCTTTACTCTAAATGTTATCACACTAAATTTTTTGAGATAATTATAAAAAATCTCCTAGAAAGTGACAAGGGCATTATTTACTCTAAATGTCATCACACTAAAAGCAAACACTCCCCATTTTATAACAAAAGTTGTCTTTTCTTTATCTTCTAGAGCCATCTAGACCTGATTGTAGATGCTAAACCCATCTAGAAATGAGTACATCTCATATCCACTTACGACATCTAGAAGAGAATTTTCAGAGGGAGGGATGTGTGATGGTCTGTGTAACCCACACAAATTCCCAATTTTCTTAGGCATAATCACTATTGGCGACACCTAGCCTTATCAATTGGATAAATGCAGCCCACCTAGCCTTATCAATTGGATAAATGCAGCCCACCTTCAACAATTTGTGAATTTCTTACCATAATTTGGGTTCATCCAATATTGCTGTTACTAAACCCCAACATCATCTTCCCCTTATGGTTGGTCTTCAGTTGATAAAAATTGGGATCAGTGCCATTCATATCTTTATAACTCCAAGCAAAAACATCTTTTTATCGTGTTAACAGTTCTTATAGCTTTTGACTCCATTTTGCTATAAGCTTGGCATTTAAGGATTCTGCCACCAAGATTCATGTCTGCAAGTTAATCTTCTTGAACTTGACCACTTTTTGCATGTCCTTCTCATGTGCCTCTTTCACAACAATCACAGATTTTATTTCATGTGTACAAGTTCATCTTCTTGAATTCAACCACTTTTTGCATGTCCTTATCATGTGCCTCTTTCAAAACAATCATAGATTTTATTTCTACTAGAAAATTTGCTTCTCCAACATCTTTCAGAGCCTTGTTCGTCATATCTTCTAACATTGTGAGATATAATGAAGGTATTAAAATTAACGGTTGTATATTGAGGTCATGTCTGGCTCATAGTGGGAGACTATCTAAGAAACAAATAAGGAAACCAAATTTGGATCCTCCTTTCTTCTTCATCATCCTCCTTTTCTAGCCCATATACAAGCCTTCTTCACCATCCTCCTTTTCTAGCCCATATACAAGCCTTGTTCACCACAAAGAGGGGAACAGAAGGAACCACTTTCCTTTTTAAGACTAATGACACCTTAACTCTCTTCTTGCCACAATGGATGATGATCCGATCAATGTTCCAATTCTATTGTATCTTTCCATGTTTTAACTAGGAACAACCGAACAACATCAAATATACACCAGAAATTTCCTTAATCCACAAGATGACCTACCTTCCACTGCTCATTCCTAATCCTCCTACACTAATAGCTGCCATAAACTATCCTACTCGCCTTCCCCCATCTCGTAATATTGCCTCGTCCTCTGCTTCTACACATGTGGAAAATATGGCCACTACCAAAGCTAGTGGTGCACCGCCCTACAGACACTCCAAAATCTCAGGATTACCACACCCGAGATTGCCCCAAGCAACATGCCTCCACTTCAACTAACCTCATATTCCAACCAATTCCAGTCATCCACTTGGTTTCAGTAGGACACACTGCCTACTTGCTCTACTACATGCAACCCTTTGTCCCCCACCCTTGGTGTGTCGTTCACACCCACACCAACCATTCATGAGTATCCACCAGTTGCCATAGTGGTCCCCCAATCATAAAAGAAGGCCATGCATAAATAACCAACCTAGGTAGGGGATGAGCTCAATGATACCGCTCTTCAACTTCCCTACATAGTCATAGACTAGTCATTCTTGTTGTGAGCCTTCAAGGACCTCCACAACCACTCGCTAGTCAGTGTAAGACAAACCACCTACCCCCTCCCTCTCCCAGATTCCAAACCATAGCTTTCCCCTTTCTCCACATGCAAGTTCTACTCACAGAGAATAAGATGACAGTGAACCCCTTCAATCTTGTCCATATTATCCCCAATGTCCAACAATGCCTGACAATGGCTCAATGCACTAATGCAGCAACTCGATGGTATGATGCCAACTAGCAGTGAACCTCTTTGATCTTCTCCAGATTAACCCCAATGTCTGACAATGCCTCAATGCAGTACTAGAGTAGCCCGACAATGCCTCAATACACTACTGGAGGAGCTCGACGGTATCACAGGCATGACAGGTTTTTCCACTTCCTAAAGAGTTACGCATTACTAGTTGCATAACAGGTTTTTCCACTCCCTAAAGAGTTATGCATTACTAGTGGCATGGGTATCATCTGCCACCAACCCCTCCCTTATTGACTACTAGGGCTCCCGCCTCTTTGTGGAGATTCATGGCACCCCACTTTTCGGAGAAATTGTTGATGGTGTCTCTGGGGTAAAACTAATGCTAGAATTCATATTCATGGCACCCTACTTTTCGGAGAAATTGTTGATGGTGTCTCTGGGGTAAAACTAATGCTAGAATTCATACCCCATGGAGTAGATCTCAAGGTAACAAGACCAGCCAACTCGGATAGCAGATCAGCATGAGGGTCAATGACCCCCATAGGCCTAGTAGAAGGTGTCACTATAGTAATCCAAGGAATCCCATTCTTACTTGACTTTGTGGTGATTTGGCTCCTTGAAGTCAAAGGGGCTTGGAAGTATAGGTGTACTATACGATAGGGGTTCTGACCATTTGTGGATTCCCAGGTCTTCTAGTGATGACCATTTTCATTCTCGCCTAGCTACTTTTTCATACTCACCCCTCTAAACCAATCATACCCAACCACCTCACCCCAGCTATTTTTTCATACTCGCCCCCCTCAAATCATCCTACTTGATCCTCAACTTTTCCAACCCACCCCTCGTTAATATTCCTACTTACCTCCCTCAAACTTTCTACTTGCCTCCCTCAAAACAATTTCCTACTCACCTCCCTCATAAATTTCCTACTTGACTCCCTCAAATATTTCTACTCGCCTCCTTCAAACTTCATACTAAAAAATTCCTCCTCACCTCTTCACAAAAATTCTTACTCGCCTTTCGTCTATTTGCCACTTGGTCATACTTGCCTATTCAATCATCACCTTTCGTGCCACCTACAACACTGTCATGCTCACCCCCCTCCATGATTTTTTGGGGAATTCCTGCTCCCAGTGGTTCTCTCATTGCATGTTGCTTGCTTCCCCTTGTCATCCTCACCTTGCATTAGCCCTCAGTCTCTGACTAACCCGACCACTTACCTATCCTGCTTGCTCACACCACACCATGCTAACCTTGCCACATCCCATACTCACCTCCTTTAGCCTCTCCTACTCACCTTCCCCTTCATTGCCTACTTGACATCCTTTAAGTGGCCATCTCTTTCTTCACCTCACTTCTTATCATTGCTCTGCCTTTCAGTGCTCACCAGCTTGCCCCCATAACTGCCTCCCTCCCTCGCCCCAAAGCTCCCACCCATTTTCCTTCGGCTATCTATGCATAACACTGCCCCTATCCCCTAAGCAGAAAAAAAAAAAGAGAGAGAAAAAAAGATAACCCTCTCTGTTGCCTTCTCCTACACATTCTTTTTTGGCTCTTCCTATTTTGTTCTGGTTTTTATCTACTATGGCTAAGGATAAATGGCAAGCCCCTCCGTTTGTCTTATTGACACGTGGAGGGGCTGACTTTTCAAAGCCTCCCGCCTGTTTTACCTTTATCTGCCCCCCCATTGTATACATGCCCAACGTCGGGATGCATGGCCATGCTCATGGGCCCCATCGGTTGCATGGGCCATCATGTTTCGAACTCCGCACATCATCGAGATCACTGCACATTGGTTGCATGGAGCCGCGCGATCTTGCGTCCTCTCGTCCGTCCATTCTAGCGTGTGGCGGATGGACGACATGCACCATGGCGTCTCCTAGTCGTCGCCAAGCCTCTGTCCTCCCTACCAACGCCCTCTCCACTTTTCCTTTTGCATACGTTGCAACGCACATGCAGGAGCCCCCCAACCATGCCGGCGCCCAAGACAAGCTTTGTGGCCGATTCAGGGCCGAATCCCAGTAGTTGCTCTCGTGTATTTAGGTGTGGTTTTGTGGCAGATTCAGGGTGGAGAGGCAGCGGATTCAGGGTAGTAGGGGAAGCCAATACATGCGCGGGCTCTGATGACGGAGCGGTGGTCTAGCTTGGCAGATTTAGGGGCATGGGATATGGCATAAGGGGCTCGATAATCACCATTAGCTCCAGCTCCTCGTGTGATTCCTCACCTCCACAGCCTAATCATGGGCTTGGGGGCTCTCAAGAAGCTGAGCTGATAGATGACAAGCCTCCCTTTTATTCAAGTGATTCCAAGGGCAGTGAGGACATGGTGAGGACTAGGTCAGGAAGAGGAGGTAACAATATTCCCCACTCCCGAGCATTGGACGACCTACATCACGTTCTCTCCTCTACAACAAGGAGGAGGGTAAGTGCCTTATGGCATAACAGTCTCACATAGCGAAGATCATCCACGGTATTCTCCATATCCCCATCAATATCTTCTCGGTCTAAGAGATGAGAGCAAGGGGCTTCCACTTGTACGAGGATGAGCCCCGTGCTGCACCCTCAAATGATGGGGCTGCACCCTCGAACGATGTTCATGGAGTTGAAGAGGATGAGGATGATCCTCATTCTAATGTCCAAGAGAAGGACAAACAACAACAAGAGGATGTGGATGATCATGACTATGTCTAGGAGGGCGGTTTCAAGAATTCAAATGAAGGGCAATAACCTCCCTTTACGGTGATTAGGCATGAGAATGATGTAAGTGCAATTTTCTAAATTATCAAGTTGTGATTTGTTTTAATTCATGTGTATATTCCATTTGTGCACACCAAATCTCTTTTGCATATACACTCCAACACACCAACACACCATCTTAAGACTTACACACCATCTTATCATACACATACACACACACCATACACGTACTCATACACATACACACACACCATACACACATACAAGTATTTACACATCCACAATTCACACACACACAACCCATCTTACACACACATTTTACCACACAAACATACTCATCACACACATACACACACATGGATGGTTTTATACACACACACAACCCATCTTACACACACACAAATGCATGGTTTTACACACAACCCATCTTGCATACACATATTACCACTTACACATACACATACTTATCACACACACACACACACACACACACACACACACACACATGCATGTATTTACACATCCACAATACACACACAGAAAAACCATCTTACACACACAAATTACCACATACACACACACATGCAAGTATTTACATTCACACACCATGTTACACACACACACACACACACACACACACACACACATGCAAGTATTTACATTCACACACCATCTTACACACACACACACACACACACACACACAACCCATCTTACTTACACACACACACACCCTACACACATTTACCACATACACATACTCATAACATGCTAATTGTGATGTGCCTTAGTGGGAGCAGCGTAGATATGCAGAGAGGCTGAAGTGTGGTGGGTTTAAGGAGTATGTATGCTTGGTACCCGGTTGCCA
Source organism: Cibotium barometz (assembly GCF_041138505.1). Classification (NCBI taxonomy): domain Eukaryota; kingdom Viridiplantae; phylum Streptophyta; class Polypodiopsida; order Cyatheales; family Cibotiaceae; genus Cibotium; species Cibotium barometz. The sequence goes on along the minus strand of NC_141056.1, from coordinate 37,877,835 downwards.
TGGGCATCAAGGTACACCAAAAGCCTTCTCTCGCTTAGACACATTTAATCATCATCGCCTAACGAAGCATCCAAAATTACCTATGGTCATCTATGACAGAGGGAGATAAGAGAAAGCCTAAGTAAGTATGCGAAACTCCCAGTAAAATCATCAAGGGATAAAGCCATGAACAAAATCTATATGAAGAGATATAGATTGCAGGTTAAAGCAGGGATTCAATGGAAATCTATATTTGAGGATGCATGTGACATACATAGGAAGGACATCCTTGCTTGGAAAAAATCATTTATTGAGGATTACATCAATGAAGGAATGGAAGAGTATAGGATAGTGACCCTTGGTGAAAAGAACCGTCTCCTAAGGCCGGTACAGAGGTTCGAGGGTTGCTTGGGTTGTGATGGACCATTAGAGCGAGCTCGTGGTATAGTCACAACCAAATACTCGTCTACTTTACATTTATTGACTTTAGCACTTTCATTTCTAATGTTTCAAATATCATGTTTTATACTAGACACTTCTACTACGCATGCGGATGATGTGGTTAGTCCATCTCCAAAGAGGATGCAAGAATGTCCCACTGTGGATCTGGTAACACCAATTGGTGCACGGAAAGGATTGGATGGTTTAGAGGAGGATGCATTGGATGCTCTATGCCACATGCTATCTCGGGCATCCCCACACGAGCAACATGGTATGCATTATTAACTGGCTATTGCTCGGCTTTAATATCAGACACTCAAGTCTTGTGATGTTGCCAATATAATTTCATCTATGCACTTGTCTTGCTTACTATTTCACATGCAGTTGAGACAGATATCGGAGAGGATGCCACAACCATGGCAGGGGTTACATGTTCCAAAGCCCAAGATAATACACATGATTTAAGCATATGAACCAAAGATTAAAAGCCTCTAGTCACATTAAAAGCCTCCAATCATATGATTTAAACATCCATACATGCAATGGAATAACATAACAAAGCGAGATTTGATCATGCAAAAGCCAACACCACAATTATATTATATTTATCAAAGAGATATACAAAATTCAAATGACATACTTGACACATACTACATTTTCATATATATTGAAGTTATGCATTTACAAAGCCTACTAAGAGGCCTCAATCTGGGCTATCAAGCTCTTCCCCACCATGCTTCTTTGTCCCCCTATGGTATGTCAAAGCATAAGACACTTTCCGCACTCCTCGGCTTCGAGTATTGTATTGAACCCACAGCACTTCAGCTCGTGACCCCTCCTAGTCTCTGTGAATGAATCAGCCCTTCCCATGGCCATGTCCTTATCTACTTGGACAATCCCATCCACGAGCTCAACCTCACCTGCAGGAGTACATTCAGTGGTAAGCATAGATGTAACTTAATTCATATTCTTTATTTTATGCAATGTGTATGTCCACACACCTTCCATGGCAACCCCTCTATGTTCAATGGAACATGCAGCCCCTGCCATGGCTGTGTCATCCTGAACCTCACCTCCAACATCCATATTATCTTGGTCTTTGGTACCTCCATCCACGAGTCAGTGATGAACATACATGTAACTAGATTCATATGGTTTACCTTATGCAATATGTATATCCACACACCTTCCATGGCAACCTCTCTATGCTCAATGGAACATGCAGCCCCTGCCATGGCTGTGTCATCCTGAACCTCACCTCCAACATCCATGCCAACATGTAACCTATCCACCTCTGTTTGCGGCCGATTTTGGACTCAACTTAATAAGCCCCCAAAATTGCCTCCTTCACTTGGCCCTTTTCTCGCTTACCTTCTGCTACCCTGCCAGCCTCACCATTCAACCCTGATAATGTCTTGCATCTGACCTCGGGTGCAAAGGGATCTCCCCGCCCCATCCCGTCAATGCACTACTCCTCCCGCCACCCTTGCAGTCATGCCCTCCATTATTAGCGGGCATGGAGGATATCCAATTGCACCCTATGCTCAATAGCAACTGTATCCACCCTCTCCACCTCGCTTCCTTGCATGACAATAATAGGTTCCATCCACCTCACCATCTCGCCGACCATCCAGAGCACCCTCCCTAGTTCTCACCTCCATCAGCGGGCCACTAGGTCGTCCTCTCGACTCTCCTACTCCCATGGTGAGCACCGCCATCCCCCTGCAGTTACCTTTACCATCGCATTTGGAGGGCCTTCCTTGGCTACACCTACTTTGGGTTCTCCACATAAGATGACCTTCTATGTAGATGAAAATGACAGCGCCTCTCCATTTTTCTATAGTGCTCCGAACATCTCTCTGGGTGATCTCCCTTGTGGATCCTGCAGAGCAGCTATCATTGCCTCATCCTCGGTCGAGCTTAGCTCGTAGTTCAGGGTTTGGACAACCTCTCTACTGATCTTCACATCTACTCCACCTACCTCACCACTACATCTATGAGCTCTCCCATGATCACTATCACTAGAGGGATCACACTCCTCAAGCCGAGGACACCATTTGAGGTCTTCATACTCAGATGTTCACTCTGGAGAAGTGCCTGCGCAGGAAGCGGAATCAGAGCTCACTCACCTCCACACCTCATCTTCCCATAGCACAGAGGAGGTGATATGACCAGGTGGCACAATAGACCAAGGAGCTTGTACCAAGTAGCGAATCTGGATACCCTTCGACTGTCCCTCCATCCTCTCCAATCACTTCTCACCGGCTCCCAGACTGCTTCATCCGTTGGGGTACCCAATACTACATCGGCCAGCACTCAAAGCACTTTCCCCTATATTGAGGAGAATTTTTAGTTTTTATTATATCATTGTATGTACCATCTTTTCATGATGTCAGTATTATAATTTTTGTACCACTTCCATGATGTATTAACAACATCATCTTTTCATTATGTAACAATCTCACTTCACATTGATTTTTTATCATCCCATGGATGGGAGCACTCTAGTTGTAGGTGACCTCAAGCCACCAAGGGTGCCCACATTGTATTGTTTTGACTAGACTTTCTTAGGGTGTCACACCACCACAATGGATCAACCCTAGAGAAACCATTCCACAGCATTTAGTGGACTATCCAGAAATGGAGGCACACCACCAATGGATACATGAGAGGTGCACGCACCGACATTAAAGGCACCACACTAACACTCGAATGGGCTTCTACCAGAGATAGGAGATTCCATCGAAGGCACGTCGCTCCGATGTCATTTACCAGATATAGGAGATGCCACCGAGTCCACTGACTCTACCATGTCTTGTAAGAATCGTTCAAATGGTCCCTCAACTCATCCTCAAGGACATCCTTGATACTACATCCTATCCTTAACCTCATATGTTGTAATCACTTGTCACTTTGATGGCATTTACCAGAGATAAGAGATGCCACGGACTCCAGCAAGACTCTTACCATGTCTTGCAGGAATTTAAACTCATCCTTGAGGACATCCTTCATGCTTCATCCTTCATACTACATTCTATCCTTAACCTCAAGTATTGTAACCACTTATCTATTTTAGCCAGTGCACTATCCTACTCACTACACATGGTATGGTGAAGGGCATGTAACAATGTCTTGGAGTAATACAAGTGTTGTTCCAATATTCTTGTCACTCTTGCCAATCTTGTCATTTGTGTTATGCTCCATTGAGGACTTCAAACATTTTGTCCAGATGAGAACTACCACTTTAGTGTGCCAAGCAACCAACCTTGCTACACGCATGCTTTTTTGGTATGTATACATTGAGCCACAAAGTATACAAGTGGAGGGTAGATGGCTACATGATAAGAATGCACATACAATCAGCTTGTTTCTGAAGTTGAGAAGTGTTTGGAAACTTTTGAGGACGAAAGATAAGGACCTATAAAGAACTAGCACTATCGACCAAATGGTCTTTGATCCCTCGAAATGAGGGGGGAACACTAGGTCTTGGCATGACCAATAGTACAAGTGGCTTTAGATAAGGGTGAAGGGTGGCCTTGGGATCATGCCAAGAACCTTTTATTTTCTTCACATGAAAAACACATGAATCCTTTAAATGTCGATGTTGATTGCCAAGTCACAACAACTAGTTTTTAGAAAATGTTATCAAGGGTTCCCAAGGCCTTTCTTTCTTGCTTTGACAAAAGTTTCACACTTAACATGTGCGTGAATTGCATAAAATGGTGTTTGCTTTAGCCTAATGTATTGGAGAGGTTGGCTTGGCCAACATCCTCATTTGAAGCCATATTAAATTTCAAGTACAAAGTTAATCATCATATGGCATGGGCTTCGTTAGATTACATGTCGCTTGTAGTCTGAGAGAGAGAGAGAGAGAGAGAGAGAGAGAGAGAGAGAGAGATGCTTGGTCCTAGGGGTTGTGGAGTAGTTCATATATCCTAGAAAATGTAAGAGAGGGAGGGAAGGAGAGAAAGAGCCTCTTTTGGAAGTTGAAGCATCCACAACAATTCTACAAACTTACAACAATCATATACAAAAAGCTTTCAACCACTTTGTATATCCCATCTAGTCCCAATTCCTATTAAGGAGATCACATATTAGCTCCCACTTCTCATCTTCCCACACAAAAGAGGACATTTCCCAAGAAATATGAAACCCCAACTGCATACATGCAATCAACAAAACCTTAGAAGTGAACCCCTTAGGAGTCTGCTCTTCAAAAAAATCCCCTTTTCTCTAGATCTTCACCACATGTCTTTTACCTAGAAGATTTTCAATCAAGGCCATAAAGATGTCCACTGGTTGCTTTTCCTTTAGGTACCACCTTTTAGATTTGGGCCCAAATTTGGGATATTTAGTTTTGACATCTTTCCAAGTGTATGCCTGCCCCATCAACCAATCAACATTAGGGTACCTGCAATGCCTGAACTACCTCAACCCCAATCAACATTAGGGTACCTGCAATGCCTGAACTACCTCAACCAATCAGTATTAGGGTACCTGTAATGCCTGAACTACCTCAACAAATAGATTATTAATCATCTTATTAACATAGTATATAGACCAACAAAAGTGCACACATTTGAACATCATCTCTGTCACATCTACTCCTTGAGTTGTAATAAAGTAGGAACTTTATTCAATAGGGTTAATAATGGGACAAGTCCATGTATAAAAGAGGGGACTTGGACCATGGTTGTAACTTTTGATGATCATTTTTAGAAATAGAAATTTATGTTTCTTGGAGCTCATGGCTTCTCTCTTGGCTTGTGGAAGGCTATTTCCATTCTCTTGGTGAGAGACTAAACACACTTAGGCATCATGTTTACATGGTGATTACTCATATTTTTCATGCATTACATCCCTTCATTCCAATTGGTATCAGAGCTCTTGATTTTGATCATGGGCATGCATGGGTTGTTGGGAAAATTTGCTTGAAAATTTGAGTTTCTTTCATTTTTTTTCTCATTTTCTTGTAATCCTTGAGTGATTCTTGACAAATCTTCTCTAATCTTGCTTAATCTCATGGAGATGGTGAGCATTTCATAGAAATTGCTTGAATTTTGAGTGATTTTGGCCAATTTTGCCATTTTTGGACCAAATTTTGGGCCTCTGGACCAAAAATTTGGGGCAGTCGGGCCAAAACTTAGGGCAAGTGACTAATTGCAATTAACTTTTTTGCTAATCACGTTTAGTAATCATCTTCTTCTTCCTCAAGCTTTCCATAGCCATGGGATGCTCTTCCTTTACCCGTTTTGATGCCAAACCTTAGGGTTTTTGTAGAGCTCCTTGAGATCTTTCATTTGAGCCTCTTTCTTGCAAATTTTTCTCAAGATTGGAGAGCTTTTGTTCATTCTTCCATGGCTGTGAGAAATCTTGCATTGCTAAGCTCTTAGACACTTGATAAGCATCATATTATGGTGATTTCTTCTCTCAATGAGCATGGAGACTAGCAATGGGACTGATTTTCACTTCCACGCTGAATTTTGGGCTAATTTTCGCTGATTTTCGTCGCCTCTTCCATGCCTCCTCCAAGCTATGAAGCTTAGCCACAAGCTTCATGAAGGATTGCTAAGTGTTTTAGCCCTTTTTGGTGAGATTTTGGGGAGCATTTCATGGCCAATGGAGAGGGAGAAATGGTGTTCTTTGGCTGCAAATTTGAGAGCAAAGAGAGGCCACGTTTTTCTCCTACAAGAGGCTTCTTCAACAATTTTTTTCCATTGAAGCTTTCCGGATGACATTGGTGAGTGATTTGATCAATTTCTTGCAAATTTGAACCATTTGGTGGAGCTTGGGAATGGATTAGGGTTGGACACATTCAAACTCCCCTAATTTTCAGAAATTAACCATTAAAGCTTGACCATTCACATGCCAATATTGCTTCTCCATGCATTATTGATGGCAATGGTGAAAGGAATTGATTCCACATGAGCTTGGCCAATTCATAGATCACATTTTGGGGGATTTTCTTCATTATGTCTCATTTGGCATGCCATTGATGGAATAGCAAGCTTATGCAATGTTTTTGGAGTCCCTCATGCTCATCTTGATGCCATATGGACACTATGGATGCTATACATAGCCATGCCAATGCTATGTTTTACACATGGGCATAAGAGAGCATAAGTTTTGGAAGCATGCATTTGTCAATATGATGTGAAAGGGATTGTTGGAATGCAATTGCAAATGCCCTGATTGTGGTTAACAAATGCTTATGCAAATGCCATGGTGAGGGCATTGTGAATTGTTGGTTTGTGTTGGAGCTTTTGGATGATGGATTGAGGCATGAGTCCATGCTTTATTGATGAGTTCTAAATTGTAAAAGGGCATGAGTCATGCTCAATACTTGTAAGCCAACAAACTTGTTCTATCATTTGATATTATCCACATCATTTTGTACCTACACTCACCATTGCTACCACTTCAAGTTTCTATAGAATCTAGCAATGTGTGAGGGTACCTTGGCATTGGTTGGAGAGGCCAAGGGGAGAATGGCTTGAACTCTTTGTGCCGTGATTGCTTGGTAAAGCGGTACAAAGGGGGATTAGGTACACCGGTGTGAAGAAATGGCCTCAACCTTCACCTTGGAGGAAAACTCGGTGAAGGGGTGAGAAGAGCTTGGCCGGGAGATCGGCAAGCTTCAACGTGCGTCCTCAACAATCCTCACCATCGACTTTGTGGATGCATTTGGGCAATGGGGCCCCTTTTTCCGTCATATTGTGTGGATATTGCAAATGCTTTGATGGACAAAGAGTGCATATGATCTTTCATGACATTGTGGGATACAAAGAGTATTGCATTGTGATTTGAGAAGTTGCATTTTCATTTGAGATTTGGTTCTAATTACAAAGGAGACTCTGGCGGAATTTTTCCAACAAGGGAGCCAAACAAGCTTATTGATTGGAGATTTACCCCATGGATACACTTGAAGAGTTATTCACAACTACCAAGGGGAGAAACACCAATCATTTGTAGCCGGATTGAGCTTTGGGACCGAATTTTGGGAATTTTTGGGATTTTACAAAACCCTAATTCAGTCCTAGGGTTTTTGGGATTAGGTCCGAGTGATTACACGACTCTATTCTACTCCTTGAGAGTTTTCAAATGAGCCATAGAACCCCTTAATCGGATATCACAATCTCGGTCAAAGTAGTCATGTTGACTTTCTAGTCAAAGTCAAACAGAATATACTTCCACTTTGACTGAATCAAAATGCTTTTAGGGGTAGGTTCTATCTTCCGTTAGCTTTCTATAGAGCTGTCAAAATCCTAATTCCGACATATATTTTGCGTTTTAGAGCCAAATTACTCCTTTCAGCTGTCCCGCACAAACCCTAAAACAGAGAGTACTTGCCCACACCTAATTCTTACTGTGTTCATTTGGGAGGATAGTAGACACCATTACCTACCCATAGAACCTTCTTTTGTCCAATTCCGACATCATTTGGGCATTCTACCAACATCTTGTATTTCTTCACTATGCCGAAGGGAAGACCACGCAAGGGTGGGGATGTTGTGCAAGAAATGATCATTGGTGATGAGGACATGGAAGGTAATATGGATGAAAGGGATGCATTCATCAATGAAGACAATGGGGGCAATGTACATAATCAAATTTCTCAAGGGACACAAGCGGCGGTTAACCATGACACCCTCATGCAAATGCTTGTACAACGGTTGGAGACCTTAGACTCCAAGCTTGATTCTCATTTTGAAACATTATCCTCACGGATTGGTGTGATGGAGGACAAGTTTGGGAAGTCTCAAGCACAAGAAAAGCATGGGAATTATGGTGACTATGAGCAAAGAAAAGGCAAGGGCATCTTGAATGAGGATTCCATGAAGGCCGTACAAGAGGATCCATTGGGAGCATCCACTCGGGGATTCATGGCGGATGCACGGAGACCTCTTGTCAAGGACATGTTTCCTCCTTCTTTTCATTCGGGTTTGTCTCACCTCAATGCATCAAAGGGTCCTACCTTTTCTAGGGCAATGCATTCAAGGGAAGAGGATGAGGTGTTTGTGAATGATGAGGAGATTGCACTCGATTGGAATCAAATGTCCTTTGCCCAAAGACAAAGGGATGCTCATGAGAAGTGAATGGAATTGTCGAATATCATCAAGAGGGATTACAAAGACTTTGCACAATTTATGGAGTCATACTCGAAGATGCAAAGATTCAAGCCCTCTACCCAACATGATAACCCATCCCACATATCTTCCAAGGATGTCAAAGACAAAATCTCACTATCAAAGTTCAAAGGTGACGGGTCATCTCCGCAAGAGTTGGAGGAGTGGGCTACCAAGCTTGACACCTATTTCCAACTTTACCCAAAAAGTGAGCGTGATATGGTACAATTTTCCTCCTTACATCTTGAAGATTATGCTCATCAATGGTGGAGGCACTTGGTCAAACAAGGGAACACGCCATCAACTTGGGAAGGATTGAAGCGGGAGATGAACTTGGCCTTCATTAGTGCTCGATCGATACCATGAAGAATGGTATGAGCTTTCTCAAAAGGGGATGATGGTGAGAGGTTACATCAAGAGATTTTTGAAGCTTTCAATGTACGTGGAAGGCTTGAGTGAAGACATGAAGATGAAAAAGTTTGTGCATGGGCTTGAACACTTCATCAAGGCGGATGTGTCGGCTCAAAGGCCTAGCTCTCTCAAAGAAGCTATGAGGTTAGCCGAACTCTATGAGCCAAAGTACAAGAGGTCTCAGCCCATGACCTTCACCAAAGACACACTCAAACCAACCACTACTTCTTACAATTTTGGGAAAGGTCCTACCTCTACATTACCATCCTCTAATCCAAGAACTCCTACATCATTTGGGGGTGGACAGCCAAAGAATGGGATACATCAATTTGATGCCAAAAAGAGTAGTGACTTCATGAAGAAGAAGCCCTTTCAACCCTTCAAGAAGACTCAAAGAATGGATGATCCAAAGATTGAGGAGTTGAGAAGCAAAGGGCTATGTTTCAAGTGCAAAGAGAGGTGGTCACCCGGGCATGTGTGCAAATCAAAGAAGATTGTGGCCACTATGATCCTCATGGATGAGGATCATAGTGGACGAGGAAGAGAACAAGGATGACTCTCATGACATTGAGGAATGGGAGGATTACAATGAAGAAGCACATGAGGAGTCACTTGAAGACCATTCTTTCATCACGGAGGATGGTGAGTTTCCGTTTGATCCGGGAGGTGGAGTTAAGCAAAGCCTTGTGGACGGAGACATGCCTACAAATGCAGAAATTTCAGCTTGCATATGCTCTATCTCACAAGAGTTGTTGGCGGGTTGCAAGAACCCAAGCACACTAAGGTTGGTGGGGACCATCAATGGGAGGGTTGCACATATTCTTGTGGATTCCGGGAGCACTCATAGCTTCATCAACTCTAAATCCATCAACTCTCTCAAACTCAACACAAAGAAGACACCTACAACGTTCCAAGTGCAAGTGGCAAATGGGGAAAGTGAGAAGACTAGCTTGGTTTGCCCTTCTACAAAAGTGGTTTTATCCTCTTCATACACTTGGGAAGGTGATTTGGTGGTTTTGGATATGGGTCCCATCGACATTATCATGGGGTGTGATTGGTTGACTTCACTTGGTGACATTCACATGAACCTTCAACAAGGTTTCATGAGCTTTCTACATCATGGGCAACAAGTGGTACTTGCTGCAAATGCACCTAAGAAGCTCTCTTTGATCACTCCAAGGCGACTCAAGAAAGAGATTAAGGCTTTTGGCACTATCTATGTGCTACATGTTACCCAAGAGGGGATGGAAGGCAGTGGACAGCACATAGATGAGGAAATGGCAACTCTTCTTAAGGAGTATGAAGATATTTTGCAAGTGCCAAAGAGTCTACCACCTAAGAGGGAGATTGACCATGCCATAGTACTTGAACCGAATGCAAAGGTTGTCAACAAGCCTCCTTACCGTTTGTCTAAGGTAGAAAGAGAGGAAGTGGCTAAGCAAGTGCAAGATTTGCTTGCTATGGGTCTTATTCAACCTTCACAATCTCCATTTGCATCTCCCGTTCTCTTGGTGAAGAAGAAGGATGGATCCTTTCGCATGTGCATTGATTATCGTGACTTGAACAAGGTCACAATCAAGAATAGGTATCTCATACCTCGCATTGATGATCTTCTTGATGAGCTCAAAGGGGCAAAGTTCTTCACCAAGATTGATTTGAGATCGGGATATCATCAAATAAGGATGAAGGAAGGTGATGAAGAGAAGACAGCATTTAGGACGGAAAGGGGATTGTTTCACTTCATGGTGATGCCCTTTGGTCTTACAAATGCTCCGGCCACTTTTCAAGCATTGATGAATCGGATATTGGCTCCCCTTCTTTTCAAGTTTGTGCTAGTGTTCTTCGATGACATCTTGATCTATAGCAAGAGCAAAGGGGAACATCTATGTCATGTGAAGCAAGCATTTGAGTATTGGCATGTCACCATTTGAGGCTCTCTATGGATATCAAGTACATGTGCCATCGATAGCCTTCCATGAAGACAAAGTGGTCAATCCATTGGCAAAAGAAGAGTTGGAAAGAATGAGACAACTTCTTCAACTTTGCAAGGACAATATGAAGAAGGCTCAAGATGTCATGAAGGCTAATGCGGATGTTCATAGAAGGAATGTGGAGTTTCAAGAGGATGATTATGTGCTATTGAAGCTTCCCAAGAGTCGGCATAACACTCTCAAAGGTGTAACCAACTCAAAATTGGCTCATAGGTATTATGGACCATACTTGATTATCAAGAGGGTTGGTGATTTGGCCTACAAGTTGGATTTGCCTTCTTCGATAAGGATCCATAATGTGTTTCATGTATCTAACCTTAAGAGGTTTATGGGATCTTTGCCTCAAGAGATGGAAGAGCTTCCACCCATGAATGAAGAAGGTGAGATCATTTATGAGCCGGAGAGGGTTATTGGCAAGAGGACAAGAGAGTTGAGGAATCGGAATATTGATGAATACCTTGTCAAATGGAAGCAATTACCCATGGATGAGGCTACTTGGCAATCATTGGAGTATGTCCAACAACATGGCTTACTTGTGGATGACTTTCCGTGACCAAGTGGTATGGTTTACTTGAGCAAATTGGGTAATATGAGGAGAAGTATACATGCTGTAATTTCTGGACAGCTTTGGGAAGGTCTACTATTGGGCCTATTTTTCTACTCCAACAAGCTTCATGGCGTATCCTAATGAAAGATTATGATGTGGGCTACATATGGCTGAGTGTACATATCATTTTCAGCCCAATATATGGAGTCTAAATGAAGGATTTTCAAGGGGGGTCTTCATCGACTAGAAGGGCTGTCATAACAGTCCCACTCATACACTTTGGGCTTGAAGCTTTGTGGACTTGTATACATCCGGATTTTCATTGTATATGTGCTTTGGATGTACTTGAGAACTCTTAACCACTTCCCATTGATTACATTAGAGTCTCATACTTTGAGATTGTACATGTTATTGATTTTGAGGACAAAATCTTTGGGAAGGGATGGTTTGTAATAAAGTAGGAACTTTATTCAATAGGGTTAATAATGGGACAAGTCCATGTATAAAAGAGGGGACTTGGACCATGGTTGTAACTTTTGATGATCATTTTTAGAAATGGAAATTTATGTTTCTTGGAGCTCATGGCTTCTCTCTTGGCTTCTGGAAGGCTATTTCCATTCTCTTGGTGAGAGACTAAACACACTTAGGCATCATGTTTACATGGTGATTACTCATATTTTTCATGCATTACATCCCTTCATTCCATGAGTAGATCCTTTATTAAATACTAACAAATTCTTAGAAGCCCAAATCTCCCACAGGTAGCAATATCTTATAATACAAAATATTAAATCTATCTCATCTGCCTCCTTTATTATTCTCCCCAGAAGCGAGTCCCCCAAATACCCCTTCAACCCCGAGTTTTCTTCCACCCATTTACCTATTCTCCCCCCTAGTCCCCTTGTTACAGGACAGTCCCAAAAAGCATGTTTTGCCTCTTGAAATGCTGAATTGCATCTAGGGCATGTCCCAACAATGAAGTTCCTTTGAAGAGGTCCCGAAGAGGTCCCACCTCTTCTTCTAAATTCTCAAGTACCAACTGACTTTCCAAATTTTGCTACAGTATTTCACATTAGCTTCACTTTTACTTATCTCTTCATATAGTGCCTTGGTAGTGATTCTATCCAGTTTGACCCCGTTGAACTAGGTCCAATCCTGTAACCAAGAGGCTTCATTGAAAGCTATGGAAGTCTAACTTTTCTCTGCCTCTTGTAACACAAAGCTCAACATTTGTATGTCAATCTGTTGCATTCTAAACTCTCTATCAACCTGCCGCCCGTAGCTCTTTCTAGCTAGTCTGAGTGTAGTCCCAAAGGCCACCTAATTTCCTTAAACCTATGTTATTCAATCTTCTAAAAAGCCTTGTATTAAGGTGAGCCAAAGAGGGTTTAAACTTATGGGTCCACCAAATGTTATGGCTGAAATAGGAGTTCTTAGAAGCTCTAGTACACCCATTCCAACTAATCAATCCCATCACCTCTTTCTAATTCAAGCATAGAAATTTACAAAAGAGAGAATTCACTATTTTCAAAGGGGAGAATGATAACAGCTTCTCCTTCCAATCTAGCCCAGTCCACTTGCCTTTAAGTTGCACTTCTGATTCTTCCACCGCCTCTTTGAGCATCTTGGTCCAGATTCCTTCCAATCTAGCCCAGTCCACTTGCCTTTAAGTTGCACTTCTGATTCTTCCACCGCCTCTTTGAGCATCTTGGTCCAGATTCCTTCTCGATGAAGAAATTCGGGGTGGCTAACTACCACTCTAGCCTTGGCATGAGTAGGCAAATGTAATATCCCCAATCCTCCTAGATTTTTGGGTAGGGCAACTTTGTCTCAGGCCAGCCAAGCAAAAGCCTTTTTGCCATTATTGCCATTCCTCCATAGAAAGTCTTTGATTGGAGCTATAATTCTTTTCCAATGACGTTTCTTAAATTCCATCTCACAGGATAGAGGAACATGATATAAGCATTATGAACTGTATTTACAATAGCTATCCTATCATGAAATGACACTTCAATCCCTTCCCATTTTCTAAGTTTGCCACAAAATCTTTCAATAGCCCAATTGATCAGGTCCTTTACTCACTCCCATCCCAAAAGGCACCCCCATATATCTAATGATCCTTCCCTTTTTAATGACTTCATAACCCCATCTTTCCATATCAAAATTGTCCTCCTCAGTCAAGCTTATAATTTTAGATTTTTGGATGTTGCACTTAGATCAAGAGGCTTTAGCAAACACCTACAATATTTGGATGTTGCACTTGGATCGAGAGGCTTTAGCAAACAGCTACAATATTTGGAGAGGCTTCCTCACATTCTCATTGTCAGCTTTTCAAAAATAACAAAGAGTCATCGACAAAGCATTGGATAACCAGTTGTTCCCAATTTTTGAGTTTCAGCCCAAAAATTAACCCTCTTCCACCAGCATCTTCTAGGGCCACTAACAAAGGATGAGAAGCCACAACAAACAGCAAAGGGGCCATAGGATAGCCTTGTTGCATAGACCTTCGGATCTCAAATCCCCTAAGTAGTCTCCCATTTAATATCAGCTTAGAATGTGCTCCAACTGTAAGAGTGTAGATGCAAGTCGCAGCCTTGATACCAAAGCCCAGTTTCTCCAACACTCTTGCCATAAAGGACCAATGTATTCTATCACATAGGCTTTCTTTAGATCTAGTTGGAAAATAACACATTCTTGGCATGTCCTTTGGGCTATATCTTTACCTATCATTGTTGCAAAGATGTTGTCATAGATAGATCTTCCCTTGATGAACCCATGGTGTTTATTAGAGATCACCTCTTGTAGAGATGGGATGATTCTCAATGCTATCACCTTGGCTAATATCTTGTAAATTACTGTGAGTAAAGTAATAGGCTTCCAATGGTTAAAGTGACTACAAGCAGGTTGTTTAGGGGTTAACTTTATCATCCCTTTCCTCAAATCATTATCCATATTCCCAGTGGAAATGGCCTTCTTGCATGTAACCAATTTCTTGCATGTAACCAATACCTTGTCCTTCAAAGAGTCTCTGAAGGCTATAAAAATTCTACTAAAAGCCCATCCCATCCCGAGGATTTCTCTTTACCCAGCTTTTTAAGAGCCCCCCTAGCATTCCTCAATCTCAATATCCCTATCCAGCCATCTAGCTCTATTAGCTTGAATTCTTTTATTAACCAAATCTAGTAATTTGGTTTCTATCTGAAACCTTTCCTAAGAGGCATCTTCCTTAAGACTTAAGGTAGTAACCAAAAACTCTACCCACTTCAGAGCAATCTGTTGAATATCCCCCAATTCCTGTCCATTCTCATCTTTGATTTGTCCTTGCAATTCCCTATTCCCTCTCTCTTTGGCTAGCCCAAACGAATATTTGGCTGGTTTTCTCTTGCTATCGTAGAATATCCATTTATCCCCTTTTTCTCTCTCCCTCTCTAGCAATTTGATCATCTTCATCCTTTAAATGAACCTGACATTCCAAATATTGATCAATCTCCATCTTGGACAACCCTCTCAATTGCATGTTCTTTTGTAGTGTATCCAACAAGTTTTCCCATTATTGTTTTCCTATCTTTTTTGTAGAGCTCTTAATTTACCCACCCTTCTAATGATGCCTTGCATCTCATTGACAAACTTCCTCGAAGATCCCTCTCTCTCTCTCTCTCTCTCTCTCTCTCTCTCTCTCTCTCTCTCTCTCTCTCTCTCTCTGTCTCTCTCTCTGTCTCTCTGCCTTGCTCTTCAACTTACTAACAGCCTCTTCTGTAGTAGGAAGTATGAAGAAATCATCCTTGAGCAAACTCTTATTCACCCTCGACTTTCTCACTAGATAATTTTTGAGCTTATCCTCCCCCCCAATCAGCTACCTGCCCCAGCCAGCTACCTGTCGCCCCCACATCAAAGGCATATGGTCAGAGAGCATATAAGAGGTTTCCACTTTAGCAGATAATGTGTGGCACTTGAGAAGATTGGTGGCTAAAAAAGACTTTATTAAGTCTAGAAGATGATCCAAGATATTGAAGGCTGAATAGGTATCTCCCAAGTCAGAGTCCCAAGGTCCTGATTCATAGCCATCAGTCAACCCTAGCTTTCCTCTAAGATTCTCCCATTTCTTTTTTCTCCTGTCCCATCATGACTACACTTCCTCCACATCTATCTAGTTGCTTTAAAGTCCCCCATCAAAATACAAGGACATTGAATATCAAATTTATAGAGCCACTCCCACATTTCCCCTCTAACTTTGTGATTATGAGCCCCATATAGGTTGATTAGCCATAACTTCTCTTCATCTAACTGAAACTCAATAACTAATATCCTACCATTAGGATGGTTAGCAATAATGATAGGCTTTAAAGTTTATTTTTATGATACTAAAACCCCTACTAAAACCTGATTTTACCCCCCATATAGTGCTACCCCGATCTCTGAAGCTTTCTCTCCTCCCCCCTTTTGTATTAAAAAGATTATGTCCTTGAATGATAAAAGTTTTGAGAGAGAACCTTCTCATGAAACACTTCGTCTTGCAACCATCTACCCATCTATGCCTTGTTAGGCGATTTCTCTGGACAAAACAGGATTGCGCTACACATGGAAAATAGACCAACTTGCCTTCTGACCAGCTCTGATAAGATGTTAATACATACCTTGTCGGCTGTGTAGGTTTTCTTGGCATTGCTGGGCCAGCAATGCCAAGATATCCAATCTTGTTTTGTCGCCTCTTCGCGACCCCATCATCTCCTTGCTCTTCCCAAAACCTCTTCATCTTGTCTTGACTCCCATTCGCCCCATCCACCCTCTCCAGCTGGGCCCAAATCACTCGCCATCCTCTCGGTACATGCATGTGCTATGCACGCTTGTAGTTGTCCATAGTAAGGTGCATGCACCACCACTTGTGAGCAATAACTCCTTGCCTTCCTACTAAGGTCGTGCACCCCCGTTAGTTTTTAAATTCACATTTTTAACTCCGACTGCCTATCTATTATGTGAGTAAACGTTGCATGGTTGATGAACAAACATGGGTATCAAATGTGCCATCTTCCCCAAAAGCTTTTGTATAATAATACTCCTCCTCTTGGAAAGATGGCGTGGCTGACGTGTGGAACTCTGTCCGCCAATGTGAGGCCTTCTGCCGATTTGCATCCTCTTAGAGTTCGTTTTCCCCTCGCTGCTGCTGCCGCTTCTTCTTCTTCCTCTTCACTTGGTGTATGGCGCCGCCCTTCTCCAGTTGGTATATTCTGTTCGTCTAGCTCTTGTACTGATAACAATGGCCCGTTGTCGCCCTTGGCCTTGCCCGCGGCCGCTCTGGGCTTTCTCACTTGGGTGGCCGCCAACCCCGCTTCTGCAGCAGAGATGGACGCCAGCACAACCATGGTGGAGGGGCTACTCTCTCAAGAGCCCGCCAATGCCCTCTCGCTTCCAACTTGGATCATCCATGTGGCCAGCGTCATTGAATGGTTAGCATGCTTTTCTTTAATCTTATCTGGAGATTTAATCAATCTTAGCGTTAATTAAGGTGAAACTGTAGGGTAAGAATGGGACAGAAGGAATGAACCCTTCTTCCCTCGGGGACTTTTCGCCACTGGCAAGGGCTTTCTTGGGTCTCCCATGGGTGGTCGAAGGCTGCCTTAACTGGCTGTCTTGCCTTTCCTTGCTGTCCATGCTGATTTGTCCTGAAAATTGTTGTTCCATGCTTTCTCTTTCCTCCTGCTCTGCCACTCTTATAGTCTGGGTTTTGGAATACGCTCATGGCTGTTTTCCCTTTATAAAGAAGGCTCTCAAAGGTCAGCACTGTGTGCTAAACGCTAACCCCTCATGTGCACTGGCAGTCATGGGGCATGCATCCTCTTAGAGGCATGTGACATCAGTTGTATGCTAGCGACATATCATTGACACTTAGATATTAGAGTTCTATGGTACTTCATCCTTGGCATCAACAATGCAATGTCTATGTGCTTGTTTATTAAGATACGAGGAGGTTCTAATTTGTAAGCTTTATTGGGCTTCCGTAGAGTATTGCACCAAAAGTTGATAAAAGAAACACCTATATTAGGTACATCATTAGTTGAGAATGGTTCGCATACTTTTCTTTAATTTAATTTTTTTGCCCCTGGCAAGGGCTGTTTGTGCCTCCCATGGGTGGCCAGAAAACTGCCTAAACTGGCTGGCTTGCCCTTCCTTTGCTGTCCATGCTGATTTGTCCTATTGTTGATCCATGCTTTCTCGTCTCTCCTAGTCTGCCACTCTTATAGCCCAATGTTTTGAATCACTCTGCCTACACCATCCATTACATTCCTAACCTCACCAGCTGTTTTTTCTTTATAAATAGGGCTCTCAAAGGTCAGCACTGTGTGCCAAACGCTACCCTTCATGTGCCTTGTGGCTCATGCAATAAGAACCTCATATCTCAATAAACAATTGCATAGCAAAAGCACATAGACATTGCCTTTATTGTTGATGAAGCCCACCATAGAACTCTAATATCTAAGTGTCAATGATATGTGGCTAATGTCACATGCCTCATCCCTAGACAAGGATGCACCAACCCCCTCTCCCGCCCACAAGCCTCCTCTGGCGCTGGAAGCACCTGGGGGAAACTCAATGTATACTAGAGATACACCATCTTAGTCCTCCCGAGCCGGAAGCACCTTGGAAGCCCTAGATGTGTTATTGGAAGTATCCAAGTCACTCTCGTGTGTTGTGTCTTTGCCCTTCTTTTGAGATGAAGACTTGTCCTTGGTCTTGCGCTTTTTCTTGGAAAAACAATCCTTGGACAGATGTCCTCTCTTCCCACATGAGAAGCAATGCCTCCGACCTTTCTTCTAAACTAAAGTAAGTGCCTAATCAGACCTGTTAAGAGACACCTTGATCTTACCCTAAGAAACAAGGACGACGGACTCTTCTTCCAAGAGAAGGGAGCTAAGGTGATCAAAATCCAACTGAGTGGTCGTGACCTGGCACCTCAAAGCTCGATAAACCACATCATACTCCGGGGGAAGGATAAGTGTAGCCAACTGAGCAGAGGACAAAGCAGCACCCATTGCTAGTAACTGGTCATGGATAACTTTGGCTTTCATGAGAAATGATTGCATAGAATTGCCAGTAGGAAATAACAGACCGTAGAGTTGCCCTTGCAAAGTAACTGTCCTCATCGACAAATCTCGAGCAAAGAGATCCTCTAATTTGGACCATACCTGATGAGTACTGGTAAGAGTTTGCGTGGCCGGTGAGACCTCCTTTGTAATGGTCTGCACAAGCACTGAATGTGCCTTCGAATCACGATTCTCCCAGTCTTGTAATTTTGCAAGGAATTCATCCTCTTGATCCTAGGTCCACCTCCTCGAGTTCTAAGGATGCTCGGGCTTCTTCTCACTACCCTGAACAATCTCCCATAAACCCTTATGGATGAACCAGATCCGCATGTTCAGCTTCCAATGGGCATAGTCGGTTCCATCCAACTTGTCATCCTTGTTCGTACTGGGGGGGAGCCATATCCACAGCAACAAAGCACACAAATCTCAGCACTCCAAGGTTCGTCTCGAGCCTTCTCCAACGAACGGAGGCACCAGGACCAATCAGCCGCCTCTCAAATCTGAGAGAGAAAGAGGATGGACAACAGCAAAACAGTCCACCAAAACTCACCAGAAATTCCCAACCGGGGGAGGGGAAGCCTGGGAAGATGTAGAGATGTCAAGGCAGCTTGTCGGGATGCACCACATGCGAAGAGAACACCTTCCACTACAGTCCACGCTGTAAAAACAGAGAAAACAGCTCTTTCACCGCGATCAAATGCTGAAAAACAGCACCAAGAAGCTTGCTGATGATGCTTGGTATGAAGCAGCAGCATCAGGGCAGCCCGGGGAGTGAAACGCTGATGAGGAAGAGCACCGGGAGCAGAAAACGCAGCTATCTGGAGAAAAATGCAGCCACTGTTTGGATCTCTAGGAAACGCAGCAGATGGAAGGAGAAGATACAGTCGCCTTCAGGAGCCAGAAACACAGCTAGCAGATGAAGAAGACATAGTCGCAATGTAGAATGCAGCTAGGTACCTAAGCGATTGATACCATGTTGGAGTATGCACAGGTGGAAGCATATGCAAGAAAAGAGAGGGAGCAAAGGAGATAGAGAGCTTGTGGACAAGATCACCTTTTATAATAGCATGAAGCTTTACAATGGCAATAGCCAGCAAGAGGTGTTGCACTTGTGCTTGAATTGGTTGCATGAAGTGAATATGTGAGGATCCATTTATAGTGATGCAAGGAGGCTGGGCGATTGTAGGAAGAGCTGGTGACAACCTCTCACGACCAACTTAAAGGGATAAAAAGTATAAATACCCAACACATGGGCAAATCCCAAATACACAGAGATGCACAATTTCTAACAAGTCTGCATCTGCACCTTGGTTTCTTGTAAAAAAGCTTCTATATGAATAAAGAAGTTCCTATAGGGGGCCGGCCGTTCTGGCTCAGTGGAGTGTCTTTATATTATTTGTGCCATAGTCACAAGGGACGGGGGATGGCCATAAGTAGGGAACGGGGACGGGGAGGGAACGACACTTAAAAAATACTTAATTTTTTTTTTTCTGCTCTACACTTATTCTACTTTGAAAGTACATCAAAATGAGCACAAATTTACACTAAAATGGTAAGCTTTTGAGTCATATTTACAAAATATGCCGATCAAAGAGTGAAGCTTGAGCAATGAGCAATGAGACTTGAACTTCCTTGACTCTAGAGGCTTGAAGGCTTGAAGGTGTGTGTGTGAGGAAGTGTTGAAAGAGTGCACAGAGCAAAAGCAAAAGGGCACTAGAGTGTGCTGAATAGAGAGTGCAAGAGAGAGAGAGAGATATGGAGCAACTATGCTGAATATACTGAAGCAATATAGTCCCAAGCAAGAGACACAAGTAGTCTCATAAGTGAGGGAGCAAAAGATATACAAGGCAAGATGAAAAGGTGAGAGGCCAGCCCACCTATTTATAGGTGGGTAGTGCTGGCCGACTGGAGCTAATGAACCTGGTCGATTGGAGGACAGAATTGGCTGACAGGGAAAAATCCATACGGGCTAGGAAAAATCCCAGAAAAATATGTAAAATAGGGGTGGCCAGTCCACAATCAAGGGCCATGCAAAAGGGACCAAAAGGACTCCAGAAATGGGCAGAAACTGGGGATGAATGTGCTAACACCCCCTCTCAGCACCAGATGCTGAACAAACTCCGAGAATCCGAGGATGAGGAGCCAATGAAGCCTGAGAAACCGGCTTGGTGAACAAATCTGTAGCATTCTCCGCTGAAGGACAATACTCCAAATGCAAATCTCCAGCAAGAACCCGTTCATGAACATAGTGATACTGTATCTCAATGTGTTTCGTACGAGCATGAAACATAGGGTTCTTAGCGATGGCGATGTAACTCTGATTGTCACACCAAAGAAGAGTAGATCTGGTAGGAGGACAGCCAAGCTCCTCCAATCTCCGCGACCAAATCGCCTCACATGCAGCATAACAAACTGCACGATACTCCGCCTTTGTAGAGGAAAGCGCCACAGTAGGCTGCTTTTTACTGCACCATGAAATGGCTCCAGACCGGAGTGTAAAAACACAACTAGTGGCGAGTATTTGGATCTCCAGCCCAATCTGAATCAGACCATCCAACAAGAGTGCATCCTTGGCCATAGAAGATGCCAAAGTCCAGAGTGCCACGCAAGTATCGAAGAACTCTGAGAGCACACTGCCAATGCTGCTGACGGGGTTTGGATGAGAAAGAGCTCAATAAACTAACCGCGAAACATATGTCCAATGGGGAGTAGGTTAACCAAACCAAACAGCCGACGAGAACCCGATACTGTCCCTGATCAATCACTGGAGAAGCTTCAAGTAGAGAAAGCTTCTCACTAGTATCCATAGGAGAAGATATTGGTCTGCATCCAGTCATCTGAAATCTGTCAAGAATCTCCCGTGTGTACTTCTACTGAGAGATGCCCTTCGAGGTCTGCCAAATCTCAAAGCCGAGAAAATAATGCAGAAGGCCAAGATTCGTCATCTCAAAATGTGTCTCCAAAGCATCCATGACTGAATGGATCCTCACAGAATAAGAACGTGTAAAGCTGAGGTCATCAACATAGACCACAATGATAACAATCAACTCCCTCTCAAGGAGGATATAAAGGTTCGAATCTACATGAGAACGGTGCAGGTCGAGCTTTTGAAAGAACTCATCAATCCGTTGGTACCAAGCCCGCGGAGCCTGCCTCATACCATATAAAGCCTTCTTCAGCCGGTACACTTGATCCTGTTTGCCTGGAACAACAAATCCCGACGGCTGATCAACATAAACCTCCTGTGTAAGCTCTCCATTCAGGAAAGCATACTTGACGTCCATCTGGAAAACGGGCCATCTATGATGACCTGCAAGAGCAAGAACGGTGCGAATTGTAGTCATCCGGCCCATCCGAGCGAAGGTCTCATCGAAGTCGACTCCCGGGCGCTGAGTATAACCCTTGGCAACCAACCTCGCCTTGTGCTTGTCCAAGCTGCCATCAGCTCGGAACTTTGATTTGAAGATCCAACACACACCAATAACCTTATGCTGCAGAGGCCTAGGCACCAAAATCCAAGTGCCATTCCGTTTGATAGCATCTAGCTCTGCCTGCATCCATGCAAAAGGGACCAAAAGGACACCAGAAATGGGCAAAAACTGGGGATGAATGTGCTAACAAGTGTGCGCGCGCTTGTTCTTATATAGATAGGCAAGTGTCTTGAAGAGGCAAGGCAAGAGGGAGAGGCTAGAGGCAAGAGGGAGGTGGCATTGGGGACACATGTGGCATGGGCATTGGAGTTTGAGGCAAGAGGGAGGTGAGGATAGGTCCTAGGATAAGGGCCCCCAAGACTCAAGAGGGAGGTGAGGAGATAGGTTGAGGCCCGAGGGGCAAGAGACTAGAGTGGCAAGAGGGGCAAGCTGCAAAAGGCCCAAAAGGATTGCCAAGAGGGCCACTATGGCCCTTGTGACTATGGGCCAAAGGCCTTGAACTATGGCCCAAAAAGCCCCCCAAGAGGACGTCCCCCAACGGTCACTTTTGGGGTGCCCAACGGTCACTTGACCGTCCCCCCAGGATCCGTCCCCCACACCGTCCTTGCCCAGATCCGCCCCCGTCACCCCGTCCCTTGTGAGGGATGCCTCTAGGGGGGATGTCCCTGACTGTCCTTGCCACGACCCTATGAATTTGTACAGCGATTTGAACATTGGGCATGGTGGTCAGTTTGCAGAACACAAGTGTGCATGACATTTATTAAATGTGCACACTTGTGGTCTAGAGGACTCTAGGTATTATTATTATGTTTCCATTTTATAATCCCATGTGGGGGGGGGGGGGTGACAAATGTTTGAAGGGGACAAAGGTTTTAAAAACCTGAAAAAGAAAACAAAGGACCTTTTTGGATAGAATTGTGGCCCTTTTAGGGGAGTTTATGCTATTACTGGCAGGGACTCTCTTTTTGGAGGGGAGTCGACTGCAACTTGAGGGATGTGTGCTTTTTGATGGGCTGGGAAGCCTGGCGACTGGTGGGCTCAGAAAAGCGCAGGGCTGGACTGCACGTGGGTCTCTCTCTCTCTCTCAAGGCTGCGCAGGCCTATAGGGGCAAGTCGGTGGCTGCAGGACAGGAGATGGGCTAGACTGCAGCAACACGTGCTTCTCTCTCTCTCTGTGTCTGGCGACTATTGGGCTGCAGGACAGGAGGCGGGCTGGATAGCATGAGGGCTGGACTGTTTCTCTCTCTTTTGGAAGGGGGCAGGCAGGCGGGCAGATTGCAGGTGCACAGCTGAACAGGTTCTTCTCTCTCTCTCTCTCTCTCTCTCTCTCTCTCTCTCCTGTGGAAGGTGGTGTGAGACTGAAGCTGGTTGCTGGAGGTACAGAACTGCAGAAGTATACAGGACTGAACAGGGCATGAGAGTCTCTTTTCGCTGGCTCAGAGGTGCTCCTCTGGCCCTTTGTGAGAGGAAGGGTTTGGCAGTTCTGAGGGTGGAAACAGGGCAATTCTAGCATGTTTTTGGAAGGGTTCTTGGGATCTTTTATGGCAATGTGCATGGGTCAATTTGCTGGGTTATACACCATTTGTGGTGGGGGACCTACAGAGGGTATTTGGGACCCAATATTGTGTCCTCTTCTGCCTCTCTCTTTTCCTCTCTCTATTTTCTGCACGTCTACTTCAGTTTTGTGCGTTCTATTCGTCATGAAAGGTTGCTGAATTCTGAGCATTGAAGTTACCGATTCAATCACGAAGCTTCCGCATGTTACAACCGGGTACAATTCAACCCGACTCTTGGTCTTTCAAGGGCTTGTGTTTGGCTTATCCACAGTCCCAAGTCAGTCATACATTCATTCTCTTCAAAGTAATAAAATACTCCTAGCAATAGGAGGGGGCCCTTCAGTGGGTGGTTAATTTGGGACCCAATAAGGTGTACATATCTCTCTCTCTCTCTCTCTCTCTCTCTCTCTCAAACACCAACAACACAGACACACACACCTTCTGCGGCACAGGTGCTTACCAAGTTTGAGCTGCAGGCAAATAGGACTGCAGGAGGCGCCTGGGTTTGCAGGTAGTTGCAGAAAGCGCAGAAGGGACGGCTGGAGGCCGATTGGCAGGCTGCGCAGGTGCAAACGGTAAGGTGCAGGAGGTACAGTCTGGTGCATCTGCCTCCCTTTTACCACCCACCCCTGCTCAGGCCCCCAAGGCAGCAACTAGTAGGGGAAAACATGTCTCAACCCCTAGAGGGGGAACAGGATGGTGAGACAACCTTTCACCCCCCCACGAAGGCACCAAATGCCTACCGCGCAGAAGACTGAGGGAAGGAATCATGTCCCCTGGCTCACGAAGGATTACGAAGATGGCCCGACGAGATGAGGCCCTTTATGAGGAGCTACAGCTTCACATAAGGACAGAGATGAACACCATGCGACAGGAGCTTGAAAAGGAATGGACTGAGCAGATGCATGCCCAAAGGAAAGTGATACGAAACGCTGAAGGAAGAGATATATGTCCAATTGACGGGAGAAATGCAAGCCCAAGTACGGGTTGAAATGAAATTAGCCCAAGCCTTGATGCACACCGAAATGAAAAAAGAGATGCAGAAATGGAAGGATGACATGCTCCGAGAGATTGGCACAACAATTGCATCGTACGAAGGCACTTTGAAGACATGTATGGCTGACCGCGAAAAAGACATCACAGAAATGCAAAACACTTTGGAATCATGTAAGGCAAAAGTGGCTGCAGGTGAGAAGGAAATGCATTCATGGGCTGAAATTGCTAGTGCCACAAAGAAACAAATTGAGGAAGTGAACCCATGGATGAAGTAGTAAAAAAACAGAAGGATACACCAGTCAATAAAGTAGAGGTGATGAATGCTACATTGGAAGAGGAAGCCAAGAGACGGGCACGTGCCTTACATGTACGTGTAGTTGGGTGGGAAGATAGGGAAATCCCCAAGAGGATGCAAAAGCTCTTGCAACAAAAATTGGAGCCATTGATGTACCCATTACCGGAGCATGGCGAGTAGGCAAAGATGAAACCAGGGTGAAGATATTGATCATCAGGTTTGGTGACTTGGAGAAGAAGAAGGCCTTCCTCTCCAAAAGGATGGCCCTTAAGGGGGAAAAGATTTATTTGGATGAGGACCTTACACTGGCACAGATAGCACACCGGAAGGAACACATGCCGCGTGTGCTTGAGGCAAGGAAAGAGGAAAAATGGGCGGTATACAGAGATGGTCGAGTCATCATTACGGAGAGGAGGCCCGCTTGACGGTGCGCGGCCTATGAGACCTTGCGATTCACGGTGTGGAATTGCAACGGAGCCCTTAGAACAGATGCAGGATACTTTGAGGATACTTTCAGACACAGTGATATTGCTATGTATACGGAGACCCATCAGTGCACAAACAAGAGGCTTCCTGACGTACGGGGCTATAGATGGGAATCAGTTTTCCGCCCTCAGCCACGCACAGTGGGAGGTACTAGAGGATCTGGAGGAGTGGCAATACTTTACAGGGAGGAGCTTCGTGACAAAATACATGTGGTACATAGAGATGCAGATGCAAGGTACATGTGGGTCCGAATATGCAGAGGGGGGCTCCGCGAGCTATATGTGGCGGTATGCTACTTTCCCCCAGCCCACTCCAGGTTTGCACCATCAGGAGAGTCGCCCTATATCCCACTATATGATGATATCATGAGGTTTGCCAGCATGGGAGACATATTACTATTGGGAGACTTTAATGCACGTACAGGCACAGAGCAGACAGTTTTTTTTTTTTCCTGAGAAAAGATCCTTTCATTAGTTATATAAACAACGCCCGTAGGGCTACAAAAGATCGCTCTTGCTCATAAGAGAGATAGAGCAGTGAGTACAGCATGGCAGCCTGGGAGACTCTCCCTAGGTGCTGCAGAATACAAGCATCAGTACAAAGGACTGAGAGGCTAAATCATACAATAGGGGGGGGGGAAAAGCCAAACCGGTGGCCTGTAGTGCCAACGGGGGGATCCCGTGTGTAAGGTGTAGAAGGGGCCACAACGCCAAGTGGTGTGAAAGGCCTGGCGCCGTAAGATCGCCTCGTCCGAGTCACCCCGGATGCGGTCGTACTGTCCTCGCAGGGTGTGGATCAACTCTTGCCAAATCCCCTGTACTGTCTCTGCTGGTGGCTCCAATCTCCCCTCAAAGGCCGTAAAGCAACGGGCCCTCCAGGTGAACCAGATGGTGAGGCTACTGAGGAGCTCCCATCGTAAATCCCTCTCCTGTGTCCAGCTGGCGGACGAGAAATCCGGTGCCGGAACCAGGCGAGGCTGGCCCCTAATAAATCTGATGGCCTGACTGCCCTGCTCCAGTCCCGCCCAGACCACAAAAAGTTCCTGATCAGCCTCTGTACCTGGCTGATGCAAGAGCTCGAGAAGATCCAGCAAGACGTAATGTACCACATGGTCGCTAACAGCACCTGATTTGCCACCACCACCCTCCCGGCCAAGGATAGTCGAGCTGTACTCCAATACAAAAGCTTCTTCCGAATGCTCAGAAGAAGCGGGGCAATCTGCTGCTCAGGTGACAAATCCAGGCCAATCTGGCATCCCAAATACCGCACTGCTGTGCTTGGAGGGATCCATCTAAAACCGGGGTCCGGGCTCCATGCCGGAGTAGGAGCACTACTGATCCAAAAGGCCACTGTCTTGCGCCAATTGATCAATGCTCCTGAGGCTGCACTAAAAACCTGGAGCGACTGCTCTGCCCGAAGAAGATTGGCCTCTTGGCCATGCAAAAATAAGCCCGTGTCGTCTGCAAACTCAGCATCAAGCAGGTCCTCCCCCCGGACTGGGAGCTGGAGTCCTCTCAAACCAACCTCCTCTGTTGTCAAATACATGCTCATAGCCTCCGCAAAGAAGAGAAAAAGAAAAGGAGCAAGGGGACACCCCTGACGGACTGATCTGGTCAACTCAAAACTCGGCCCCCGTCCTCCTGCAATCAACACCTGGCTGCGAGCTGTGGAATACAGAGCCGCCACCCCTCTGATCCATCCTGGCTCAAAGCCCAAGCGAAGCATAGTGCCCTCTAAGAAACCCCAATCAACTCTATCGTATGCCTTCTCAAAATCGAGAAGCATCACGACCAAGTCCTCGCCAAGAAATCTAGCTCGGGCCGTCGCCTCCCAGAAAGTGAAGATGTTGTCAAGGATACTGCGCTCCTTGACAAATCCTGTCTGAGTAGCATGAATCAACTCCCCCAGGAAGGGCTGGATCCTCAAACTCAAGGCCTTTGCTAAGACCTTGTAGACAGTATTGAGGATCGCAATAGGCCTCCAATGCCGAATATCATCTGATACTCCCTCCCCCTTGGGGATAAGATAAATCAAGCCCTCTGAAAAGCTCTGCGGCATCACCCTAGTATCCAAAACATGCTGAAAGCCCTTGCGGAGGCCTGGCCCCAATAGGTCCCAATAGCGCATAAAAAAGGCCGGCGTCAGTCCGTCCTCCCCTGGGCAACTATGTCGCAGCAGGACCCTGAAGGCCTCGGCAAG
This sequence comes from Cibotium barometz, assembly GCF_041138505.1. Classification (NCBI taxonomy): domain Eukaryota; kingdom Viridiplantae; phylum Streptophyta; class Polypodiopsida; order Cyatheales; family Cibotiaceae; genus Cibotium; species Cibotium barometz. The sequence goes on along the minus strand of NC_141056.1, from coordinate 37,850,298 downwards.
CTCAATCTCTGAAAGAGGCGCACCAAGAACTGAACGCATACGATCTGTGACCCTCCTCTGCACATGGGCCCACACAGTCTGTCTGCAAGCATCTCTGTCCTCAGTGGCTGACTCCGCTGAAAGCAGGTCTCTATAAAATGCAGTGGCAATGGCTCTGATCTCCCCAGGCTCAGTAGCTACCGAACCATCCGGTCTACCAAGCTGACGGACTCCTGCCCGAGCATGGCGGGGTCCAGTGATCTCAAAGAACTCCCCAGTCACTCTATCACCAAGCTGCGTCCACTGAGAGGCCTGACGACGATAGTAAAACTCATGTCTCTGCTCCTCTGCCTCTCTAACCTCCTGGCGTGCCTGGCTCAGCTGTGACGCCAACCACTCACATGCAGGCTGCTGCTCCTGAAGGCGCTCAAGCGAGGCAAGGCTGCGTCTCAGCCGATGCTCCCGCTTGCGAATCTCTCCCAGCCGTGTCAAAGCTGCAGCGTGCAGAAAAGAGCTAAGCTCGATGAGCGAGACTGGGATCTGTAAGTACCCTCTCTGGGATCCTCAACTGCAAGCTGGGCTCCCGTGTCCTCTCCTCCAATGTCAGGATAACTGGCGCATGATCTGAAAATGAGGTGCCAGCGAGAATGCCGACGGAGCCCCCTCGCTCCCCTAACCAGTCGCCCACATAAAAGCGATCAATCCGAGATAAATTAGTCCCTCCCTGTCGACGATCCGACCGAGAGAAACTAAGACTGTCCTGAGAGCGAGAAAAGGCCCCATGTTGCCATGCATCAGTGATCCTCAGTGTCATGCAAAACCGGTCCCAAGCTGCAAGCTCCGTGCCGTGCACTGTAACATGACTGCCTCCCACCCTATCGGCCGGGTCCTCAAGCATGTTGAAGTCTCCCCCGACACACCAATGTGCGGCCTCTGGCAATGCATCCATATCCTGGGTCCAGAACTCTGCTCTGGCACTAGCATGATTAGGCGCATAGACGTTGAGCACGCCCACTAGCTCATCATGCATCCTCAGAATGACATACTGTGCTCTGCCAGGCACAATGATCCCTCGATCCACAATGGCCTGCCGCCATACATCTGCAATGACCATGCAAACTCCTCCCTGTCCACCCAAAGGACCAAACCCTGCAGACCAAAAGGTATCCCATCTACCAGGCATCACCGAACCATATCTCCGGATCCTGCTCTTACCCAAGTGGTGCTCCTGCATCATCAAAATATCAATGCTGCCACCAACCAGGCATCTCTGAAGCTCCTGCCTCAAGCAACCTCGATAGCGTATAAAATGTCCTCCGCCTAGGCCTTGTACATTCCATGAGATGATCCTCATGGGTGACCTGCTGAGGTGGATGCTGTCTCAGCCGTACGGCGGCCTTCGCAAGCGGCTTGGATGGAGAGTAGTCCCCATCCGAGCGGCTTCAAATCTGCCCACCCGGTGTACCACAAGAATCACGGAGCAGGCGCCAGTGGCTGTGGCCCATGGCGACTGCCTCCTGCTCTGACAGAGCAACCTCGTGTATACATACATATCCAGGGTCGCGTGCTAAGTCTGCCACTATACGCACGACCAAATGACGAATCCCCGAGGCATCCACACTCCCGGGATCCAAGAAAAAATGAGCCAGCTCCCAGAGCCGGCCTATCACATTTGTCACCTCCACGTCGCTCACATGGTGAGAAAACTCAACTGCCTGAGTCTTCAAAGTGCTAAGAGCGAGCTCTAGAGTCCACTCCCGGTCACAAGGGCCACAAAGAGGGAACGAGAAGGCCACCGCTGAATCAAGTGCCTCCTCCCCGCGGGCTGGAGGTATCACTACATGAACTCGGATGGGTGCTGGCTCATGGGGGCCCTCTGCTCCAAAAAGCCGAGTGAAGGTGTAATCGAAAGCCTCTGATCGCTGTGTAACACCGAGGCGACTCAGCCGACTGCGGATAGATGATATCCGTGAAGCTCAAATCGGCATGGTAGGTCTCCTCTGTGGTGCGCGAGCGAGGTCAGTGCTCAGCGCCCTCCGGACTGCGGGCGAACGCCATGGGACTGCCAGGGTCTCCCGGGAAGGCGAGGCGGGTGGGGGGGGAGGAGGGGGGGGCGAGGGGGGTGGAGAGGGAGCCGCTGCCGCAAGCGGAGCGGGGACGAGAGGAGGCGAAGGTGGAAGCGAGGCGGTGGGAGGGGATGGGGGTGGGGGGGGAGAAGGAGGGGGTGCTGGCATCTCCTGGTCCTCAGTGGTCTCTGCAGGTGTCTCCTCCTGGAGGGGAGCGAAGCTGTTCCTCACGGGAACCCAGTGAGGCTGAGACTGTGGCTGTTGCTGCAGCGGTCTCTGAGCGTGCTGCTGTGGCTGTCTCCCTCGGCGGCGTCCCTGTCCAGGTTGCCACTCCGAAGTCTCTGTGGCCTGAGCAGGTGTCCCGGAGGCAGCCTGCCGTGCCGCATCTGTGGGTGGGCCACCAGGGGCCTGCTGCTGTGGTGAGGTCGAGGTCTCCTGCGAGGGCAGGCCTTGGCCAGATGGCCGACCTGCCTGCATATGAAGCACTGGTTCAGGAGCCCCGAAAACTCCACTCTCTGATCAATCCATCCCCCCCCTATCCTAGGTAGCTGAATGACCTTAGGAAGGGAGGAGATGTCAGACACCAAAACTCTGACGGAGGGTAGCCCAGCTGCTCTGGCCACCACTGAAGTTGCTGTGGGGCCAGTCTCGAGTACCGAGCCCACCAATGCTCCTAGCCGAGAGAGGAGCGGAAGATATTCCCGACGGAGTCCAGGGAAGCAAACTGTAACATGAAAAAAGCGCTCTCCCTGCTCAGCCGCTGCTGGTTGGGGGTGGGCGGCAGCTACGCGAAGAGGGGCGGGGAAGAGAGAAATAATTAAAAAAATAAAAAAAATAAAAAAAATAAAAAAAATAAAAAAAAATAAAAAAATAAAAAAATGACGGAGGGGGGGGGGGGTGCTTCAGAAGAGGGGCAGGCGCGAAGAGGGGGGGGGGGCGAATAGGCGAAGAGGCTGGGAGGGGGGCGCAGCAGCGAGGGAGGGGGGGGAAACTAAAATGGCGGCGGGCAGAGCAGCGAGGGAAGAGGGGCGCAGGACCTACAGCAGGCGGGGGGGGCAGGAGCAAAGCGAGGGGATCAGGCGGGGGGCGCAGCAGTGCAGAACGCGCAAGCAGGGGTGAGGCGGGGCTTCAGCGAGCGAAAAAATCAGAACTGTGAAGACAGAGCAGACAGAGTTGTATGATACTCAAGAGGCTATGTACCGGGAGATCACGGCAGAGGATGTAGGGTTGCAGAGATCAGCACAGGATGAGGGGGAGATTACAGATCATGGCAGGCATTTTCTCACACTCGGGAGTGCACATGGGTTGGTCATATACAATGGCTTATTGAGATGGCAAGGATCAGATGCTCTCACACACTGGAACTCTAAAGGGGGAGCAAGCACAGTGGACTACTTGATGGGATCTCCTTCATTGATACTTGATGTGCGGGGTTTCACGATTTCCAGTAGGCCCATTGGCATAGCAGCCGATCATGCATACCTGAGTTTCACACTAGTAGGTAGATCCCCGAGAGATGGGCCAGCCACTCATCTACCTAGGTACCCGAGATATCAGTTTACACGTGAGACAGTTGGGGTTTATCAGGATGCAGTATCTGATGGCTTGTGCGCTTTAGACCCGCATAGCTCTCTGGACGAGATCACGAGAGGATTGGCAGGTGTTCTACATGCATCCGCCTCATTTGCGTTTCTCTGCACTATGATCCCTTCCACCCACCCCCGCAGCACTGCCCCACAGAATAGTTGGTATGATGATGAGTGTCGTGAGACATGAGCACAGCTACAATGTGAGATTGCCATTGGGTCTCACACGCATAGACAGGCCAGGATGATCTTTCGGCGCCTTGTGCGGAGGAAGAAACGAGCCTATCTGGCTAAGCTAGAGGAGGAGATCTACCAACTCTTCCTGGGGAAGGACAGCAAGAGGGCATGGAAGATGTTTCAGGAGAGACAGCCTGGTACTCCGATTACTGCACCTGAGGCATGGCATACTTATGCTAGAGAGCTATATGATGCACCAGGACAGCCCGCCCCCTTTAATGGGAGCTAGACCGCCTAGCAGCACCTTTTTTACTATGCGGATGGTGCTAGATGCGATAGACAGGTTACAGAATGGAAAGGCACAGGATCATGATGGGCTAGTTGGAGAGCACTTCTCATATGCACGAGACACTTTGGCTCCGCTCATCGTACATGTGTTTAATCGTGCCATTCGTGAGGGTTTCCCGACAAGCTGGACAGAGCATATCATTGTACCACTCTTTAAGAGTGGGGACCCATGGTACCAGGCAACTACAGGACGATCATGATTGGTCATTACCTGGCCAAATTATATGGCTCTATATTGGAGTCGGAGCTGAGCCGATGGGCAGAGGCATGGTCATCGAGCACATGGACAGGCTGGCTTCAGGAGAGGATTTACTACCTTGGATCACATACTGACACTTCGGGCACTTGTTGAAGAGGGCAGGGCACAGAAGAGAAGGATATACTGCTGCTTTGTGGACTTCCGCAAAGCCTTCGATACTGTACCACGTGCCAGGCTTATGCACAGATTGCATGACATTGAGGTACCCGAGGATATGCAATGGGGGATATATGCTTTGTATGAGTCTGTGATAGGCAGAGTCCGATCTCCAGGCGGACTATCTGGTAGGGTGACCAGCACGATAGGGGTGAAGCAGGGATGCCCGCTATCGCCCACCCTCTTTGGACTGTACATTGATGTGGTCTCTGATTATGTAGACAGATTGGGAGGCCCAGGGGCATGCCTGGCAGGGGTGTTGATACCCATCTTGTTATATGCTGATGATATTGTTCTAATCTCAGACTCTCCAGAAGGACTACAGAGACACCTCGATGCATTACAGGCTTTCTGTGCGGATAGAGATCTGACAGTGAACCTTGGGAAAACCAAGGTTATGGTGTTTAACACCACACAGGCATGGGTGACGAGATCAGAGCCTCAGTTCACTTTCCGAGGGGAGCCGGTAGAGTACGTTAGGTCATATGTCTACTTGGGAGTTACTTTCACAGGACTGCGTTTCTCCCTGAAGGAGGCAGCAGCTAGATTAGCTGGAGGGCATGCAGCCTTGGGGGCACTTGAGAGGCAGTGTGCACACCTACAGTTTCAGGAGCCACGCACCAAATTGTGGCTATTTGTGTCACTGTGTCACGTGCATCCCGCACTTGGATGCCACGTAGACATTTCTGTACAGAAGGTGCAGGACCTGGGATGGTGAACTGGTCCCATGTGAGCCCAGTCCGGGACGAGTCAGCCAGGGATCCATCTCAGTCGTCCGAGGTCAGGTGTGCATTGTCCTGCACATGAGTCCAAGGTCAGGTGTGCACTGTCCTGCACATGAAACAGTGCCAGTCCGCGCTGTGAGTCTCCCTCTGGAATGATGTCAGATGTTCTGTGTATCTAGTTTGCAACTGGATGCGAGACCTTTGTGGGTATGTAGGTTTGCATGTAGAGATAGGGCCAGCCCATAGGGCTACCCCAGTGCGAAGAGTTGCACCCTTAGTGTGGGCATGGGGGAGGTGTAGAACCACCCCCAAGGGGCCAGGAGGGCCCAAGCTGTGTGTCATGTGCACAGTGGGTATCTACTGTGTGCTATACGCATGCAAGACTAGTTTCGAGGCTTGGGGAAGCTTGGAACTAGGCAGGCTGATTGACAAGCTGAGTTAGGGATATACTAACGGGCGGGCACCCAAGTATGGATGGGCGGGCGGCCAAGTGTGGACGCCCGATGACCGGCCAAGAGCCTATAAAAGGGTGGCCAAGGTTAGTTATTGTGCATAGAGAGTCTCGTGAGTTTGTGAGAGCTCTATGGTCTTGGAGCCTGGATCTAGTGCAGACGTGCACTTGTGTCACGTAGGCTGTAATGCCTGTGACCGACGGCAGACCGGATGGCTATATCCGGGGTTCAGTGGGAGAGGACGCCCATGCGGAGTCATGGGCGGCCAGGCTAGTGTGGACGGCAGGCCACACACTATATAGCCTGGGGGATGAGGGGCAATCCTCATTCTTCCTCTATGGTTGGGTGGTGAGCCAGAGGCCGTCCCCTCTTGTGGTAATGCCCGTAGCGGCGTTACGGGAATGTAACACTGGTATCAGAGCGTGGTTCGATGGGATTGTCAGAGCCCGCGCGTGACCGGGGGACCGGAGCCCACTCGATGGTTTTCGACCATTCGTCTCCTTATCCTTATCTCGAATGGAGGGTGTGGAGGGAGGCAGCCATGGAAGAATGGAGGGGAAGAACTCTTTCTCTCTCTCTCTCCCCGACACACACAGTGCAAGCGAATTGGAGGTAAGCAATTTGAAATTTTCTTTTTGCTGCGTTGAATGGCTACGAATGCTGCGAAAACCTCTCCGTTGAATGCTTGCGAATGGAAACCTGTGTAGAGATGGGGGGGGCGCAGACCAACCCCACGATATAAAGAAACACGAGTGTGTGGGGGGGGGGGCGAAGAAATAGCCCCACTGCGAAATCAGCCCCAACACGTTGAAGCGTTTGCTGGAGATGCCCTTCTGAGGCCCAGCCCGGCGGCCAGCGTTGTGTGGAGCTGCTGCTGAAGGCGGCGAAGACGGCTGCAGCGGGCGTGTGAAGGCAGCGCTGCTGCTGCGTTACCTGAACCACGGGCAGCCCCGGTGGCCAGCCCAGGCGGCGGCGGCGGCGCCGGCCAGCCAGCCAGCCAAGCAGGCGGCGGCGGCGGCGGCCAGCCCACGCCGGCCAGCCAGGGGCGGCGGCGGCCAGCCACCAGCCCAAACGCCACAAGAGAAAAAAAAAGCAAAAAAAGGATGTAAAAAAAAAGGGTTTTTTAAAAAAAACCAATTATTTTTTTAATATATTTTTAATTATTCATTTTTATGAATAATGAAAATATAGGCGGCCAACCCTTGATACCACATATGGGCATGCCCAGCGAGCTGGCAACGGACGACCGGCCAGCAGCCTGTTTGTGAACACTCCCCACGGGCGGGCGGCCACGCACAAAGCGGCGAGAACGGCCCGGCCCGTTACTTTATTTTATTTTTTATTAAAAAAAAAAAAAAACAGAACAACGGCACACCCCACGAAACCAACCCAACACGGCCGTCGCGCCGTGTGGCCGTAGTGCCTGTTTTCCACGAGAGAGACCCACTGCACACGGCTGTAGCGTCGCGTGCTAAGAGAGAGACAAATCCCACGGCCGTAGTGCCGAGTCCTTCGAGACAAAGCCGTTCTATGGCCGTTGTGCCTAGTGAACACGTCTATCACCGTAGCCCGCGAGAATATGCGCAATGCCTGCATCCTCCAATGTTTGGTACCAGTTGTGGACGCATTGGTAGAGTCCAACCCAGTCGTGCCGTAGTGCACCCTGGCTATTTGTGGCGTAACGCACTTGCTCGTGCGGTGCACGTACGTCTAAGGGTGCCGTAGCGTGCCCATGTCTGCTGAACCATTGACAGTCTTGCACACACGTCATGTCATGGCGTGCACATGTTGGTGTCACGTCGTAAGTCAACTCATACCCACATTGTGCCGTAAAGCACTAGAATTTTTTTTTAAGGTGGCAAGAGGGAAATCGATGGTAATGTTCTCGCGTAGTTCGAGAAGTATTCGTTGACAATACATAAATACATGATATATTCTCTCTCTTAGTGGTTTAACCATGTGGTTTACCACAAAGTAATATGAGAGCAGATCAGACAATTGTTCTTGTTGAAAGTCCACAAAAAGAAGTTCGTGGCTCCAATGTGCTTAGACCCAATGAAAAATGTTTACTTGGATGTGGTCCATTGTGACGAACAAATGTAGTCCGTAGAGACACTTTTGCAAGCGCAGTCTAGCCATGGTCATGACTTCTAAAATTGGTCAATGGCATTTAAGATAGCTGGGATTGAGGTCGCGTTTATCGATTACCTGCTAGTAGCCTTGATCACATGACCCCATTAGCAACGTACTCTCTCGACATGACTAGTGTTAGACTCTGGGAGCGTAGCCTCGCCAGATTTCAATTTCCACTTTTGCGACCGTTGTCTTGCTAGAGTTAAAGTTTTGTTCGGACAAATTTGTGTTTGTTTTGTAGTGACAAACAAATCTGAAGGGGTATAATCTTGAGATGTAATGCTCAATGCCCTTATAGAAGTTGATCGAAGAGAACTGTTTTTAAACTTACTAAGCATGGTTTTCTCTTCTTTTTATTGCCATGCGTCGACATCCCACTGCTCGAGAGTTTGTGGTGATCTTTCGAGGGGGGAAAGAGCCTTTTTATATGTCACATCAATTGGTTTGGTGGTAATTTGATGTTATGGGACATTAATTCTCACGGAATCGATTGTAGTCTTGGTGGAATGGGACGCCAAGGCTTGTGCATGTAACTTGACTCTTTGGCAGGTTGTATGTACACTTGTCTGTAGTGATAAAGTGTGCAAGATAAAATTTGAACTTTGAAAATTACCAAATATAGCCATAAGTTGGGATGAAACCCAGTTACAGAGTTCGGAGAAGCTCTAGGTAGCAAGACCATGATGGTGTGCTAGTGCTAACAGAGTGATTTAGTTCCGGAGTGATCTAAATCTAGAGGTTAGCAGTAAGACTAGTTGGTTGGACAATTTCATGCATGGGGGACGCCCTATAGCATTTTGCAAGTGTAGTCTTGCCTATGTTCAACATAAGTGTGCGATTGTGAGCACATTTTAGTTGCTACCATATGAATTTGGAAAATATATTACTTTCCTACATAAGCAATTGTAATATTGCATGACAGGCTATTTTGCTTACAAAGTTCATGTGCGTGTAAACCCTATGAGTCGTATGACCCCTAAGGAATGAGTGGAGCATTTCTAGGATTTAATAAGGTTTTACATGGCAATAGTGAGTAGTATCTCACTCCAGATGAGCTTGGTTGTTGTTAATCGGATCCGACATATGTAGTGTACATAAACTCGGGCTGAGTTAGGATAGAAGGCTAAGCCGGAGAGCTTAGTGGTAAATCCTACTGTATCTGGTGAGTTTTGACTTAACCGAAGTGTTAAGAAGTAAACTCAAAGTCTGGGGCTGAACCAGAGTGTTCGGAGGCAGACATATCTTTTGTTAAATCGGAGAATTTAGCAAAAGATGAGCTTGGGGTGAACCATGGTACCCAAGAAAAAAGCTCTTCACACTAAAATAGTGCACAATAATTTTAGGGTGATAAAAATCCATCACAGGAATGTTTTACAACTTTCCATAGATGATAGATAAGACCATGTACTTTACGGAGTTAAAGTACATAGGTGGTGACTTCGGCGCCACATTTTTTGTAGGAAGTCACTAGTGGTGTGGTTAGGTCAGCCGAGACTCCACAAGACCTATGCATAGTTTTCAAGTTGACCTCTATGATAAGGACGTCCAAAAATTCGTGTTGTAATACCAGTAATTGTACTGCAATGTGCAATGGAAAGGTCAATTTGTGTAGTCACTTTTTAGCAGCAAGTGACTTAATCATCTTGTTATAGATGGTTGTATATGGTACTCCCACTCGGGGGAGGTACGCCATTGGGTACGGAGTTACTCACAAACTAGTATGGAGCTACTAGTGTGATGATAGTGGGGACGTAGTTACTCACTACTAATACATAGCTGCTAATAACATTAAGATCCTTGAGTGAGAAATACTCTAGATCAATATTTTAAATTACCGAACCACAATCCATGAGTATCGAGGTACTCATAAATATGTTGACGTTGCTCAAATCGAGGGACCGATTTGTTTGATGGTATGGAATAAGCAAGAGAGTGGAGTAACTTAAAAGTTACACATCACTAGTCCTAGTGAGTTGTCGAGGTCATCCGTAGTTTGATGATCCCCTCTACCTATCAGAAAACATTCAATTTTGCAAGCCCTGGCATTTAATCCGTAGTGATTATGAGTTGGGTGTGAGATATGGTTATGAAGTTCTTACAAGAGTACTCGTTTATTTGCTAGTCATTGGTTATAGCTTGGTAGAGATTGCCACCTGTGATGGGTAGGTAGCTTTGCCGCTATAATGAGGAGGCAGCAAATAATGTTCTCATAGTTATACTTCATACCAACACCAAACAGGGATAGGATGAAATTCCTAAGTTCATCATCACGAAGTACTGTGATGTTTACATTTATATTGAATGTATGATGTAATGAGACATTGAATTGTGTAATTACCATCAATTATCTAGCAACCTATGGCTTCGCAGCATGCTCAGTCATTATCTGTGGATTGATAATGTGGTTATTAGTAGTTTGGAATTTTTCTTGATAGATGGTACAACCCACCCAAATGATTCATAAGTGTGTAACCGCTTATGAAGGGTAATAATATGCAACAATGAAGCACTTTGTTACAAGTGTGAAACCACTGATCGGTTGCAAAGCAGTTTATCAATAGTACCACCATATGTGCGTAGACACTATACCACATCTTCGTTGCAAGATGTTTAAAAGTTTCTTGGAAGGACTCAAGAATAAAATATAACGGTCTAGATTTATTCTTGGACCTATGACACTAGCGCGTAGTCCGCTTGAGAGTAGAGTTTTTGAGGACAAAAACCTTTCTTGAGGGAAAGGAGGGATATCCTCAAATATCACATAAACTGGAATAGTTGTGTGAGTCCAGACAATACTGGAAGGGATATGTCTGGTAATAGCAACAAAGAGTTGTAAATGAATGGATGTAATTCCAGACACCCGTAGTGGTGCAAGAATCTTTATCAAACATCTCCACATACTATATGGTCTACCCGCATATATAGTATGGCATAAGAGATAGGAAATTTGATTGTTATATTTGAATGGAAATTTTCAAAACTTACATTTACTCTGAGTTAGAGTGGAGTTTAACCATCCGTAGATTGATGGTAGTTAGAAACTCAACAAGATTCTAGAGCATATGCTTGTGCAAAGAGGTTACTCTAAGAGAGAAAGTATCTCTCAGATTTGGAACTGATCCTTGTGATGCATGATTAGATTGGCTCTAATTTATTTCTCTTATGGCCGTAGAGCTTTCCAAGGAGAAGTTTTAACAAGTTGGTGAAGCAACATTTAAAATAGTCTACAAATATCTAGTAGCATAGTCTAAGAACTTGCGCTACTAGAATGCTCTCCAGTACATCAGCTTCTGTGCTAATGACATGATGCAAAATCAAGGCATGAAATTTGCCTTAAGGTTTTGGTTGAAATACCAAATCATGGCTTGTGTGAGCATGATCCTGTCTTTACAGAGGTCTGGCGCGCTGTACGCTTACGCACTTTGTCACAGCCGCGCCCACCTTCCTCGCCGGCACGTAATGCTAGTCCGGAGAGACTGGCCGTAGGTGCGGCGGGTAGCGAGGATTAGTCCAGAGAGGCTAGCCGAGCCTTCCGGGTATAGTTTTGATAGTCCTAGTGCGGGTCATCCTGGGATTCAGAAGACCTATGCACTAGTAAAAATTGAGTTTTATTGGCCTAGTTTGTTTAAGAACGTCCAGACTTATGTGCTGAAATGCAGTAAGTGCCAGGTCAATAAACAGAACGTCTTAAAGTTGGAGGACTACTCCATCCGCTGGAGATTCCTCAAGGGAAATGGGAAAGCATTTCCATGGATTTCATTACCGGTTTACCCAAGACGAGTCGAGGGAATGACTCGGTGTGGGTAGTAGTGGACAACTAAACTGGCAAAGTTTATTACCACGAAGAAAACGGTAAAAACGCCAGAGTTGGCAAAACTCTTTATTGAACATCTCTACAAGCTATATGGCCTGCCCGCAGATATAGTGTCAGATAGAGATAGAAAGTTCAACAGTCATTTTTGGAGGGAAGTCTTCAAAAAGCTGGATACTACTCTGAGTATGAGTACGGTAGATCATCCGAAGTCTGATGGTCAAACAGAAAGGTTAACCAAATACTCGAGGATATGTTGCGTTCTTATGTAAGTAAGAAGCAATCAAATTGAAAGAATATTTGCCCATATTGGAGTTTGCTTATAACAGCTCCAAACACTCAGCGACTGGATTTACACCATTCATGTTAATGTATGGATTCCAGCCGAGATCTCCAATGGCTGTAGGCCTGAAAAAGGAGAAGATTCAATCTGTCAAGGATTTCCTTGAAGATATGAATCTTATGCTCAAAGCTGCACGCGAGAGCATCCGTAGCGCACAGGATCGCGCTAATACATTTGCTGATAAAGGACGCAGACAAGTGACCTTTGCAGAAGGTGACTTTGTATTTTTAAAGGTTCCTGCGCAGTCAGCAACCATGCAAACGGGAAAGTGTGATAAACTTTCTCCTAGATATTGCGGTCCTTTCAAGGTCCTTAAGAAGATTGGGGACGTAGCCTATAAACTTGAGTTACCGGAGAGTTCTCAAGTTCATCCTGTCTTTCATGTTAGTAAACTGAAGAAATCAGTTCACGGGTTAGAGAACGTAGTTTCTTTAGATATTTTGGTGGAATTGATCACTCCACCAAAGATACCACATGAACCGGAAAGGATTCTATAATATCATAACAGACAAACCCGACATAAAGTATACCAGGAGGTACTTGTTAAATGGATAGATAGGGATGAGGAGTAGCAACCTGGGAACGCTGTAGTGCAATTTCCAAAAGGTTTCCCCAGTTTGTTTTCGAGGACGAAAACTCTTCTTAAGGGGGGGGTAATGTCACGTAGGCTGTAATGCCTGTGACCGACGGCAGACCGGATGGCTATATCCGGGGTTCAGTGGGAGAGGACGCCCATGCGGAGTCATGGGCGGCCAGGCTAGTGTGGACGGCAGGCCACACACTATATAGCCTGGGGGATGAGGGGCAATCCTCATTCTTCCTCTATGGCTGGGTGGTGAGCCAGAGGCCGTCCCCTCTTGTGGTAATGCCCGTAGCGGCGTTACGGGAATGTAACAACTTGCTTTATGCAGCCGAGGCCGGCAGCAGTCTCAAGGCCCGCGAGGGCAGCTTCGTGGCGGTATGGGACGTCACGAGGAGGAGATTGGTCGGTACGTCAACCTAGTTAGCTCAGCTCGTGGCTCGGTGGGGACAGCCAAGACTGTGGGCTTGCCCACGGCTGTCATGGTTGGGAGGTGAGTCAGGCCTGCACCCCCTTGCTTGTTTGTTTGTTCGTTTGTTTGCAGGATTCGAGTTTCAAACCAAGATCGATCACGAGGGGATCCGTGGGGGTTTGACAGTGGTATCAGAGCATACCTCGTGAACGAGCAAGTCGGTAGGTAGAGAAGAAGAGGTCGAAGAACGGTATGTGTTAAAAAGCTTGCTGTTTTTTCTATGCATACTGCAGTTTTCAGTTTTGGTATGTGTTTTTTCTTCATCAAAGAACCCCATGTTGATGATGGGAGATGGTAGTTTTAATAGGGTTGATTGCTTTTGCAAGGAAGAGAAAGTTTGTTGTGCAGTCGCATGACCTGCAGGGAGAGAAACTGAAAAAAAAAGAGAGAGAAAAAGCACGTTGCTTTCGTTGCTTTCGTTGAGCGCATGAGAAAGAGAGCGAGAGAAGAGCTGGCGGGGTTCTGTAGACGTGGCAGGCACGCAGGCAAATTGCAGGCGTTCGGGTGCGTCACCTGGCGGACTGGGCCTGTAGGGCAGTCGGGCGGCCAAGCCTGCCAAGCCAGGTGCTGCCAACTCCAAGAATTGTTGCAAGCTAGCTTCATCCGCCCCAGCGTGTCGCCTTTTGTAGCACCAATCTTGTTTGTCAAGAAGAAAGATGGGTCTTCTCGGTTGTGTGTCGATTATCGTGCACTCAACAAGCTGACTATCAAGAGCAGATTTCCGATGCCTCGAATTGACTATATTCTCGAGAGGTTGAATGGAGCTAAGGTGTTCTCTAAATTGGATTTAAAGAGTGGGTACCACCAGGTACGGATTGTAGAGGGGGACATCCCCAAGACAGCCTTCCGTACAGAACGGGCCCACTATGAATTTGTGGTCATGCCATTTGGTTTGACGAACGCCCCAGCTACATTTAACCGCATGATGATGCGTATTTTCCGGGAGTTGATTGGAGAGAGTGTGTTCATATTTTTGGACGACATACTCATATTTTCAGCTACAGTTGAGCAGCATGACATTGATGTGGAGAAAGTCCTTAGGTTGCTGGAAAGCAACGAGCTCTATGTCAATGAAAAGAAGTCAGAATTTTATCTGTTCCAGGTACATTACTTGGGATATATAATTAGTGCTGAAGGCATTCGACTTGATCCGGCTAAAGTGGCCGAGATTGTTAACTGGGAAGTACCTCAGACCGCTTACGACATTAGATCATTTGTGGGTATATGCCAGGCATATTCCACCCACATTGACAAGTTTTCTGATCTCTTGGCAGATCTCACCGATCTCCTAAAGGGAGTGAAAACAAGAAGGCAAAAGATTCGAATGACTCCACGAGCGTTGGAGGCATTCCAAAACCTCAAGGTGGCTTTGTCAGAAGCGCCTTGTTTAGCCCTTGCCTCGTGGGACGAACCATTTCAAGTGATCACCGATGCGAGTAACATCGCAATTGGAGGTGTATTGCAACAGAATGGTCATCCAGTAGCTTACATGTCTCGTAAGTTACTGCCCGCCGAAAAGAACTACTCAGTCTATGATCGTGAACTCCTAGCAGTTATTCAGGCCTTGAAACATTGGAAACATTTCCTGTATGGCCGTGACTTCGAGGTTCGCACTGACCATCAGGCATTGCGCTGGATTCAGACGATGCCAAGTGCACAGTGGAGTGATCGACAACACCGCTGGAGTCAGATATTCTAGCAGTTCGGTGGCATGATTGAGTACCTTCCAGGAAAGGCCAATCCAGTGGCCGATGCTTTGAGCAGGAAGGGACAAGTATCTGCGATTCAAACCACTAGACTTGACCTTGTTGGTACAAGACTAGAAGACATGAAGCACACGTACGCGGATTCCGAGGAATTCGGTACACAGTGGGAACAGGCATTGGATGCCACAGGACCATGCTATTTTCTAAACCGCGATGGTTGGCTTTTCTACAAAGGCCGACTATGTGTCATGAAGCCATTCCGGGCAGCTCTTCTCCATGATGCCCATGACGCCATTACAGGTGGTCATAGGGGCATGAATTCGACTCTGGAGAAATTAGAACGGCAATACTATTGGCCAAAGATGAGGCGTGATGTGTTTACATATGTACAACGCTGTGACATTTGTCAAAAGGTGAAAGCTCCTCGTGGAAAGAAGATAGGGTTGTTACAGTCTTTGCCAATTCCTGAGGGTCCTTTCCAGGACATTTCGATGGACTTTGTCACAAATCTGCCTCCCAGTCCGAGTAAGCGTAATACGCAGTGTTTAACTATTGTTGATAGGTTCAGCAAATTTGTTATGCTTATTCCTTGCAGGGCCAATGTGACCGCCGAGGATGTTGCCCAGCTATTCATTCGGCATTGGTACCCGATTGGCGGGATTCTTAGGACCATAGTGTTAGACCGAGATGCCAAGTTTACCAGTCATTTTTGGAGGGCATTGTTTGATAATTTTGGTACTAAGTTGAATTTTTCCAGTGCATTCCATCCCCAGACAGAGATATACAACTAGTTGGCCTTTGATGTGCTGAAGTGTTATGTCCACGATCAGCAAAGTAAGTGGGATCGTTTTTGCCTTTAGTTCAAGCTGTTTTGAATGACTCTTTTTCTTCAGCTATTGGCAGGACTCTATATGAGGCAGCGTTTGGAAGGCCTTTCCAGTCGTTGTTAACCAGGACTTTCTCTTCAGTACTGGAGGCGAACAGAGTGACGGAGTCTTACCAGGAGATCCTAGAGTCCGTTAAAGACAGATTGGCTAAAGCGCAAGAGGCCTACACTCGACAGGCCAATAAAGACCGAAGGGACATGAAGTTTTCGGAAGGGGATTGGGTGTATCTTCGGATTATGAAGCAAAGATTGAAGCAGGTGGGCAAGCGATGCCCAAAGTTGTCTTTCAGGAGCTTCGGACCATTTCCCATCCGGAAAAAGATTAATGAGGTGTCTATGCAGTTAAAGCTAGCTCCGAGTTGGACTATGCACGATGTATTTCATGTCAGTTGGTTAAAGCCATATGCAGGTCCACCCCCTTCAGAGGTCAAAGACGAAGCGGAACCAGACATTATTGATGAAGCAGAAGTAATGGTTCCAGAACAGATCCTTCTGCACCGTTTCAAGCATGGCTCAGGCCGAAGACTACGACAGTTCCTCACGAAGTTTCAGGACCGGGGAACTCATGAAGCGGTATGGCTCGACAAAGAATTTTTCGAAGACTATCCGGCATTATTGACGGATTATTTAGAGGCTATGCAGCTTCCGTCAAGTTAAGCAGAAGGGGATGTCACGTGCATCCCGCACTTGGATGCCACGTAGACATTTCTGTACAGAAGGTGCAGGACCTGGGATGGTGAACTGGTCCCATGTGAGCCCAGTCCGGGACGAGTCAGCCAGGGATCCATCTCAGTCGTCCGAGGTCAGGTGTGCATTGTCCTGCACATGAGTCCAAGGTCAGGTGTGCATTGTCCTGCACATGAAACAGTGCCAGTCCGCGCTGTGAGTCTCCCTCTGGAATGATGTCAGATGTTCTGTGTATCTAGTTTGCAACTGGATGCCAGACCTCTGTGGGCATGTAGGTTTGCATGTAGAGATGGGGCCAGCCCATAGGGCTACCCCAGTGCGAAGAGTTGCACCCTTAGTGTGGGCATGGGGGAGGTGTAGAACCACCCCCAAGGGGCCAGGAGGGCCCAAGCTGTGCCCACCAGCCATGGCATGGGTTGGAAGGGCTGTCGGCCAGCTTTAATGCTGCTGGACAGGCAGCCGACAGGGTTAGAAACCCTACCCAGCAGGTCGGCCAGGTGTAGGGGCAGTCCCACACCCATGCGCAGAGTACCCAGCAGCCTGGTACTGTCCCACACAGGCAAGCGCAGAGTGGCCAGCATATTATATAGTGTGAAAGCATTTTATTGAAAAAGACCTAGTCGTGGGGCTTTATGAAGCTGGCCGACTGGATGCTAAGGGGAGTATAAATACTCCAGCCAAGATTCAATGAAAGCATCTCATAATTCACCAAGTGTTCCAAGCAAACAAGGGCCAGGACAGCCAAGAAGTTGCTAACGCAAAGGGGTGAAGGACTGAAGGTCAAGGGCAGGATTTTCCAGCCAAGAAAAGGTCAAGTTTCTGTATTTGTTTTCAGATTTACATCATTCTAATAAAGCAAATACACCATCCGTGGTGGGGGCCCTACAGAGGGTAATTGGGACCCAATATTGTGTCCTCTCCATCTCCCCCTTCTCTCTCTATTTTCTGCACATCTCCTTTCAGTTTGTGCGTCAATTCCGTCGCGAAAAGAGTGCCGATTTCTGAGTTTTGAAGTACCGATCCCTTCTCCGAAGCTTCCGCATATTACAATTTGATACGCTTGTCACACCGACCCTCCTGTACGGAGCTCCAATTTGGGGGCCCAGTATACATCACAGATCTCAGAGAGGGACATATGAGGGATGGAGGCAAATGGAGAGACCACTGATTATGATGATTGCCCGCATGATTCGGAGCAAATCATCAGTACCACATGAGATTGTTCGGGCTGAGCTGGGTGCCCCGCCAGTAGTAACCGAGGCCCTATTCCAAGGAGTTACCTTTTTACAGCGGCTATGGGAGCTCCCTCCGCAGAGGTACTCCCGTTTGGCATTGACCTCATCCATACAGTTGGCAGAGGATGGAGATACTCATTGTTGGTGTGCTCAGATGAGATCATGGTTTGACCTACATGGTTTGCGGATAGAGGCACTACCACCCTTTCAGTATAGTCTGGATTGTCCATTTTTGGATCTCACCCGCTCAGAGCAAAGCCGCGTGATCAGGATGGATATCATCAGAGTGGACACAGAGAGGACATGGACTAGCCCCCTTGAGCCCTTGGGCACGAAAATGACTCATTACAAGAGCCATTTTCTACACCCGGACCTCGTCACACCAGCTGCGGATTGAGACAGGGCGATATGTGCATCAGATCGTGGATGACCGCATTTGTCAGCTATGCTACCAGGAGGTAGAGACAGAGGAACACTACATTTGCCGATGTACAGTCTGTTATGAGATCCGAGGGAGATATCACTGCCTCTTCCGAGAGGGTTTTGGGCCGTTACGCAGGGTCATGGAGTTTGAGGATCAGAGATGCCTCGGATTGTTTCTACTTGAGCTCAGGAGACACAAAGAGACCCTCTTGGCAGACAGGAGGCTGAGCCATGATGTACCTAGACAGAGGACCCTGACAGATTTCTTCGGCACCAGCACTAGCAACCCAGCCCACACACCTCTTGATACCTCCTCCATTGGGCCATCAGGGCACCGACCACGCTCCCAGGGAGTCACCACTGATAGAGCAGTTATCTTATGTCGTGCTCGTCGGCCACGCCCACTAGGATCCCGACCACGGCATCCTCACCATCGCCAGATCAGAGCCATTATTACTCGGCATCGGAGGCGCCTACCTCGCTTCTACGACCTCTCCATTCCAGACAGCCCCATGGCGGAGATACTTGATCTAAGGAGAGGGCAACACTTCAACTGATCAGTATATATGGATCTACCTGATATACATTTTCCAGTATTTTCCAATCAGTATCATCTCGGAGTCTTGCAGTTCTGTTCTTATAACTGTAGGACAATCAGTTTATTGTACTTTTTAGTCTTGTTCTCTTCGATGAGACACCAACTTCAGATGTACTCTTAGTTTTGGTCTCATAGGCCACTATGGCCTCTTAGAGATGTTAATATATCATTTCATTTCATTTCTCTCTCATCTCTGAAATTGTGTAGTGATAAAGTGGGGATTTCTCCCTCCCTAGTATTTGACAAACCTGGCAGATGAGTTTTATGAACTTAAACAGAACGGGTCACCCGTGCTTTAGTTTTCTGGCAAGGTTATCACTTTAGCACAGTAGTTGCATAGTAGTTAGGGTTATCTAAGCAAGCCAAGATTGATCAATTCATTTGTGGATTAGATCCTAACATCCGGTTCACAGTTCGTAACTTTGGACCTAGCACATATGACCGGGCTTTGACTCTTGCTCAAAATGAAGAAATGAAGATGAACGGAGGCAACAAGCCTAAGCAACCGGAGTCTAGTACCAAACCCCATTAGTAGCAAAGTGCTTCGTGGTCGGGGAAAGGTAATTCGTCTTCTAAAGGACGGCAGTACTAGCTCCAGTTCAGGGGGTAAGAAGGATAACCAATCCAAACCTAAGAAAACCCGTGAGGAAAATGCTAAAGTAGGCATCACTGGAGCTGTCTTCCTCCAGAAGAGCAAAGGAAGTACCAGCCAGAAAACATATGTTTTTTCAGTCATACCATTGGGCATGGTAAGAAGGATTGTCAGAAATGGCAAATGGGGCAAGTCTCCAAGCCACTTTCTTCCCACAGTTGCCACACCATCTCCTGCTCCTCCAGTTTGGCTGCTTCTTCCACTTTTCCATCTTTTGCTGTCGCATAGTATCCCATCACTTCATCTACATGTAACCTGTACAAGGACACCAGGTTGGGATGTTCTGAGAGTATTCTGTCCTCTTTATCATTATCAAAGCCTTCTGACATATTGAATGTTTCTGCATGGACTAGCCTTTGAGTAGGTGTTATTGATCCCCTTACATCGGAAAGGTCAACATGGACTTTCTGCTTCCCCTTTCTGATGGAGATTCTGTTATTGTCCTAGTCCTGCTTCACTTTGCCATGTCTCAACCAGGGCCTTCCCAATAACACATGGTAAGACCCGATGTGTTTTTCTATGGTTATGACCACTAGGTTGAACTCGTTTGATTTTTATTTGGACATTTTTGATAATTTCCTTAGGAACCACCATTCTATTATTTGCCATTCTTATGTTGAATGGAATGGGTTCCCATTTGAGACCCAATCCCACTGCAGTTTCCTCCGTAATGACGTTTACTCCGGATCCACCATCCAATACTGCATCATTGATGAGCACATTGTTCAATTGGATTGTGACCTTGACCACTTCATCATCTCTGGATGTTGGGGATCCTTAGCTTGCATTTTGCTGTATTCCGGCTTCAATGTATGCCATCAAGATTTTAGCCTTAAATCTTGGGCATAAATCTAGCACTTATCTCAACAGAACCTGTTTGTCTAGTAGTATTAATACTACATTGGTTTGCAACCAACCAGCTTTCTTCCAACCCTATTTCATTGTTGTGCTCTACGCGCATCTTGTGCGGATTTCCGCTTGCTTCCGGAAGATCTGTGATGACTTCACATGAGCTATCCTCCTTCTGCTTGGCTTGTCTTCTTTCTATTTCCTTAGTGGTTTGAATCCTCACTTTCTCTTGTTGGTCCTAGTCCACAACTGTCTTCTTGTGGGCTTTGGGTGAGTCCAGATTATCTACCGGAGTTATTACTACACTAGATTCATTAGCTTTAGCCCTTGTGACTGCCAAGGTGTCTTGAATCTCCGTCTGTATGTCATGCCAAGTAACCTTTGTAACCTCACCACCTCACAAGCAGCACCACAAGCAGCCTGGTACTCTGCCTCTGTCGACGACAAGGCAAGAGATAGCTGCCTCTTATTGCTCCATAAAATTGCTCTTGAGCCGAGGGAAAAACTGTCACCTGAAGTAGATCTCCTTGTGTTTGGATCTCCTCCCCAATCTAAGTCACTCTAACCGTGGAGTCGTGAAGGCAATGAAGAGTTAGGGTTAGGGTTTACAGAAGCTCAAGCAGGCGTGGAAAACCAACAGAGAGAGAACACGACTTTTGTCTATTGCTTGATAATCAAAGTGAAGTACAATAGCCACATGATAGTGACCCCTAAAGATAAGTGTTCACTTGTCCGGCCATAAAATGTGCCGGGTGGACCAAAACACTTATAAACTGCATATAAGTGAAACTGAACTAAACTGGGGGAAAAAACCTCCACTAACTGAAGTAAAAAGTGCCCCAGTAATCTACTGATGATCACTAGCACTCCTCTGGGTGCATACACAGCATAAAACCCAACCAACAGAGAGAGAACACGACTTTTGTCTATTGCTTGATAATCAAAGTGAAGTACAATAGCCACATGATAGTGACCCCTAAAGATAAGTGTTCACATGTCCGGCCATAAAATGTGCCGGGTGGACCAAAACACTTATAAACTGCATATAAGTGAAACTGAACTAAACTGGGGGAAAAAACCTCCACTAACTGAAGTAAAAAATGTCCCAGTAATCTACTGATGATCACTAGCACTCCTCTGGGTGCATACACAGCATAAAACCCAACAAACCCCCCTGGAGTGATATGTGATCACTGTACATCATCCACCAAAAGGAAACAAATTCAAAGCATTGCGGAATGCTTCAAATTTCGGACGTGGTAATGCCTTGGTGAAGATGTCTGCCACATTCTGATCTGTAGGACAGTAGATCAGACTGATATCTCCTGCCTGGAGTCTCTCCCGAACAAAATGATAGTGAATCTCAATGTGTTTCGTGCGAGATGAAACACAGGATTCCTGGCCACAGCAATGGCACTTTGACTATCAGTATAGATAGGTGTAGGCTCCTCCACTGAAATATCCATATCAGTCATGAGACGACGCAGCCAAACACACTCAACAGTAGTAGTGTAGGCTGCTCGGTACTCTGCCTCACAAGACGAAGTGGCCACTGTGGTCTGTTTCTTGCTTAGCCAAGAAATGCATGAAGAGCCAAGAAAGAAACAATTTCCACTAGTGGAATGTCTGGTATCAAAATCACCAGCCCAATCTGAATCACTGTAAGCGTATAACTGCATGTCACCCCCCTCAGGATAAAGCAATCCAAGAGACAAGGTACCCTGCAAATAACGGAATACACGCTTCACAGCTTGCCAATGTGACAACCGTGGGCTGTGCATGAATCTGCTCAACTGAGAGACTGCATACTGAATATCTGGCCTTGTATTACACAAGTAAATAAGGCACCCAACAGCCTGAGCATATGTAGTGGCATCAAAGGAAACACTGTCATCTTGTAATGACAGTTTCATCCCAGCCTCCATAGGAGTACTAATAGGCTTGCAATCCTGAAATTTAAACTTCTCCAGAAGTTTAGCAACATAGCGTGATTGCAACAACCCAATGCCTCTGTTATCCTGCACAAACTGTATGCCCAAATAGTAATGTACAAGGCCCAAGTCAGACATGTCAAATGTCTGTTGCAGTATCTCCTTAAAAGCTGCAATTTTGTCATCATTTGATCCCATGAGCAAGAGATCATCCACATAAAGACTGATGACCAGCAGATCTGTCTCTTCTTTCTTTACATACAGAGTGGCCTCTGATGGACTGTTCACAAATCCCTGAGTGAGTAGAAAAGCATCTATTTTTGCATACCAAGCTCGTGGAGCTTGTTTCAAACCATACAAGGCCTTTTTCAGCCTGCAAACTTTCCCCTCATGACCATGTTCTGCAAATCCCATGGGCTGAAATACATAAACTTCCTCCTCGAGGTCCCCATGCAGAAATGCAGTCTTTATGTCCAACTGGTGAACAACCCAACCACGATGTGCAGCCAATGCAATGACACACCTAAGTGTCGACATACGGGATGTAGGAGCAAATGTCTCCTCATAATCAATGTCCTTCTTCTGTGCATAGCCCTTTGCAACTAGACGGGCTTTGTACCTGTCAATGGATCCATCTGCATGTCTTTTCAACTTATAGACCCATTTAGTACCAATTGCTTTCTTGCCTTTGGGCAGATCAACCAAATCCCATGTTTGATTCTTTTTAATAGAATCAAGCTCATCCTGCATGGCTTTGTTCCAATGCACATTATCTCGTGCATCCACAAATGAATCAGGCTCATCATCATCCTGTAAACTGGCTGCCATAACCAGATTCAAATCCATGATGTGTGCATGCTCATTGGTCCTTGTCTCCCTACGAGTACGACCAGCAAGAGGACCCTCTAAATGGCTGTCCTGTAATGTCCTCAAATACCATCTAGGTATATGTCTGACCTGTGGTGCCTACTGCCCCATATTTGGTTCAGCTTCTGGCTCATTTGGCTGCTGAATTTCTGCACCATCTACATCATTTGCTGGCTGTCCTGTACCCTCATGAGTTGGATCACCAACTGTGGAATGAAACTCCATGGGTAGTAGACCTTCAAACACATCATTTTCAGCCTGATTTGCCTCATAACCAGCCATGGATATTTCTGATTTTTCATCAAAAATCACATCCCGACTAGTGAATATCTTCCTGGATAGTGGGTCATATAACCTGTAGCCCTTGCTCTCACGGCTATACCCAACAAAAATGCATTTTGTGGCTTTATCATCCAGCTTCCTCCTCAACTCTTTGGGTATGTGTGCATATGCAAGACACCCAAAGATGCGAAAATGCGATACAGAAGGCTTGCGGCCATGCCAAGCCTCAAAAGGAGTAATAGAAACCAATGCCTTTGTGGGACATCGATTCAAAATATGACAAGCACACATGACTGCTTCCACCCAAAAGATATGTGGTAGCCTTTTTGCCTTTAGCATACATCTGGCCATCTCCATGAGCGACCGATTCTTCCTTTCTGCAACCCCATTCTGCTGTGGAGTGTAAGGAGTAGTATACCGATGTTTTATACCTCTACTCCCAAGAAAGGAATTCAGCATATGTGACATATATTCCCCCCCTCGGTCAGAACGGAGAGTCTTCACCTTGCATCCTGACTCTGTCTCAGCAAGTGCTACAAAGGCCAAAAATGCATCATATACCTGTGATTTCTGTGTCAAAGGATACACCCAGCATATACGAGAGAAGTCATCAATAAATGTTGCAAAATAGAAGCAACCACCTAATGACTTCGTCTGCATGGGACCACAAAGATCACTGTGTATAAGTTGCAACTTTGCAGTTGCTCTTAGAGCCTGATCACGTGGGAAGGAAAACCTGTGCATTTTTCCCAAAATACATCCTTCACAAATGTGATCTGGAGGCTTCTCCAGGAGAGGTAGATCTGTAAACATATTATGTCGCTGCATAAGCATAAGACTACCAAAATTTACATGCCCCATGCGAGCATGCCATAACTCCGCATCAACCATAGCTGGAGTAAGAGTGAATGCATGATAAGCAGACTGATCCACTGGCTGAAATGCATCCAATTGATAAAGTCCATGACATAATGTACCAGTAAGCATCAAGGTCAAGGCATTAGCTTTGTCTCTGACCATGCATTTATCATCATCAAAGTGGACTTGCATACCACAATGTGCTAAAGAAGAAATGGACAACAAATTCTTCTTTATCCCTGGTATATATAAGGCATCTGTAAGGCGGAGAATGGAGCCATCAATGGCTGTGAGCTGAATCTCCCCAATGCCACGAACTAGATATGAAGCATTGTTGGCACACTGAACAGTTTTGCCAACAGGGGCAGGGCCAACATGACTAAACAAATCCCTGCGAGATGTGATATGCTTTGAGGCACCACTATCAAAATACCAAGTACATGCATGCTCTGTCAAACTGAGTGCCTGTGAAGACCAAGAGGCATCATAGCTGCATGTATAAAAACAGTAATCCCTGTCCTCAACAAAAGAAGCAGTCTCTGGAGGAGCTTTAGAAGCATCATTAACAGACATCCCAGCTTCCTTTGCCTTCTCTTTGGCAATCCTCTTCCTACATTCCGTGATGTAGTGACCTGGCTTCTTACAGTAATGACATTTGCCCTTCTTCTTGGGCTGTCCATCACTTTTCTTGGTATCCTCTGAAGAACCACCATCACCTGAATTTTGATTTGCACTCTTTGGCTGAGTTTTTCCTTTCCCCTTTTGACCTGTAGTAAATGCTTGTTCAGCATTTGTGTTCATATTCATATTCTTCCTCATTTGCTCCTCTTGTAGTAAGAGAGCAACAAGTTCCTGATACTTGAGGGGTTCAACAGTATTCCTCATGCTGAGGTTCAAAGAGGTATGAAAAGCCAAGTAAGATCTTGGCAAAGAGTGCAAGATGGTGGACACAAGCTGTGTCTCAGGAATAATCTCATCCACATTGATGAGTTGTTCTCTTAAATCCTGCAGCTTGTTTAAGTGGCTAGACATATCATCTCCTTCATTCATTTTCTGATTTTCCAGCTCTCTTTTCAAAAATGAGATCCTAGCCTCATTACGAGCAGCATACATCTGCTCCAAAGTCACCCATGCATTCTGTGAAGAGCCAGTTGAACGAATATGAGGTATAATGGACCTCTGTACTGACAATGCAATGAGTGACAAAGCTTGTGCATCCCTGGCATCCCATGTCTTTTGAGCATTTGTTCTTTGAACAGGCAATGGCTGTCCTGGAGCCTGTACCTGTTGTCCTCGTCCACGAGCACCCCCTTGGGGAGGAGTCTCTGGAGCCAATGGACCTGGACGTGGTTCATCACCACTAACAAAATCCCAAAGACCTTTTGCCACAAGCACATTTTTCAGCATAAAACTCCACAAGGAGTAGTTCGTGCCATCCAATTTGTCTTCCTTAGACAAATATGTGAATACATCACTTTGGTGTTGATTTGCCATTATGCTTACGCACAATGTTGTACCTGTTTATCAAAAAACCCAATAGCAGAAACCCTGATAATAACTGTACTCCACTGAATACAGTTCACCCAAATATGCCTGCACTCTCAATCCTCTGAATGTGCAGCTCAATGCACCAATGACTGAGTAGAGCAGCAAATGGCGTACACAATGCCAAAATGCCCCAAAAATGCCCAAATTTGCTGCACCCAAACTGTGCAAAAAAACCTGTATTGTTCTTTGCTAGAATGTCTGCCTGTATTTGCCTGTAGATTTTCACAGAGAAAATAAAATGCCCAAAAACAGAATTTTTTAATGCTTACCACTGAATGACTGAGTAGCTTGTGGTATTCCTGCAGGTACAGTCCACCAAAGAGCAAGTACACTTGACCGTACTTCAAAGTACTGATGATGTGGAAGTACTGTGCAGGTACTGTGATCGACGCCTGAAGGTACGGAAGCTGCACAGTGTCGAGCTGCACAGTTTTGAGCAAGGCGAACAGGTACAGAAGGCAGCGCTTACTGTATACGGGCAGGTACAGTACTTTGAAGGCGGCGCTTACTGTACGGGCAGGTACAGTACTTGCAGGCGGCGCTTACTGTACGGAAGCAAACCCACGCCTGTTGCAGCACACGACTGAGTCAGCGTTGACAAGTACAGTCGACGCTGACTGTACGGAGCAGGTAGTATGGGTGCTGACTGCAACGAACAGGTACTGCAGCTGCTTCAGGCGAGCAGCTGTACGAATATTACAGGCGGCGCTCAGGTGTACGGGCAGTGATGTACGGGTGCTGTACGGGCAGCAGCAACAAAAGCTTGGCAGTGTATGGGCAGGGCAAGACAAGCTTCAATGCTCTGATACCAAATGAAGGCAATGAAGAGTTAGGGTTAGGGTTTACAGAAGCTCAAGCAGGCGTGGAAAACCAACAGAGAGAGAACACGACTTTTGTCTATTGCTTGATAATCAAAGTGAAGTACAATAGCCACATGATAGTGACCCCTAAAGATAAGTGTTCACATGTCCGGCCATAAAATGTGCCGGGTGGACCAAAACACTTATAAACTGCATATAAGTGAAACTGAACTAAACTGGGGGAAAAAACCTCCACTAACTGAAGTAAAAAGTGCCCCAGTAATCTACTGATGATCACTAGCACTCCTCTGGGTGCATACACAGCATAAAACCCAACAAGTCGGACTCCATCCATCAATCCCCCTCATGTGTAAAAAAGACCAAGATCCTTCGCATGCTGCAGAAACCACAAGATACGCTCTCCTGCCTCCCAAAGAGTCATCTGCAACCATGAGCTCAACAGCCTCATTAGGAAGCTCCCGTCCAATCTGGTATCCATCAACCAAATTAATGAACCATTCTGCTTCTGAGTCAAAGAGGCATCATATTGCTCATAAGGATCAACACCTGTTATGGTGGGATGCCAAGTCGTGGAAACTTGCTGAAGACCACGCAAGGCCTTCTGAAACCTGTAAACCACCCCCTCTGAATCCGGAACCACAAAGCTTGGAGAATGTGCAACATCCACCTCCTTCTGCAAGTAATCAACTGCCACCTGCGTGGCTTTCCAAGAGGTCCCTATGGAAAGAACTTCCTCATCTACAGGAGTTTCTTTGTCCCGAATACTACGAGACATCAGAGCATAAGTTACCTGTAAAGTTTCCTCTAACTGACGAACGCAAGAACTACCAACATCAGTACTGGAAAGTTCCTGCCAACTGCTGCCATCAACTGGCAAGCTATCCACCATTTGGTCCGGGAAAGCCTGCACCTGCAGCGTATTCACACTTAAGTGGCCATTACCAGACTACCACTCATCACAAAACTGAGGACCTGGGAGAGAGAGTGCTAAAAGTTTGTAAACTCCATTCTCCACTCTGCCTTCCCAAACTACTTGGCCTGTTGCCTTGCCCCGGAGAGCAACAAAATGGGGAACTATCTCCAACCTGCCCTCACTGTGAACTGGGATAGTGGATGTATCCCCAGTAAGAATGTGACCAGAATACCTGCAGAGATCTTGTAAATCTGAACGGGAAGGAGTCATGTGCCTGGAAGCACCAGTGTCTAGAATCCACTCTCGAGTATCCATAGCGGCGAGTTCCAGATGTCGTAGCTATTCCTGTCCAACT
The DNA here is from genome assembly GCF_041138505.1 of Cibotium barometz. NCBI lineage: Eukaryota > Viridiplantae > Streptophyta > Polypodiopsida > Cyatheales > Cibotiaceae > Cibotium > Cibotium barometz. Next base: position 37,822,600 of record NC_141056.1, on the reverse strand, counting down.
GACAGTCCACTGGGAACGTGGGGAGTGTCGGGATCTTCACATGTCTCTCAGCCATCTCAAGCAGATCTACCATTGCGGAGATGTAACTGAAAAAGGGTGGGTGGGCGGGAACAAAGAAGAACTTAACTTGCAAGTGGCTGTCCAGCAAATCAGCCCACCGTCCTCTTGCTTCTCCTCTTCCCAAACAGTCCACCAATCAGCAACACAACAGTCCCCCTCTTGCTCACACAACTCCCAAGAACTATCAAGAGCCTAGGGCTCTAATACCATGTCTAAATATGTAGCGGAGATGATGACAAAATCTGGAAACACCAGAGCAAGAACAGTGCAGAAAAGCAGCACAAGAGAAGGAAAGAGATAGAGGCATGTAACTCTGCTCTATATACACAAGATCCCGGAATATACAAGATGCAAGACAATGTGGCAAGGGGGCTGTGGGGCCATTTTATATGGCCCCAGCATTGCAGTCGGCCTGCTCTAGGACAGCCGACAGGTGCATGAACTCCACGACCAGCCCCTACACCGAGTCAGCCAAGTGTGAACAATTGGCCTGCATGGAAACAAGTCCACGACCTGTGCAAATTTAGTTGGCTACCTCCAGTAGGCATACAGCTGCAGTCGGCCAACAACTAAGACCTCCTGCCACCACGGGCTACCACCCAAGCCACAGAAAAATGGGAAAAAATGGAAAAAAATACGGAGAGTGGAGAAAAATGAGAAAACACCTAATAAGGGCGGACACACCCACAACAGAGGCCTTGGTGTATAGGTATAGACAGGAGATGACTTCTAACAGGGTTTGTTCCGCCACTCTCTGTCTCAAGCTTAGCAGTTTTGTTGCATAGGCTTCTACATCCATGTCTTCTTGTTGGAGTTCTCTCATTTGATCACAGAGTTGAGTTGCAGACTTTATCTTGCGGAATCTCCCCAAAAAAGCAGTCATGACCTCTTCATATGTCTGGAAACGGTTGTCTCGGTATCTTGATACCCACTCCGTGGCTCTGTCTTTGAAGGTGTTCATGAAAGCATCTCTACGGACTTCACTCAGCTCTGGCTCTTCCATATCTCGAGATCTGGCCACTTTCTAGTATTGCTCAAACCTCCTTACATGCAGATCTGCATCTTTCCCTTTCTCTCTTTAGAACACCGGAAAATTTTTGGCTAATGATGCCATGGCTCCCTTAAACCTTTTCTGGGGATTTTGTTGTTGTGGGGTTGTTCTTTCGGATTTTGTTGCTCCACCCTTCTTGGGCTTTTTGGACTTGGACTGTGCATAGCTTCTAGCTCTTGGTACTCCTTTTTTTGGTCCAAATTATGCTTGAAGCCTAACACCCCCCCTTGCTCGTGTGGTGTTGTAGAAGTTTTTGCACCATCTTCTTGGTTGGAATGATGCGAGATACTCCCAACTGTGAGCTTCCTAAAGGGTTTCTTGGAAGGCATTACTTTTCTCCATTTTTTGGTCCAAACTATGCTTGAAACCTAACACCCTCTCTTGCTCGTGTGGTGTTGTAGAAGTTTCCACACTATCTTCTTGGTTGGAACGATGCGAGATACTCTCAACTGCGAGCTTCCTAAAGGGTTTCTTGGAAGGCATTACTTTTCTCCATTCTTAGGTTCACAATCATGCGGAAGGCATGCCTGAATGCATTTTTGCTGGTTGGGTTGTGTGGTGAAAGGTTCTCCGCACACTGACTTTCCCAGAAAATCCTCTCCATGTTATGGTTTCCCGTAGACTTGTTTCAGGGATTTAAGCAAGATTAGTTTGTGTGGAACTAGAACTTTCTTTTTTAGGATTTCCTTTGCTTGAAGGTACAGAATGCTACTCAGCGGAGATTTTTTCCCTTCGCCACGATTTTCCAAAAAGGAGAGATTCCCGGCCTAGTTGTGGTAGAGGTTTCCCTTAGTAGGGAATTTTCCAGCGGAGCTGTAGTAGAGTTCCCCAGCAGGATTGATGGGGAGAAAACAAGAATTAGGGTTAGAGTTCATTCATGGGAGACATACACAGAGAAGCAAGGGAGAGAGAGAGAGAGAGAGTTGTGGGGATAAGTCAACTCATCAATAGCATGAGTGTGTGACTCCCCTATCACACATGTATATTGCACTAGTACACATAGTGCACTTAGTACATTAAAAGTACTAAGTGTACTATGTACTATAACTTATGGGCTTGTACACACTATAAGGGTGGGCATAACGCCTTTACCCCAACAACCTCCCACTTAAAGGCAAAGTGCCCTTAAGTAAAGGAAAAGAAAAATCAGCATGTACATGATAATATACAAGGCCATATCAAGGCTGAAATTAGCCTCATCCAATGCCCATCAAGTGTCTGCAATGAGCAAACCGCTCCGGAGGCAAACTCTTCGTCAACAGATCAGCCGGGTTGTCATCCGTGTGAATCTTAACAAGCTGAATTTGCTTGTTCTCTATCACCTCTCTGATGAAGTGATACTTCACATCCACATGCTTCGTCTTTGCATGAAAAACAGGGTTCTTTGCCAACTGAATGGCACTCTGACTGTCACAATGCAACAATGGAATATCCCCTGTATAGCCCAAATCAACCACTAACCGAGATAGCCATAATGCCTCCTTGCAAGCCTCTGTGGCTGCAATATACTCGGCCTCTGTAGTAGATAAGGCAGTGCACTTCTGCATCCTGGATATCCATGACACAGCACCTCCTGTGAATGTAAATACATAACCGGTAGTAGACTTCCGGTTATCTAGATGACCGGCATAATCCGAATCCGTGTAACCATGCACTAATGCATCCTGTTTGCCAAAGCAAATGCACAAATCCTGTGTGCCCTTCAGGTATCTCATGACACCTTTCACTGCTTCCCAATGCTTCTTGCCAGGGTTGGCCATGTATCTAGAAACCACTCCCACTGCAAATGCAATGTCCGGCCTAGTAGCAACCATGGCATACATGAGACTGCCACAAGCTGAAGCATACGGAATCTTGGCCATATCAGCCCTGTCTGTATCTGACTGTGGGCTGTCCATAGCACTGAGTTTCACATATGGAGGCAAAGGAGTACTAGCTTTCTTCCCCCCGTCCATATTGAACCTCTGCAAAACTTTGCCAATGTATTCCTTCTGAGACAAATACAACACATGCTGATTTCTGTCCCGAAGTATCCGCATACCCAAGATGTGATTTGCATCACCCAAATCCTTCATATCAAAGGTTTCATGCAGCCTCTTCTTCAAGGCATCCATCTCTTTACGAGATTTCCCGGCAATCAACATATCATCAACATACAAGATGAGGATCAATAGACTGCCATCCAAAGCTTTCTTGGTGTACAAGCAGTGATCTATGTCACTTCTCCTGAATTTCTGAGATTTCATGAATGTATCAAATTTATGATACCATTCCCTTGGTGCCTGTTTGAGCCCATAAAGACTCTTTTTCAACTTGCATACAAGCTTCTCCTTTCCACTCACTGCATAACCCTCTGGCTGCTGCATATATATCTCCTCATGGAGATCACCGTGAAGAAAAGCAGTCTTCACATCCATCTGAATCAAGTCCAGATCATCATGTGCAACCAAAGCTAATACAGCTCTAAGTGTGGTCATTTTGACCACTGGAGAGAAGATCTCATCAAAGTCCACACCATATTCCTGCTTGAAGCCCTTAGCCACTAACCTGGCTTTGTATCTTGGCTTTGCATCTGATGCAACTTTGAGCCTGTATACCCACTTGCATGGCAAAACCTTCTTGCCTGCAGGCAAAGGCACCAACATCCAAGTTCCATTTTTATGCAGAGAATCCATCTCTGACTTCATGGCACGCTCCCATAGAGCTTTGTCTGCCCTCTGTAAAGCCTCTTTATAACATGAGGGCTCCCCACAGTCAGTAAGCATCAAGTAGTCAACCCCTGGAACAAACCTGTCAGGGGCTCTGGAGGGTCTTGTGGACCTCCGTACCCAATGACCATCATTTGCAGGTTGCTGTCCAGCCTGCATATCACCCATTGGTGGCTCCTGTTCCATGCCATAAGGCTGAAATATCATGCCCGGTATCTCCTCTAACTGTGGTATATCCATAGGGATATCTTCTGCCATCTCTGGCTGTCCATTTGGACCATTTTCAGCACCATTTAAGGGCTGGTTTTCCTGCTGTAATGGCTGATTTACAGCCCTTGGTTGTTGTCCATGATGTCCATCATCATCAAAGATGACTCTGCCAGGCTCCTGTTGCCTTGCAGGCTCCTTATACATGCATGTTTCATCAAAAATGACATCATTGCTGCGTATGATCTTTCTATTCACGGGATCCCAAAGTCTATACCCCATTTCACCTCTGTCACCATATCCTAGGAATATGCATTTATGAGACTTAGGATCAAGTTTGGTGCGCATTTCCCTGCGTATGTGCACGTACGCAACGCAACCAAACACTCTCAAGTGCTTGTATGACGGAGGCTTCCCTGTCCATACTTGTTCTGGCACTTTCCCACCAAGCCTCGTGTTAGGTGACCTGTTTATAAGGTGAACGGCTGTCATAACAGCTTCAGCCCAAAAACCATGAGGTAATGCAGCATGTGACAACATAGAACGGACCTTCTCCTGTATGGTCCTGTTCATCCTCTCTGCTGTCCCGTTTTGTGGAGGATCATAAGGAGTAGAGAGCTCCCTCTTGATGCCTTTAGCATCACAAAAGTCCTGAAACTGTTTGGACGTATACTCTCCACCATTGTCGGAACGCAAAGCCTTCAGTGTTTTGCCAGTTTGATTCTCAACAAGAGCAACAAACTTCTGAAACACTGAGAATGTATCACTCTTCAAACGAAGAGGATAAACCCACACCTTGCGTGTGGCATCATCTATAAAAGACACAAAATATTTTGCCCCTCCCAAAGAAAGCTGAGGCATCTCACATACATCTGTATGCACAAGCTCTAACTGAGCATCTTTCTGTCCAAGAGCTTTCTTGTGGGGGCACTGGAGTTGCCTGCCATAAATACAATGCTCACAAAACTGAAAACTTGAAAACTTTAGAGAAGGCAAGTAACCCAAACGAGACAATTGCTCCATTCCCTTGACACTCATGTGTCCCAACCGGCTATGCCACATAGAAATTTCCGGCAGCTCGGTTGCATTTACATTAGCATGGTGACAAACACCTGCATGCATAAAGTAAAGAGTGTCCACCTTAGAGCCTCTGGCAACAACCAGTGAGCCCTTACTAATTTTCCACTTTCCACTACCAAATGTGGTAACATAATCAGCATCATCAAGCTGTCCAGTAGAAAGCAGATTCTTCTTGATCTCAGGCACATGCCTGACATCATGGAGCATAAGCTGTGAGCCATCTGAAAACACAAGCCTCACATCACCTCTACCAAGAATCTTGCATGCATGGTTATCACCCAAATAAACCACTCCTTCATTGCCAGCAGTATACCTGACAAACAAGTCTCTGCAACCTGTGACATGAAAGGAGGCACCTGAATCAATGATCCATGAGTGCATACCATGACCACCTGTAAGAAGTGAATGGGCATCAAGTGAAGAAGTAAATAGGACCTCATCCTCACTGCCACCTGCATGTGACACATTGATTTCTTCAATTTTGACTCCACTTTTGCCCTTTGGCTTTACATCTTTGGCTTCATCTTTCTCTTTGTCTTTGCCTTTTCCCTTTTCTTTTTGATCATTTTTCCATTTGTAGCATTGCTTTTTAATGTGTCCCTTTTTGCCACAATAATGGCATTCCAAATCCTTTTTGGAGCGAGACTTGCTCCTTCCCCTTTCTTGGCTTTTTCCCCTTTGCTGGGATCTCCCACGTGCATTCATTGCATTGGACTTTCCAACAGAGTTGTTTTTCCTGTTCATCTCTTCTTGAAGAAGAGCACCCTCAACATCTGCATATGACAGCATAGCATTCGAATTGCTAGTGGCTGTCCTGAATGTGTCCCAACTCTCTGGCAAAGTGCATAACAAAAAAGTGGCTTTGAACTCATCGTCCATCGCCAACTTTTGATTAATGACCTGGCTGACAATACCATTAAACTCATTTAGATGGGCTGTCATAGAAGCCCCTTCCTTCATCTGAAGACCTATGAGTTTCTTCAACCAATACACTTTGCTTGAGGCACTTTGTTGGGCATACAAGTCCTGCAATCTCTGCCACATTCCCCAAGCTGTCTTCTCTTCACGAATGCTGAAAAGTAATGAGTCTGACACAGACAACATGATAGTAGATCTTGCCAGCTCATCCATATCTTCCCACTCTTCAGCCGTAAGAGAAGCGGGCATCACATCCCTTTCTTTGATAGGCTTGTGCTGCTTTTTCTGAAGCAACACATTGTAGCACTGGGTTTGCCAAATGTCATAATTCTGCGAGCCTTCAAGCTTCTTGATGTGAAGCAATGAAGAGCTCTCACCTGTGGTTGCCATAGCAATATGCAACCTTTAATGCCTGACTCCCTGCAAAATGTGCAAACACTGCACCCAAGATGTGCAAACACTGCACCCAAAGCACACAAAGTGCTCACAGTTATTCTCCCAAGCTTTATCTCCCACTGCGGAAGCAAGAATGCAACTTTTCTCCCACTTTTTGTGATGAAAACAGCAAAATCTGGTTGCTGCAGATTTTGGACAGCACCGTAAATGTGCTCTGTTGCCCTTCCAAAGTACTGTACAGCAGTACCAAGTGCTCACCAATGATGTACCAAACCTGTACCGGCAAGTTCAGCAGCTGAAATTGAACCTTTTGGTCACTCAAAATAGTGTACAGCCATGCCAAAACATGCACAAAGCTGTGCCAAATCTGTACCAGCAGGTACAGTAGCAATAAATGCTCTCCTGGCTGTCCAAATGAGTGAAAATCAGACTTTTACAGTCCTGTACACTGCATACAACAGTTCCGAACAGAAATTGGACAAAAGCCCCTTGACTGCAAGCTGATTTTTGAGGATTCAAGGCATAAATGTCTTGCCTGCTGCTTTGCCAAGCTCAACAAGCATACAAACTTGAAAAGCCCCTTGATTTAAGATCAATTTCTGATCATACATGGTACATTGACGCACATGAAGGCATCCAGAGTGTTCACGATGCTTCCCCCTGGCCACATATACATCCAATACATGAAAGCCCCTTGATTTACAGGCACATTGAGTGCTTGTAAGGCATCAACACATTATCCACAGCATCAAATGCGATTGCCTGCATGCAAATCAACCAAATCGGCACAAAAGCCCCTTGATTTGCACTGCAATTTGCTGCAATTTTGCCCAAATGTGCGATTTTTCACATCATACAGCATGTATGAGTGCTTAATTGCACAATTACATCAAAAGCCCCAAATTTCGACATCCAATTTCCTGCAAATTGATCCTGATTGTGACCAATGTCACCCAATTTTGCCAATTTTGCTCAAAAATTGAGCAATTGGGCACCTGTACCTGCTCAATTGTTGATTGTACTTGCTCAATTGCAAATCCCAAAAAAAAATGAGGCAAATACCTTGTAATTTCTGATTTTTCTCAATTTGCAGGCTGTTGCAGGAAAAGAGGGGTTGATGCTGATGTTGCTGCAGAAAGAGTGCTCTGATTGAGGAGGTGGTACAGGCCAACGGAGCACTGCATCCTTCAAGACACTGCGCTTGGGCTCTTGTGAGCTGTGCCAGAGGTTCTCCAGCACGTTATGGCGTTTGTAGTACTCCCCGCGATTGAAAAAAAAAAAGCCCAACCCCACGTTCGAAGCTCACATCGCTGTCCTCGTCATCACTCCATTGCCAACCAGCGGTCGAGCAGTCGAGCAGGCCAGTTAATACGCCTTCGCCCCCTCCACTTGCTACGCGCTTGGGCTCCCTTCGCTTATGTCTCGCCTAGCGCCAGCCGACGCCCAGCGCTAGGCCTTCGCTTGAGTTTCGATTGCCACACTCGACCTCCGCCTAGTTCGCACAGCCGGCGCCTTGTTTGCCTGAGGTCGACGCTTAGCGCTGGCGCCTTCGCTCGTTGCCTCAGCCACGCTACACGCTGCCTTGTGGTTATGCGCACAGCTGCTGCTACTGGGCAGCGTGGATTCGCCTGCTGGGCAGCGTGGATGAGCCTGCCCACGCTGCTGCTTCTCTCCACCCACCTGCCTGCGACTGGTCACACAGTCGACCAGTAGCCAGTGCTGCACAAAGGCGACCAGCAAAAAAGGGCGACTCACAGAATGAGCAAAACGACTAGCAAAAGGGCAAACAATTCTTGATGAGAGGGAGGGGAACCTGGTGACCAAAGCTCTGATACCAGTTGATGGGGAGAAAACAAGAATTAGGGTTAGAGTTCATTCATGGGAGACATACACAGAGAAGCAAGGGAGAGAGAGAGAGAGAGAGTTGTGGGGATAAGTCAACTCATCAATAGCATGAGTGTGTGACTCCCCTATCACACATGTATATTGCACTAGTACACATAGTGCACTTAGTACATTAAAAGTACTAAGTGTACTATGTACTATAACTTATGGGCTTGTACACACTATAAGGGTGGGCATAACGCCTTTACCCCCACAAGGATCGCCAGGTGTTTCTCGCTGAGTTTCCTCTCAGCAGAATGGAAAGACAACAGTCTAGGATATCAGACCAGTCAAGCAATGCCGTGGGAGACATGAAGCCACCCGCCAGAGCTTCTGGATTCGAACACCAACTCTAGAGTGGTCATGGGGACATTCAGAACGCTACTTAGCTTTGAAACTTGACACACTCACACTCTGCTCTCACACTGCTAAGTCTCTCTCACTCACTCTCTCTCGGGCGCACAACATGTTTCTTAAAACAGAGAGACAACATTCCGATTCAACACATTGCGGAGCGTACACAGAGATAAAGTGAATAGCAACATTGCTCTTTGTCAAATGTATTACTTCCAGAATCAGTACAAGTTCACTACAGTGCAACTTCTCGACACAAGGCTAAGACCTTCGAAGAACTATGACCATGGTAAGTTTCACATCACTGACTATCCACTAGTTGTGACTAACAACAGCATGCACTTCTGCAACCTTTAGCTAGCGTGGCTGTTGCTCGTCTTGGACCATCCTTTTAAGCTCATTCTTCTTTGTCTTGGCGACGGCCACTCTGGTGGTTACAGCCCGCCATCTTCACACATGCAGTACCGAGGTGGTGCTTATGACGTGGAAGGTGGTTAGACTGAGCGCTCTGCCGCTACTGAGCTATTGGGCGCAACAATATACCACTCTCGAGTCTTTGTATAAGCTTATGCTTGTAAGGTGCCTTCTATGAGGCATATCCGTCATTGAGCAGCCCTAACATATTGGAGGTCTGTATTGCACACAAGTTGGTGGCTATTGGAGACTAGATGTTTTGTAGACGGCTTAGGTAGGTTTGGCACAGTACCAAATAGGCTACATGCAAGTGTGTACTGATTTTATATGGAGACAATTTTAAATGTTCATTTTTGCTCGGGTTCTTGTTCATGTTTTGATTCTGTACTTTTACGAAAGGTTAAAGAGTTATTGTCTTGTGTAAACAGGGTTGTAGCCATGGGCTTAGTGTGGGAATATGGTGATACTCCAGGAAATGCTGCTTGGAAAGGCCTTGCATGGGGAATGGTCTCTCTCTCTCTCTCTCTCTCTCTCTCTTTGTGTGTGGGGTGTGGCTTGCACACAGCATCTCCCTCTTGGCTACTTGTGCATGTGTTAGTGTTCTTGAGTTCAGATCCTAAACCTTGCCTTTTTTTTGTCATTGTATGTGGTAACTTCACCATGCTAGTGATGCTGCAGCCCCTCAAACATTTGGTTCTAGAGTCCACTTCTGATGCAGTCTATCTGTTGGGAATGCAGGTTCCATTACTGGGGGGTGCGATGTGTGCATGTACCTGGCATTTTTTTTATAATGCTGAATCACTTGAGGTGGCTCCCAATGTTTAATTTCATGCAGTATGCTATTATATATAATCACTTGAACAACACAATTTAAGGAGCTAATTGGAGGTTTCTAATTGACAAGAGTCTAATGGAAGTCTTTTCCTCTGGTTTTGGAAGATTCTGGTGGCTCTACAAGCTGCGTTGACAATGATAGGCAATTTCACAATGTGGCTAGCCGCATATCGGATCTATCAGTCAGCCCAGAATAGCTCAAAGGCTTCCTAAGTCTCGGTGCAGGGCAATGTATCATGGAGGTTACCATCTTGAAAGAGGCTGCATCGGAGATCTTGTATTCGCAATCATGGAGTCAAGATCGTACTTCTCTCTTCACTTTTAGTTTTGTTTGGGAAGTAACCTGAACTTTCCATTTAGCCTTTTGCCATATGTGCAGGTTTCTGAGGTCTTTGTCCAGTTTGTCGCCAGCTGGTTTGTATTATTTCTTTCTATCCAAAGTGGTGCAAGTGCCCCGCTAGCTATCATGTGTGTTTGTGTGTGTGTTTCCTGTTGTGCCAGCTTTCATCATGGCTGAGTCTGCCCTCCGCCTCCGGAAAAATGATAGAAACTTAGTTCGATAATTATCTATCAAGATTTTTCTATTACAATGACGAACCCCACCTACTCTTGGGCACTGATGTTATAGCAGTTATGATGAACAAGTGGCCTTGAATCTGGAAATTCAAACGTATTAAGGAAGCAAATGCGGATGTGTGTAGGCATAAGAGACCAAAATAGAAGTAGTCAAGGAACAAACTCCTCATCCAAATGCGTTCATTGCAGCCACGCCTGAGGAGGAGAAGCATAGCCACCATAGAGCCCTTCACGTGAGCTCTTTGGTCTCCTTGCAGGAGGCTCACCAAGGGAAGATGGAGAGAAACTATGGAGTCTCCTTGTGGTAGGCTTACCAAGGGAAGATGGAGAGAAACTATGTAGACAGATGGATCTTGAGGGGATCTTGTTCATTGAAGCCTGGCATGTAGGGAAAGACATGACTAGAGAGGCCTCTCCATCTCAAGTTCAAGGATTCTTATTCATGCATAGTTTTCTTGAAAAAGAGAGGTGCCTTACACACCACTAAGATCCACATCTCACGCCACTGCAGGTAGAGCAAAGAAAGACAAGGATGGTGTAAGTGCTCGAGGCAAGCAAGGCTGTGCATGGTCTATCTATCCGGATGGATGGGTGATTATTGTAGAGCAGCACCCTAAATAGGGCATGGGTCCACGGAAGTTTGCAGAGACTTTTATTGGGCAAGACGTCTTTTTACATCGAGATACCAGAGCCTTGAATGTCTTGTGTATCTCGCGCTTGGATGCGGTGGACATACCACAACTTGAGTCCAAGGCCCTAAGACCGGACATGAGGCATTTTCTGAGCCCTTGTCTAGGGACGAGTCACTAGTGTACCGGCAAGGGGTAGTTAGGGTTTTTTAGTGTTGTTCGCGTCTCATACACAACATTGTTGTGCCATTATCGCACACCATTGTATTCCTCTTGTATGATGTAATGCATCATGTCATCCTGTGCACTTATCTCGCCATTGGGTGAGTGTCTGGAGTGCCCGTCATCAAGTCGAGGTCAAATGTGCAGGTCCAAGTATGTATGAATGATTTAGATGGTCAAAGTTCACATAAGGCTTTTGGGATGCCTTTTTGGCCACCCATAGGAGGCCATGGAGGCTATGGGTGCTGCCCATGAGCCATGGGTAAGGGCCCATGTGTAGGGCATCCATGGAGCACACCTTTTAGAGGTGGAAAAGCAACCATGACTGGATGCAAGTTGGCCAGTCCAACTGGCTAGGAACATAACAGCTATATAAGGGTGTGCATCCAACCTGCTGTCCAACAGAGGTTACATTAGAGGACTAACATTTAGCCTGAGACGCTAGCACTTTGCACATCATATTATTCAATATTTCAAGGTTTCACTGCCGTACAGGCCAATCCATTTATTCATATAACAATACAATCGAATACACGTATGGGTAGGGGCGAGCTCGGCCTCTAGTAGACGTTAATACAGCTTTCTCTCTCTCTCTCTCTCTCTCTCTCTCTCTCTCTCATATTTAAGTTACTGACGATATTTGCCTATCAATTAAAAGGTTTCTTAAGCTTCCACATGTCGCATTGGAATCTGAGATACGAGCTTGATCACCTTTGGTAGAGCAGGTTTTGTGTGTGTAGATGGTTTATTGTTGCTCTAGGGAAACCTGGAAGTAGAAATCCTAGACACATAGTGGATGGTTTACTTGCGTTCTCGAATAATCTTAAACGCTCCTACTATGGACAAGCAAGATGAGGCACGAGAGATTGAGACTTCTTTCTACATCAATTGACAATACCACAACTCTAATGGTGGTTACTTCGTCATTGCCACAACATGTGATGTCACAAGAGGACTTCATCAGCGGAATAGTGGCCCGTGCCTTGGCTACCCATGTAACCAGACAAGTAGTTTCATAACCACCACCGCCACCACCTTCTCCACCTTCTTTATTCTTACAATCACAATCTTCCACCACTTAGTGCATAATCCCAACCGATTTGTTCTTCACCAGATAGTGCACAACCACAACCCATTTCTTTATAAACACTACCCCAATGCATCCCTAATCCAAGATGATGTTCAATCTCTTGAGCATCTTCTTGTTGTAGTGAGACAACCATGAGAGAAGTGCGGCCATGAGCTTCAAGTGAGGAAAACTTTAACTTCAATTGGACTAGACACACAAGACTAATCTAATCTTGAGAGAATCTAACTTGAAGAGGAGCGTTGTTGAAAGGTCTTGGAAGCTCAACCCCAATAGAATCGGCGAAGGGACCAATAGCAAGAACAACTTCTAAGCTTGTAGGTTCAGGATGACAAACTTTCTCATGAAAAAAGGATATTGGGAGTTTATTTTACATGTAACAAGCTTGAGATTTTGGATAAAAATCTCACTCCACAACAGGTATATGCCATCAAGGTTATGTATTAGCTCTCTATTAGTGTGTGCGATTCTATGATTGGTCATATACAAGATGCATACACGTAAAGATGCTCAGGATACCTTGGTTAAGCTGCATGGCACAAGTACCAAGGCCAAGAAGATGTAGTTAAAGCTAGAACTACATCATAAATGTGCAAAGAAATAAGCTATGTATCAATGATTATCCATTGAAGATTAAAGGGATTGCAGATGGCCTTGATGATGACTTGGTGTTGGTCTCTTTAAATGGGCTTTGAAAAAGACTATGATTAGTTTTAGACATCTTCCAAACTTGATAAAATTTCTCAGGACCTTATAGTCCTCTAATAAGTTTGAATGGTGAGACGACTTGGTGTTGGTCACTTTGAAAGGGATTTGAAAGAGCCTTGATGAGTTTCATACATCTATTCAAACTTGAAAAATTTCCCAAACTTTTAAGATTTTATAGCCCTTTTGATTTAACAAGAGGAGAAGAATGTTGGGATTAAATCTTCCTCTGGTCATATAAAGGTGCATGCCTTCTACATAAATACAGGTAGAGGTAGAGATGTAGGCCTATATGGAAACAAGAATTTTGGACAATAACAACAAGGTTCCAATTTAAAAAGAGGTAGAAGAGGCCACTCTAGAGTTGGAAGAGGCCACTCTAGAGTTAGGGGGAGACGTCTCTTCCACTCTAGAGCTGGAAGAGGCCACTCTAGAGTTAGGGGGAGCTAGAGAGGCCGAGGTGGATGGTAAAAAAATCAGAGTGAAAATAGAATAGAGTTCTATTATTGTCACAAAATGATGAGGACATATAGCAAAAATTAGAATGACATAAAAAGTGGAAAGTTGAAGCAAAGATAACTATGTATCATCAAGTAAACATGCTAAGAGTGTGAAACTTTTTGTGATGTAGCATATTCTTAGGTCCACGACTATAGATGCACCAAATTCAGGAGATGTATAGTAGGTTGATTTAGTGCCTCTAACCACATGATCAGCTATGGTGAGTGGTTAGGGATTTGAAAAAACTATGTTATGTTGATAGAGGTGATGATATAAGGCATCCTATTGCATATGTTGGGAAAGTCTCTTTGTCTACATTGGATAAAAAATAAAGTATCTTGTCGTGCATCATAGAACCTAGTTTCTATTGGGCAAATAATTAAGCTAGGTCTGTAAGTGAGGTTTAACCCCAATGGATACTATGTGGAAGATTTTAATAACTAGTACCGCTTGGTGTAAAGGGAAATATAGTTGGCAAAATGTTTGCATCGGATGTAAGCATGCTTGAAGGTGAAGGCTACACTGTTTGCACATGGTAAATGTGTGATTGTAGACATTGATATTTGGCATAAATGATGATGTTTGGGGACCAACAAAGATGGCATCAGTCAGAGGATGCCATTATTATGCATCTTTTATCGATAACTATACTAGAAAAGTGTGGATATATCTCATGGAAGAGAAAACTGAAGTGCTTAATCATTTTTTAGAGCTTTAAAGCTATGACAGAAAAGGACCGAGACATGGACATTCAATGCCTAAGGTCGGATGGTGGGAGAGAATATTCCTCTAATATTTTAGAGAGCATGGGATAAAGAGGATGTTGACATGCAGGTACACCTCACAGAGCGAAATGGGGTTGCATAAAAAAACATACATATTACAGAAGTTATCTGTGTATTGATGATGAACAAGAAAGGGATGCCAACTTATTTTTGGGTTAAAGCAATAGAAACTGCAGTTTATATCATGAACATGATGCCCACTATCAATGGAATGATGCTTGAACAAAAGTTTACTTGCATAAATCTAGATTTGACACACTTGAAAGTGTTTGGGTGCATTGCTTATGTAATTGTTAATGGAGATAGCGGATTAGAACAGAGCTTTGATGAGGAGTTTGGAATCCTAGCTATTGTTACACCTGGTGTACGAAGAGCCATAGCTGTGTTGAGAACTCGTCACACTGATCCATGTGTATGCATGTCTACAAAAGTCAAATATCCAAGATAGGTTGAGATATGAGGGTACACAACCTATCATTATGCATATATAGTCAAAGCTATACAAGAGGTAGAGCCTACATGTTTTGGACATAAGCATTGGGAAGATACCATTGATGAAGAGATGGTTACGTTAGATGCTAATGAGATATGGGATTTGGTGTCTTTGCTTAAGGAAAAGAAGGTGATTTGTTGGATGTAAGTGGGTCTACAAAGTGAAGTATAATTTAGATGGCTCAATTAGCCCGGTTGCTAGTTTTACATCTTACAAGAGAAACTTTACATGGTGCAGCCACCAGAATATGAGGAACATGCACACCTAAATTTTGTTTGCAGTAGGTTACGTAAAGCCTTGTATGGCTTGAAGCATGCACCTAGCGCATCAAGGTTAGGCAAGGTAGGGAAGTATCTTATCACTATTAGATTTTAGATATCCAATGCTGATTTCTCAGTTTATGTCAGAAAGACAGAAAGGGGATGGTGCTAGTGGTCTTCTATGGAGTATCTTATCAATATTGGATTTCAGATGTCCAATGCTAATTTCTCAGTTTATGTGAGAAAGAGTGATAGGGGATTATGCTAGTGGTCATCTATGTTGATGACTTAATTGTCACATGTGATAGTGATGATGGCATTCATGAGGTGAATATGCTTCTTGAGAAGAAGTTTGACATGAAAGATTTGGGTGTGAGCTACGATGCTTCTTGTGTATAGAGATGATTAGATTACGTGATGGGATTTGGCTTTTACAGAGACATTATGCCTTGAACATGTTGTCTATGTATGAGATAATACCTAGGTGTAAGCCAATCTCATTGTTGTTGGAGACGAACACGGAACATGTGATTTTTTTGCAGATATAGGTGATTCCTTGGAGGATCCTTACAGATATAGGCGTACAAAGAGCTATAGCTATGTTGAGAACTCGTCATCATCACTGATCCATGTGTATGCATGTCTACAAAAGTTAAATATTCATTGGATAGGTTGAGATATGATGGGTACACAACCTATCACTATGCATATATAGTCAGAGCTATACAAGAGGTAGAGCCTACATGTTTTAAGGAGAAACTTGGACATAAGCTTGGGAAGATACCATGGATGAAGAGATGGTTGCGATAGATGCTAATGAGATGTGGGATTTGGTGTCTTTGCCTATGAAAAAAGATTTGTTGGATGTAAGTGGGTCTACAAAATGAAGTATAGCCCGGTTTCTAGTATTACATCTTACAAGGGTACAACCACCAGAATATGAGGAACGTGCACACCTGGATTTTGTTTGCAGTAGGTTGCATAAAGCCTTGTATGGCTTGAAGACAAAAAGGGAATTTCTCAGTTTATGTCAGAAGAAAAAAAGGGGATGGTGCTAGTGTTCTTCTATGGAGTATCTTATCACTATTGGATTTCAGATGCCCGATGCTGATTTCTCAGTTTATGTGAGAAAGAGTGATAGGGGGATTATGCTAGTGGTCATCTATGTTGATGACTTAATTGTTATATACGATAGTGATGATGGCATGCATGAGGTGAATATGCTTCTTGAGAAGAAATTTGACATGAAAGATTTGGGTGCGAGCTACGATGCTTCCTGTGTATAGAGATGATTAGACCACGTGATGGGATTTGGCTTTTACAGAGACGTTATGCCTTGGACATGTTTTCCAAGTACCAGATGATACCTAGGTGTAAGCCAATCTCCTTGTTGTTGGAGAAGAACATAGAACATGCGATTTTTTTTGCAGATATAGGTGATCCCTTGGAGGACCCTTACAAGACCCTACCATGTACCTGCACATAGTAGGTAGTTTGACTTACATGACTACCACCATGACAAACTTCACTGTTCAATTAGATTGGTGAGTCAACTTATGTAGACCTCGAGGAAGCCACATTTATGTGCGGTTAGGAGATACTCGGGTACATAAAGTCTACATTACATTATGGACTTCTCTATGAGGCTAAGATACAAGTGCAGGTACATGGGTACACATGCGGATGTGTAGTGTCTCAGATAAGGGATCTGCTAGTGGATTTATGTTTTCTTTTGGGAGTGCTACTATTAGTTGCTTGAGTAGTAGAGAAGAGTTGCTTTGTCGAGAACAGAGTTTGAGCATAGGGATGCTACTATGGTGACATGTGAGGTAGCTTGGTTGCAAAAGCTGCTTGTAAATATGTGTAAGCCCATGGATATGGCACTTGTCATTTATTTTGACAACATGAGCAACATATAGCAAGTAACCTAGTTTATCATGTGTTCAAGTCAAGATCTTACCCTAGCCTTGCCAAAGCATGTGCTGTTGGGTCTTGCCTTAGAGCTGTAATTACAATTTTCCTATGTGGGTGCGCTAGCTCTTCCATCTCATGTCCTAACTCCATTATCACGCTTGAATGCTCCTTCTAATGGGGTAAGATAGAGCTCTACAAGCCTAGATGGAGGCAAAAAGAAATGGTCCTTCACGATGGTTCTCTCTCACAAAAAGCGGAGGAAGAAGAAGCAGCTAATGCAAGAGGGAAACCTATTTAAGCAAGCATCCATCTAACACGCATGAATCCAATAGCATACAAGCAAGCGAAGTAGCCATGGAGTGATTCGAGGTTGGGGACTCATGGTGGATGAAGTGGTTCAGTTTGAGAGAGAAGGTTGAGGCTTTGGGGTTAAATGGTGGATAAGGTAGGGGCTCCCATGGAGATGGTGCGAATAGGGATAAGGTAGGAGCTCCCATGGAGATGCGAATAGCTTAACGAGAGGGTTATGGGTGGGGATTAGAATTTGGTTGCTTGGAAAGGTAGGTTGGTTTGGCTTTTGTAGGAACTGTTTAAAGAGGGGGCTTGATTATCTTCTGGGGATTCTTCTCTAGAAGTGTGGTGCTTGCTTTTGTTTGCTTTCAAAAAATTTGTCAAGGCCGTCCTCATCTTCTTTAGGCTTATGGCTTTGGAAAAAGGCAAAGGCGTCGTGTGTCTCATGTCATGTGAGTCAGTTGACTCGTGACATGTGGGTAAGCTGCATGGTTGGTATGAATAAGGGCTTTGCTAATGGAGAGGGCCAGCTTGAGGTACGTGTAGACTATGTGATATAGCGAGAGATATGCGAGTAAGCCGCATGGATGGTATGAATGGTGGCTTCCCTAGTGGTGGTGAGGGCTTGCTTGAGGTAGCCAGAGGATGCCCAACAAGCATATTGATTATTGGCCATGTTACAAGGCTAGTAGGAAGTAGACTTCACTGCTAGATAAACAAGGGTCTTCATGGCTATGAAGTCTACATGGATGTAGAAGTTGAGGTTGGGGTGGTGTCGTGTGGTCATGGAAATGATCTTCCTCGATAAAGAATATAGAATCCATATACAAGTGGTACCAAGTGACGAGATCGTACAAATAAATTCGATTCAATGGAGTAAAAGAGTGTGGTGTCCATGAATAAGATGGCTTGGTCAAAGAAGAAAAGGGTGTGTGGGTGGGTTTGCCACATGGCGTTGATGTGGGTAAGATGGTGTGTAAGGTGGGGATTGAAATGGGGTCCAATAAAAAGATAGGTCCAAGGTTCAGTTAATGAGGGTAAGGGTATCGATGGGAGATCAACTCATGGTTGGCAAGGTGCTGAGGTCAGTGGCCCATGAGAGAGGCATGTCTAGCTTCCTTTGGTTTCACCCTTCGAATGGGGTATCGTTTTGAGGCAAGGGTTTCCATCTCATGAATTTTGTTGTGCCTGGGTGATGTGAGTACTTCTTTGTGGTGGAGGAGGTCTTGGTATGCTGCTTCTTGAGCGCTCGCTTTACTCACATTGCATGATTATACTCATGGAATTCAACGAGAGCTTTGGTTGCCTCATTGGTTGTTGCGTTTAGGGAAGCATCACACTTCTTTGCAAATTGATTAGTCATACGGATTGCTTGGGCCTCTTTAGCTGTAGCTTACTTGAGCTCATTGAGGAGTTGCTCTCTTTGGGCTTCATGTGCCTCGGCTGTTGTGTTTTTGGCTGTCTCCAGGGCTTGGTATTAAAGTTAGAGGGCATCCATGTCCTTCTTGTGAGTGGAGCTAGTTTCTCCTAGGTGGGATCGGTGAGGCTGCCCCACGAGATTATTTTAAAGTTGATGGATTTTATGTGTAGCTTTTTTGAACTCGTCTTTGAGCTTGGTATTTTTCTCATGGGCGGCTTGAAGTAGTTGTTGGGAATTGGTAGTGTGAAGCAGTTGTTGGGAATGGCTAAGTAGTGCTCTTCTTGGATGTATGCATCCTCACTCTTAAGCTCTTGTTGTTACCAGAGGATGTGACACTTGGCTACATGGTTGATAAGCTTGACCCAAACGGTGCATGTTGATGTTTGAAGTACTAGGGGGAGTTATGCCAAATCCTCGGTTAGTTTTGTAGGAAGGAGATGGTCTATGAGAAACCAATCCATGGCATCCTTGAGTGTGTCTATGGGATGGTCCCAAGGGTAAAAGGTTGATCGAAGTAGATGTGGTAGAGGTTGGGATAAAGTAGGAGTTCAGACTGATTTTAGGAAGGTGTGGGAGATGGCTCATAGGTCAATTGATGGCTCTCTTCGTAGGCATCTTTGCCTTTTGCTCATGCACTTCGCTTAGATGTGGGTCAGGTGCAAAAAAGTCTTGAGGCTCAAACATATCACTTGCGGAGCTGAGAGGAGCTTCCTCATGAAGGGACTGTAGAATGGGGATGGGTGCGTATGTGCACACATGCATGTGCAAGTGAGTGTGCACGTAAGTGTGATGCACGTACACATGCACATGCACCACATGCACATGCATGTTATATGAGTTTGTGTGCATGTGCATGTGGTGCATATATGTTATGCGAGTACGTGTGCAAATGTTGATATACGTGCATGTACATATGCAAGTGTGGGTGCATGTGCATATTATGGTACATGATTTGTAAATGTGTATACATCTGTGGGGGCGTGCAAGTGTGTGTGCACATGCATGGGGTGTAAGTGTGTTTGGACATGCATGGTGCACGTGCATTAGTGTGAGTGTGTGAGCATATGTGTGGTGCACATATGTGTGCACGTGGTGAGGGTGCACATGTGAGTGCATGTGAGGGTGCACATGCATGGGGTGCTCGATTTGTAAATGTGAGTGCATGTGAGGGTGCACATGCATGGGGTGCTCGATTTGTAAATGTGTGTGTGCATGTGAGGGTGTATAAATGTGCGTACAGGTGTGTGGTGCGTGGTGCTAATGTGTGTGGACATGTACGTCCTTGTGATTCTAGCAACTTTACATGCACGTTGGGGGTGTTTCCACCATTGCTCTCCAATTTTTTCTTAAACTTTACGGGTGGTGTTGGAGACATAGCCTTGGATCTCCACACCCACTTGGATTTGTCATTCATCAAGAGTGCTTTTGTAGGGGACATGGCATGTGTTTCTTTGACTTTGGCACCCAAATGTGGGGGTTCCCTTTGTAGAATCCTTATGATTATATCAACTTTGTCAAGACCCATCCAAGTATCGATCGTTGAGGTGGTATTAGACCATCTAGCTTGGACCTTTTGGCTTAGGGGCAGTGAGGTTTTTGGGACCCTAACAGACGGGTTCCCTCGTAGAAGCCTTGGCAGCTTGAATGGGATCCCTAGGCTTCTAGTGGGACTCAAGTTGAGAGTGGTACATCTTCGTTGTTGGGGAGGGTTGTCCCGCTTTGCCACTATGTGCTCTAGGGTGGGATTTTGGCTAAATGGTGGTTACTGGTCTTTGCTTGGGCATCTTTGCTTGGGCATCAAGAATCTACCTTGGCTAGCTAAGGTACTTTTGGGTACCCACTCCTTCATAGAAGTGACCTCCTTGAGAGTCGGTTGTAGTTGATGTTTGGGGGGCGGTCTTCATCTTTGTTGGTGAGGTTTTGGTTCTCCTATAGGGTTGGAAGGGGTGGCCGTGTGTCGAGGCAAGGGAAGTGTTGTGTGTTAGGGGTTCCTTAAATGATGGTGTATGGTTGATTGGCTTAGGATAGTTTGTATAAAAAAGATGTGAATTTGAAGATGTGATCTTGAAACAAGTGAGCCAATTTGGACACATGAGCTTCCAAATGTGAGCGATGAAGTCTGAGACATAGATATAATCCTATATACGCAAGCCTAAAGACGTGAGTCTAGAGGCGTAAACTCAGACACATGATCTTGAAGGTGTGAGTCTACACAGGTAAGCTCAGAGACGTGAGCCTAGCAAAAAAGGTGTGAAAACATTGTTAGACATCCTCTAGAAGCTCCAAATACCTTTGTTGATGCAAACCCGATCTAGACTAATTATTGGAAATAACAATGCAATCGACTATAGCCCCATCAAACCACACGTCCTCAACCACGCCTTCCATCCCAACAAACAACTACACTCAATAGAGTGCTTTCCTATTAAAAAGGCTAGACTCCTTCGGATCCACCTCAAGCGAGGAGCTTTAGAGAGCATTGAGTCAACGAAGCACAGATGTGAGCGGAGGAAAAACGGAACACCTAGGAACAAGAGCCGCCACGATTCTCCAACTCTAGACTCACTAACTAGCTTTGTAAACTTTATGAAAATGATATTAAACTAGATTCACTAGTAGAGCTAGAGAAAGACCTGGAACCTCAAGGTTTTCTCCCTCATGAAGAAGTGGTAAAACTCTATATGCCACCATAATGTTTCAAACATTTAGTGTCAATCATGAGCTGGGATTATCCCAAGTTGACCACACGACTAATAATCAGCCCAACAATTGTAGTTTAGAACCATCGAGACATGTCTCTTTTGATGTACCATTAGGGACAAGTGTTCTTCAATACACCCAATATCAAGTGCACACAACAAAAGTATGTGTCCCACTCTCCACAGGAATATCCATGCACACCACCTGTAATATAGACACACATGCTCTATATTTAGTAGACACACTTAGTAGAAATTGGCCACGCTATATTAATTAAGCCTCATCATCGATAACCTTCTAGGTATATTTTTGGATAGGAGGAACGATTGCAAGCACTAGCCTAGCCCATGGTACGACCCATCGTCTCGACCCTCCTTAAATCAACGTGAATCTCTTGTGGCCTCTTCTTTAACCACACCAATCATTGATCCAAATAACCTATATCCTAAGTACTCAATAATGCTAAATCACTTGAGCAAGATTGGTCGTCCAATTCCATTGCAGATTTGGACAAAGTCCAATACATCGGATTATCATCTCATGATCTTGACTCCCTGTTAGTCATAACCTCTATGTAAACCATTATTTTATTAAGAATATTCCAAAGATATTTTATTTTGGAGGTGTCTTTAATTTATATCATCTTCTAGGACTAATATGTTTAATTAGCTATGTGTGCTGATATGATATAGTCAGGATTAATGTGTTTAATCGGTTGTATGTGTTGACTTATTTTGAATGTAGAGTATGATTGATTGGTGGATAATTTGTTAATCATAGATGGAACATCTGTTGAACCATACTGAGATATTTTAGAAGACATGTACATATCTATTATGGTTACATATTTTGGCATTACTATTTTTAGAAGGCCAAGGTCTCAAACCTTTGTATATTTCAATTAGCATTAGTATTTTTAGAAGGTTAAGGCTTCAAATCTTTGTATATACGAATTAGTATTTATACTTTTAGTAGACCTAAGACTTTATATTTGTTATTTGCTATACTCGTGGAGGAGCCTTCACGCTCAAAAACTTAAAAGCTATTATGCTTTTTTTTTAGAGCTATCTTTTTGAATAGCAAGCTTTAATACATATAAATATAGGTGAGTGGTATGATGGGCCACATTCATCAAGAAGATTCAACTCAATCTTGTGTCTACGGTAATCTCTTTCTTATTTTCAAGCTCTCTTGTTTATTTTATTTTGTTTATGTCAGGTCTATATTTTTTAATTTATTCCTAGTCTATGATTTGTCTTAATTTTTGTGTTTAGAAATAGACTTCTCCAAGTGTCATAAAGATATTGATACTCCCCAAGGAAAGAGATGTCAAGTAAATGTCGAGAAAAAAAGTACAGAGAGTCAAGAAGATAATTAAGTTGGAGACAGTCACGAGATTTAGAGGAGTAGCCACACATGGCACACCTTTCACCATTGCCCATGTATGTCACTTACATAGTTTACTATGGACATCA
Organism: Cibotium barometz; assembly: GCF_041138505.1. Lineage (NCBI taxonomy): Eukaryota > Viridiplantae > Streptophyta > Polypodiopsida > Cyatheales > Cibotiaceae > Cibotium > Cibotium barometz. The sequence goes on along the minus strand of NC_141056.1, from coordinate 37,799,636 downwards.
CATTTTCTTTCACAACTTGCACCTCATGACACGGACGGTCTTATGCACCTACAACATACCTCGTATCACCTACCCTTGGTACATCTCTAGATAGGAGGGCCATAGTAGGCGTAAGCATGTTCCATGACGTGACCCATCACCTTCATAATCACAAGCATAAGCCTGCTAGATGGGATGATCCATCGCTTACATAATCATTGACCCTAAACTTCCTTCAAAGAGCTTTAATGCATGTGACTTGTGGCTCCAATTCAACACAACCACACTTCACCTCGACCACATTCCAATCAGAGAAGCCCAAACCCTAAGCAATAAACTATGACGTCGTGATGAATTATCCTATTCCGCTAAGAAGGTCCAAACTCCCATTTATTTATGCAATATCATTCAAAGGTGGTCTCAGTGCTACTTCTACCAATCACAAGGCATGGGTCACCTCTACCAACCGCTTCAATTTTAAGGTTCCAAGCTACTTCCACAACAGAAGGAGGCCTCACATGTAGCCCTTTAACATCACATACGACTTTCATGCCACCTCAACAAGCTGGGTCTATACCACCAAGATAGCGCATAGCTTATTTCCAATATGCCTTGCATCTAATTGCGAATTTGTCCGAAACCACCACTAAACTTTACACACCAATCTCACAATGTACCCAAGATTATTCACACCTCTTCTACCCAACAACTTCACCAATGACTTGGGTAATGTGAGATTGTAGTCATCATAAGGAAGGAGGATATGTCAACCACTTCACTAGTTAACATGGTTTGACTCACTGGTTCTACTAAATAACACCCTTTCATCTCACCCCATTAAATGACACCTTTCTTCTGCAACATAGCAATGGAACCTATAACGCAACCTTACACACGAGCTTAAAGTCAAATAGGTTAAGTATAAGGACTTTGTGTACATATTAAAATGTAATATTAGTTTTTGAACTTTTTTTTAAAGTTTTGCTTGGCCTAGTGTGAACACTAATTTTTTGACAAAAAGTTAACACATTTTTTCCTTTGCAAAAAAATCCTCGTGATTTTCTCTCTTCTTTGCTCTTGCTTGCTTGTAGTGTTGAATGTAAGTTTCTTTCATTAGCTACTTTCCCATTCCGCATTTTTTGCTCTATGTGTGGCATGATCAAGAGTAAGCCATCCGCGCAATATAAAGTTGTGCCAGTAGAGATTGGAGCAGCCTCTTTGGTCCATATATTTCAAACCATTACTTTCAATCATTATGTATACACTTCATAGTGAACCATCTCCCGCGAATGGCCCTCGAGTCACTTATGCAATTACTTTGAGATGGACACCATAGTTCATTGTACTCAGGAGGTTGATGGGTTGCTGGGCACAGCCTCAAGATCACCTCCCTTCTTAAACAGCTTGAAATCTCCAAATTTTGATATCCCATGGTAAGAGATCAACCATCTCAGTCAGCTGCATCGCCCACGGTAAGAGTCAACCGTCTCACTCGGCTGGCCTTAATTTGGAAGCATTACTATCCCATTGGATTGCATATCACAGGTCAGAGAGGTAGGCAAAAAACCTCAGAATGCATTGTGTTAAGAAGGTACATATGCTCTCATCAATCAGCGAGTGCAAGTCAATTTTATGATTCCATCGACCTCAAGCTGGTGCAACAGCATAACTATATATACCTAGATGAATCCAGGAACATGCCCAAATTCATCTTATTGGAATGTGCATAACTACTTAAAAGACCTTGCAAATCACAAAACTGCCTTAGATAATTGAGCTCCTTGAAAACTAAACTGGTACAAGGATAACTACAGTTTGTAAGGGTTCAAGGGTTGGTACAAGGTTAACTTTGGGTTTGACCTTGAAGTAGTTAACAAAATTATATGGTTGTGTGAGAATGCTGGCGTTAACACTATTCCAGTTGCTCCAACTGTCCGTTAAGAGTGTAAGTCCAGTTCCTTTAACTGCCTATTAGTGTGTCAAGCCAGACTGGTACCACTCTCTTTCCCATTTCAAAGAACAAAGCAGAGGGCACCTCTCACTGCAACCCATAGAGAACCAGAGCTCCAACAGCGGCCGCACCCACCAAAATACCCAGAATTACAGTGATGGGTGCTGCATTCCCACCTATGGCTTGGCCTGTTTCTGGGTCATACTCTGCGAACCGCTTCTTCGGAGCAGCACACTGTGGACACTTAAATCCCTCAGGCTGCCCTCCAACACAGGTCAAGAAAATCCAACCATGGAAACATCAGATAAAACCTCTAATAATAACCATAAACCATCACAAGAGGGGGCCTTGGGCTTCTCACCTGCTCATCAAATGGCTTGGTCAATGTGTAGATGTAGCCACAGTCAAGACAAACATGTGTTGCTCTCGCCTAAAACAAGGTAAATTAGCTGTCACTAATCAGAAATTTTCACTCACTTTGCAACCAAAAAAGAGGTTATTGCTCCAAGATTAGCATACACAAAAGGATTAACTCCATCACCAGAAAAACTAAGCCATTGTCACGAAAGAAAGGATTAACCACCTTCTGGGCCTCTGTTAGCTTTCTGCCAAACCTAGGTGGTGCAGGCCTTTTGGGCAACTTTTTCACATCAACCTCTGCTCCTCTACATATCGTCAAGCAGGATTAATGATTGTTTAATCAGCATAATAGCAATTGAATCAAGACTTCACTTAGTGTCAGAGATACGAGAACAACCTTACCTGCTCACAACAAAGAAGACTGAATCTGGCTTTGCTTGGATGGCAGTTTTTGTGAAACCAAGCTTGTCAGCAGGCCACAACTCATCTCCAAAGAAGCTACTAGTGTAGATAACTTGGTCTCCAGATTTCAGGCCTGCCTTGGCTGCATTTCCACCACTGTCAACAGCCTGCAAATGAGAACTCTCTTATCAAACTGCCCATATTCACTACAACTTGCTTACTGAGGCACAAATCAACTCACTGTGATGATGACACCTCCACCGGATTTCTGTCCGAGAGTGAGGCCAAGGGGCTTATCAACTTCCACTTCAATGGTTTTGCTTGCACCGGCAGTTCTGGCTCTGATCTGCAGGCAATTGAGGGCTTACTGATCAAAAGGCATCACATGTGATACAAATGAAGTTCATACATACAAACGAATGTCCATGCCACAAATATGCATGCATGCGTGCATATGCATGTAGCACTGGTGTATGGATGTGTATTCACAGATACATGATTGCCAGTAAGGTTACACTGAATCACATCTAACATGGTTAAATATTATTGTAAACGTATAAGTATCCATGTAAGCATACCGGATAGAGAAAGATAATATATCATTTTGTACCACACGTCCATGTATACTTAAGTACATCGATGTTTTCGCAAGATCTGTATAATGTATATATGGCATTGTATGACACACACATACAGGAACAAATGTGAGCATCTAGATACGTAGGATTGTGTGTATACATGCATTTACATGTCAAATTTGTACTATTACACTGGGTAGTCGGACTGATGAGGTCCCTTTCCGGACTGCGTTATTGAAAGCCTGGGTTGCTACTCCAGCTTCAGGAAGGCTGACACCAAAAAAGGAACTCTGCAAGGGGACACACAGAGAGGCGAACTAGTGTTGATCCAACTTGAAAGCATCACAGATGATAAGACCCACTGAAGAATTACATGTTAGAAATCATGAAAGAAATAGCTAAATTTAGTGGACTGTGAGAGTTGTAGAGCGTGCTTGAGTGACTGAGAGAGAGAGGACAGGGAGAGAGAGCCCACTTGAGATTTCGAAGCTGGAAAGAGTAGAGAGGATGAGGACGACTTCGCGAGTAGCGAAGATGAAGCAGGAATGGGGGCATGCACAGAGAACGAAGACGCCATGTGGAGGGAGGGAGAGAGAGAGAGAGAGAGAGAGAGAGGGGGGGAGGAAAGTGAGAGACAGAGGGGGATGAAAGGGAGAGGGGTTACTATTAAAGATGGATTGGGGAATTTTGTTAAAGGAGCATGCCACGTGTCTCACGCTCGTGTGGTGCTACCTCTCTTAAAGGAAGGAGAGAGAGCATGCCACGTATCCTTGGCGTGTGTGGTGCACAAAACCTTACTTTACAAGTATCACGTAGGCCATATGGATTTTTTTTTTTTGTCTTGTCCACCTTAGCTAGTAGAGTAAGGATTAATGTTTTCAACTTTAGGTTTTCATTTTTTTTAATTTGGGTAGCTAATTCTTAGTTGATGAGAGGACTCCTCTCACGCCCCGCATGCCTTTTTACAAACACCACACCTCACACACACCCGCAGGCAACATTACGAGGAGGTAGCATCATTCGGGGTAGCCAACAGGGTTTGAACCCATAACCATGCAATATTTTTTAAATCATGATTTGACAAGTGTGGATTCTATGAGGCATGCAATTGATGGCATTAATATAAAAAATTTAACTTTGCATGCACACTCTCTCTGCACCTCTCCTCCCCTCTTCTCCCTCACACACGCCCTTTCTCTCTTAGAGCTTTCCATTGATCTTATTTTTCCCAAATTTCATCATGTATTGCTGCAAAATTTTCAGCCCCCTTTTGTGCTCCAAGAAAACCCTAGAATCCTTTAGATTTCACCAAATCTAGTGCTCAAACTTCATGTGCATGTAGCCAAGCTTCCAACTAAGCATTAGTGATGATTCTTGAGTACCATGGCTACTTGATTAGGGCTTTGGATTCACTGCATGCTAGCGGCAAAAATGGCGGCGAAATCGTGAGGAAGGCCACAAAAGGAGTCCAATAACTAGTCTAAATGTTCCATAATGCTTAGCAATGGGTTTCTCAAGTGTTATCTACCTTATGGAGGGCATATTTCTTGATCTATGAAGCTATGGGACTCTCCAAAATCCGAAAAATAGAGATCCACGTTTTTCTTAATGTGGCAAAGATATTCTTCATCATACACTCATAAGCAAGGCCTTGAGGTAATCTTTGAGCATTTTCTAAGCTTTTCCTTGCAAATCTTGGAGTTCTTGAATCTTGGAGTTCCTGAATCTTTCCTTGAGATTTAGGGCTTTCTTCCAAGAAACTCTAATTTCTTGACATTGGCCATTCCAACTTGCCATTAGCCTTGTCTAATCATCATGAATTACACTAATGATGTCATTACACAAGTTAATGCTTCAAATAGACCAATGATCAAGCCATTTGTCTCAAGTTTGGGGGCTTTTGATCAAATCCATACACCATTGGATGCCATTGGAACCATTTGATGCTTTCTCAATCATTAGTGTGACATTCAAGCCATCTCTATGCATAGGAATGTAAAGATACATGCCAATCCATATGCCTTTTGCTTCACCTTGTTTGTTGCATTGGTGTTGATGTTGTTTTGGACAATGGAGCTTGGGAAGTGAAAGTATAGCATGAGTACATGCTAATGTAATAATGGATTGTGCATGAGTTCATGCAAGCATTGTAAGTCATCGTAATTACATCTTTGAAGTTCAAATCACACCTATCACATCACTTTGTACCCACATTCTATTCCTAGAATCTTGATGAGTGAGATGATACCTTGGCATTTGGTTGGAGAGGCCAAGGGGAGCATGGTTTGAATATTCCTTAGGGTTGTCAAAAAGGTGTTTATAGATCTTCATAATACTCCCTTAGAGTTATCCAATGAGCCAAGAACCACTCTATTCCGACATCATTTGATAGGTCAAAACTAGCAAGTTGACTTTTTTTAAAAAAACAAAAAGTCAATTCAATCTTGACTGAAATTTGACTTGGTTAAACCTCTTGGAGTATAGTTGGTGTATTCTTAGTGTTATCCAACAAGCCAAGAAGTACTTGATTTGGACCCATATTTTGTGTTGTTTTAGGACCATTTTTGCAGTCTATGTAGTGCGGTAAAAACCCTAAAACAGAGAATATTAGGGCTATTCGAAAATTTTTTGTTCTTGAATATTTGCATTCTATGCCTCAAGATCTTTCAATAGAGCCGTAGATCATCCAATTTAGACATCATTGAAGCCTTCTACTAGCCATTTCCCATTTTCAGCCATTATGCCAAGGGGACGTTCATCTAAGCAAGCAATGGAATTTCATGAGATAGGGAAATGGTGAATGAGGATCGTGTAGAAGAGATTGGTGAATGAGGGTGTGAATCTATAAGATGACAACATTGTAAATGCGGCACATAGGGCCAATCATGTGGAAATTGGGCCAAGTTTTACAAATGTGGTCAATACATCAAATCATTTGGGGGAAGCAAATGTGCAAGCAATACCCGCTAAATGACTAATGATATGTCACAAATGATGATGATGAGAAGCATGATGCAAGTACTTTTGCAAGAGATTACATGCACCATAACGCAAACACTTGTGCAAGAGATTAGGGGCATGCATGGAGACATGAAGACCAAGGATGAAGAGAAGGGTGGCACATCCCACAAGGTTTGACGAGCTCATGTTGAGAACAAGGAGAATTATCACCCAAATTTTCATTCTACTCATCGTGCTATGCGCAACCCAATGTTTGCACTCACCCAATGATGCCAAAGGCAAAGGTCATGCATCTCCAAATGAAGGTTCAAGAGTCCCAAGGAGTGATGTTACGTTCCATTCAAAGGGAATAGTCATCAAGGCGGTGCTTCAAGACCTCATGTTGAGGAAGATTTATTTGGTGAGTTTGAGGACTACAATCATTATGTGGATGGGCCTATGCATAGGCGTGGTGACTGTCATGGCAATGGAGATGAATTCAAGGGTGTGAAGGATAAGATCATCCTCTCAAAGTTTAGTGGTGAAGGCACTAATAATGATGCCTTTGAGGAGTGGGTCAATAAATTGGATCTCTATTTTGAGATGAACCCTTGAAGTGAAAAAGCTATGGTTTACTTCACCACTTTAGACTTGGAAGGGTATTCTCATGCATGGTGGAGTATCTCCAATCACAAGGTTATGAGGCCACAAGTTGGGATGCTTTCAAAGAAGACACGAGGGACACATTCACTTTCAAGATGAATAAGGACAAAATGGTTTGTGAATGGGATGATCTACAACAAAGATACATGAGTGTGAAGGAGTATACACATAAGTTTCTCAAACTTATGCTTCATGTTGAAGGTTTTAGTGAAGAATTCAAAATAGTCAAGTACATCAACAAGGGCTTAAAGAATGCAATTGGAATGGATGTGAAGGCACAAAGACCAACATCTCTCAAGGATGCAATGATCTTGGCTAAAGTATATGAAGAAAAGTATGTAAATACATGGGTGAACCATTGGCTGGATTATGGGTCAAATGCCTTCACAAAGCTATCTCCTACCACTCCAAATGTACCCAAATTTCCTACCGTCTATGGTAGTGGTGGAAAACCATACAATGTGGGTGCTTTCAAAGGTGGAAATACTTCTCAAAAACCTTCATAAGCGGGTGCAAAGCCAACTAATGATGGGGTCACCAAGACCAAGTTGTGAAGGAAGACCGCATTAATGAGATGAGGGACAAAAACCTATGTTACAAATGTGGTAGGAAGTATAGCAAGAAACATTGGAAGAAGTGCAAAGCCCACGATGTCAAGATTAATATGGTTTATTCGGAGGTGGTAGATGACACTAATGACAAATTATTGGAGCCATTTGAAGAGCCATGTGAGTTTGTGGATGATGCCGACTATTCTTTAGATGTGAATGGGGAGTTTCCTTTTGACCCTAGTGGTTCTCTTAGTGATCTTCATGATTATGATGATGGCTTATCTCATACTTTGGGTGCTACAAATGCATATGAACACAATACTTCTCTTTGTTCCATATTCAATTAATCTTATGCCGGTTGCAAAGGGGTACACACATTGAGATTCGGATGAGATGCATTCTACTCCCATGGTGGGACATTTGGGTTTGCTCAAAACCTATGATGCCATAAGGAAAAGTTTCCATTGGAAAGGCCTATGGAGGAGAAGTCAAAGAATATGTTGCTAAGTGTATGCCTTGTCAACTCAACAAGGATCCCACACACAAGCCTGGTGGTTTGCTTCAGCCTTTACCTATTCTGGAGGGTAAATGGATGCATATTGCTATGGATTTTATTACCGGCTTGCCTTCTACCGAGAGGGGATGGGATAGCATCTATGTGGTGGTTGACCGATTGACAAAAGCTGCCCATTTTATACCAACAAAAGTGAGACACTCAGCATCTATGGTGACACTCAGCATCTATGGTGGCACATCAATTCATGGAAAATGTGTTCAAGTTGCATGGTATGCTGCACAGCAAATAGTGAGTGATTGAGATGTGAAGTTTATGGGCACATTTTGGCGCACATTATTTGATAGCATGGGCACTAAGTTGACTCCTAGTATGGCCTATCATTTGGAAACTGATGATCAAACCGAAAGGCTCAATAAGTGGCTTGGGATTTACTTGAGGCATTATTGCTATGAAACGTAACATGCATGGGATGATTGGTTGCATTTGGCGGAGTTTGCTTACAATAGCACCTATCATAATAGTATTGGAATGTCACCTTTTGAGGCTATGTATGGCTATAAGGTGCATGTATCAATTGTAGCATTCAAGCAAGAGAACGCAAATCTGTTGAGATTCAAGCTCGATGTCAGCGTGTGCCAGCTGTGCTATGTGCTGGCATGTTAGGTAACAGCATGTGTGAGACATAAATGACCGTGTCCAGTTGGTCATAGTGTGTGGACACAACACATAGTGTGTGTTGTGTATTATGGATTATGGCTTTATGCATTGTGTGAGAAGGGAGATGGCTTCCCTCTATGGTTTGGGTTTGCAATATACATTAGGGTTTGCTTCTGTGTGTGTGTCTCCTCTCCCTCTACCTATTTTTCATCATGGTATCAGAGCCTGGTGCTCTCTATTAGGGTTTATGATGATGAGTGAGTGAGAGAAGAGGGAGAAGAAGCTGTGAAGCTTGCCATTGATGTTGTGACGCTTGGAGCACACCAATTTCTATCAGATCTGAGAGCTTGGCCTACCGGCGGGTAAGGACTACTAAACACCCTTGAGTGGATTGCAGGTCATTCAAGCACAAACAAGGCAAATTAGGGTTGCCCAAAGCAAAAGAAATTTCTATTTTTTGCAAGCTTTCCATTGGAGCTTGGAAGCGGTGATGTATTATGAAAATGGATTGTGAAAATGGATGCAAATGTGGCAAAGAAACATGTATCTGGCAAATGGGAATGTATTGGCAACTCATGTGCAAGCCCTACAATGAATTTGGAGCAAGTATGATGCATTTGAGTGATTGAAAAATTATTGTTTTTGAAGCTCACAAAACAGAGAAAAGAGGTCCATTTTTGATGAAATTAGAGCTAACTTTTTGCAAAAATCAGACAATTGATGGGTTGTACACATGCCTTGGAGTGTTAGGTAGCTACATATGCTCTCAATTGACACTACAAACATCCCAAATTCGCTCAGGAGTAGGCAGCGCAGCCAGATATGCACAAATAGAGCACTTTTTCACATTTTTGCTAGGTGGAGGCCACAAATCAAGTGTTGTGTTTGATAAATTCCAAAATTGACTTAGCAATTGTGTGGTACATACACTTGAGAAGGAAGCTACATGATTGGTTGAAGCAGTTATGCATTATGGAGCTGGAAATGAGCTGATTAAACAGGCTGTCTACTATGATTAGATGAATGCCTGGTCTCCCAATTTGGACAAGCATTGAAGAAATTAGAGCAATTCTACTACTGGTTTTTACTAGTTTTTTTTTGGTTTTTCTCAAAACAGAGAAGGGGGTTTAAAAAATTTGGTATGTACGCATCTTGGTTGGTGTTGATATGCAACATTGAGCTTGTTTACGTGTCAATGCAAGTTATCCACACTTGATTAAACCACTACATTGCAATTTGAAGCCTTGGAAAGCATGCCAAAATAGGGTACCTTGGACTGCGTATGCCAGTTCATTTTGGATGCTATCAATTTAATTTTCTACATCAAAAGTGAAGTTTGTTGAGTACTTTGGAGTATCTGGAACACTTATTAGAGTGTGGTGAGCTGAGGAAGGCTCATTTACAGATTTGGACGTGTGCAGAAGGTGCATTTGCATTGAGCAAATATGTCAGACAACCCAGTACAAATTGTGGGTGAAAAGCTGGATAGGAAGAACTTCCAGGCATGGAAGTACAAGATCAAAAGCTTTCTGAAGGGAAAAGGTTTTTGGAACCTTATTATAGGTGCGGAGCTAGAGCCGACGGAACTACCCCGACAACCTACACAGCAACAGGTTATAGCTCACAAGCAATGGTCAGAAAGAGCATACAAAGTTTTGCATTATCTGTCTATATGTATCTCGGATGCTATACTCATACATATACATGATGCTAAGAATCCCAAAGATGCATGGGATACATTGGTAAAGCTATTTGATATAGACACTAGTGCTCGCAAGTCTCAGTTGAGACAACAGATTCATAATGTGAAATGGAAAGGAAGGAGCATCCATGAGATAAAGAAGTATGCAGATGCATTGGCAACAATCAATGCCCCCATGCCTGATGATGATTTGGTAGACATTACCTTGCATGGTCTTGGCAAGGAGTATAAGTCTTTTGATACATCCATCTCGGTTCGGAGTACAGGTTTACCAGACTTTGATGAGTTGGCTTCACTCTTGCTTGTTGAGGAAATCAAACTCAGTGATTCTTTTCATGATGCATCTACTAGCCATGATGATAATGGCAGAAATCAGGCTTTCTATTCACACAAAGGGGATCTAGAGGCAGGGGGAGATTTGCATCACGTGGCCGTGGTAATGGACGTGGATGGCAGGATAGGTCACCACAACAAAAAATTCAGCCTACATATAGTGCTAGAGGTGGTCGTGGATATACACCTCAGAGAGGCAGAGGTAATCCTCGTGGTAGAGGACGTTGGCAAGGCCAACAAACATCTATGCAAAATGTGAAATGCCATTACTGTGGGAAATTTGGTCATATGATGACACGTGATTATTTCCGCAAACAAAATGATTTGAGAGGGGTTAGAGCACAACATGGTGGACATTATGCACAACATGGTGGAAATTATGCATCAAGCGTAGTAATGATGGCAGCACAAATCACTGTTAAGGGTGAAAAAGTATAAGTCGCCCAACGGCCAGCAGAATAACTAATCAAGATTAAGAATCAGTTAACGGACGGGCAAGATGGGGATGGTGAGCCGAGGAGCTGGATATAAAAGGAAAGAGAATTGAAGAATGAAGGCGTGGAAGCCCTGTTGCACAAGAAAGCAAGTGTAATCCCATGTGTGTATTGGGGGTGTGTGAGTGTGGTAGCCATGGTGCGCCACTGTAATTACTTGCTAAATTAGGCACTGATATCTTTATATAAGTTATCTGGTTTGTCTAGGTAGCTGTCTGTCTGGTCTTTGAACTGGTATAGCCAGGGAGCTATCACCAGAGTTGGCTAACTCAGAGCTCCTCAGTAGTTCAGTTCAGTTACTAACAAGTCCAGTTCAACATTGGCGATCCGGCTAGGGAAAGGCTCTACAGGAGTCCCAACTATGGAAGACCAGCCAGACAACCATGCAGGCCCAAGCACAGGAATTAGGAGACTAACAAGAGGAACCAAGAAGAGGACGCTGGAAGAGACTGAGGAGGTGGTTAGACTTCAAGCAGGACATTCCCCCAGGAGCCCGCAGACCTAATGGATTCAGATTCTGGAAATGAGCAGGCAGAGCAGCTGAATCAACGTAGCTATGAATCAACGGGACAGACAGGATCAAAGACTCCAGGACCAAGGAAGAAAGGTAACAAAGGACCTGAAGTTAAGGATGCCAAAATTCAAAGGTAAAAAAGGTAGAGATCCTTAGGTCCATGTCCAGGCTTTTGAAAGCTGGGTAGTAGGGAATTGCCTAGAGCCGACCGGAAGGTCTATTTTCCTCAGACGCGGGGAGCAGCACAAAAACGGTACTTCAATTACCCTCCAGCAAATCTACCGACTTACAAGAAAATGTCAAAAGCCTTGATATGAAGGTTTAAAGATGAGAAATCAAACGAGAAGCTGCTCAGTCAGCTAGGAAAAATCAAGCAGAAGAAGGCCAGCGTGCGACAATTTGTGGAAGAGATTAGAGATCTGGCCAGACAATTATCATCACCACCAGGAAACAAGTGTCTGAGGGCCTGGTTTATTAATGGCACATCACTAAAAGGAGTGGCCAAATTAGAAATTACGAACCCCACCAAGACCTTTGAAGAACTGGTAGAGAGAGCAGTGAAGATGGAATGGAAGGGAACCAAACGTCAGAGGGTAGAAATTTCCAGTTCTTCAAGTTCTTCGTCAGATAGCAGCTCAGAGGAGGAGCCAGTAGAGAAAACCAGAGACTGGCAACATGAGTTGAAGATGATCAAGAAGAAAACTAGGGAGTTATCAGGTGTCGGAGCAATGATGCCAAAAAAGGGGAAAAATGGTGCATTCACTGTAGGGAAAGTGATCATTTCACTAGTGAATGCATCAAATGTGACTACTGTGAACAAAGAGGGCATGCCTGGGAAGAGTGCCCTAGCAGTCTATCGGCTCCAGCTGTTAGAATTGCGGCACCAGTGAGTCAGAACCACCTGTGGGACAGACCTCAAGTCAACCACGGAAGTATTACAGGCCTCAGTACACAAATAATTACACGAGAGCTCCACCAAGGAAGCTGATCTGCTGCTAGAGGTGCCATAAGGAGGGCCATTTTGCCAGAGACTATTTAGAGGTATTGGCTCATCAACCAAATTCAAATGTCAACATAGTGCAGCCAGAGGTGGCAGCAGTTACACGAGCACAACTTAGGGAATTGCCCAAGTCACCTCATCGCACTCAGATCAACCCAGTAGAGAGGTGGCAAAAATTGAAGCAGGAAGTAGCTCAAATCACTAAGGACCTAAAGAAGAAAAAGCCACTACATTTCTTATACGAATATATCATCACCAGATATGGCAAAAGCATTAACGGACAACACAGCCAGGAAGAAAGCTGATTTCTTATACGAATATATCATCACCAGATATGGCTGTCCTCTGGAATTAGTCAGTGATCAAGGGACCCACTTCCTGAATGAAACGGTAGCTGCTTTGATTGAAGTGTTCCAGACCAAGCATCGCAAGGCAACGACTTATTATCCCAGATGCAACGGTCAGGCAGAAAGCACGAATAAAACACTGAAAAGGATTCTAACTAAGATGGCGCAAACGAGTAAGGGGTCCTAGAACATGCATCTACATTCAGCGCTCTGGGCTTACAGGACAGCCTTCAAGGTGACTACAAAGCAAACTTGGCATTTGGGCACAGGAAGCAATCGTCCCGTTTGAATTTACCATCCCTGCCCTGAGAACTTCAGTTCAATATCAAATAGATCCTAGTACCAATCTGAAGGAAAGATTACTGGAATTAGAAAAATTGGATGAGCAAAGGCAAAGAGTGCTATGGGGGCAGGAGATTGCTAAGAAGAGGATGAAAGCGTACCATGATCGTGGCCTGAAGAAAAGAGACTTCAAAGAGGGCGATTTGGTACTGTGGTACCCTGGCAAGATAGATGGGAAAGAAAAAATCTAACTACAGGGCTGGACTGGACCCTATGAAATATGGAGAATGTATGAAAATGGTTCAGTCCAACTTTGAGACCTGAAGGGGTTGGAATTTCCTAAGCGGGTCAACATAGGAGAAATCAAGAAATATCAAGTAAGACATCAGGATCAGGAGATCCCTGAAACTCATTAGGAAGCACAAACTAATCACTCCAGAACAAAAGGATCAGGCCAGATGACAGCTGAACTGGAAACTGAGCAGAATGAACAAAAGAGGATCAGGCCACACCTGGCTCCTGGGTCTCCAAGGATTACCAGACAAAAAACCAAACAACTTCAAAGGGAGGCTGATGTGGCAGAAATCCAGACCGTTAAAGGTAATCATGATAAAGCAAGGAATGTGAGGGCGGTCGGATTTAATAATAATGCCGCTTGTAGTATCATGAAAATAAGTATAGTGCTTTTAATGCTATTTCTGGTAGGATTTCTTGCATGCACCTCGATGGCAATGTGCGATAGCGAAAACAAAGAGGTAAAACAAAGAAACTATGGCAAGGACACGCATCAGCAGACCTACATCAAAGGGGTCACGATTCCAGTATCAAAGGAAAGTCTGAAGCAACACTTAGGGCTACCAAAAAAGTCAATAGGGAAGAGCTAGACACCAAAAATGGTTGTCCAGTATCTAGGCAAAACTGAAGAAGAGGTAGCAAAAAGGAAAAAGGGAGCCCAAGGAGTGCCCACCCCCAGAGCCTGATACAGGAATTGAACCAGAAAGCACAAAAACAGGAGCCCAGCACTGAAGAGGTTAGATCTGAGGATCAAGAAGAGGAAGAGGATGAAGATGATGAGGAATCGGACAAGGAGCTGGAAAGCCAGCAAGATTCTGATTTAGACTCAGATGACGATAAAGGGGATGGACTAGGGGGAGAAAATCAACAAATGGCCGACACAGAAGAGGAATCGGATGAGGAAACGGAGAAAGATCAGGGGCAGACCCAAAAAGATTCCCAGGGGGAAGAAAGACAGAGCAAGGGCAAGGGTAAGGAAAAGCAAAGGGATATCTGGTGTGAAAACAAAGCTTTCATAATAAATCTGGTCCGAAGGCTAAAGCTAGAACATGAAGAACTCAAAATCTTCAAAAGAGATCACCAACTCAGCCAGATCAGTAAAGAAGGGGTCAAGTATGGCCAGAAGTTGGCTGAGCTAAAGAAAACGATCAGGAAATTTATGAAAGATTTGCCCAAAAAAGTGCACAAATAGGAGAAGTGTCAGTTGTCGTCTCACCCAGCCTGTATCCAAGTACTGGAAAGCCCACCCGAAATAACACCCCCAGAAGAAATGAGGCCAGGACTCAGAACGACGACATTCAGTTTGGAAAGTCTGGGACTTCAAGTAGAGCTATTGTTGGTGAGTTGGACAAAGTACAGTTGCAAAATGAAGATTGCGGGCTGGAACTCTGGGAGCAGTGCTTGGTCAGGATAGTGGACCTGCTCAGGAATTGGTATGGAATGGCCAAAGAGCAGGTACAATTTATGGAAACTATCCTTTGATAGGCTGCCTCTGACAACCCTACTTTGTTGTATGTTGTGGCACCACCGCCAGAGGCCTTGCCCAAGTTCTTTCCAGTGCTGTTTCCAGAAACAATTGAGCCACTGGATGCTGATGAATATGTGGCTATTGCCAAAATTTTTTTTGATTTTGGAGCTATCAAATGGAAGAAAATTATAAGGCCATGGAACAAATGTTCCAAACTTAGGAGGGCTCAGAGAAGGACCTTTACAAAGACATGTTTGATAATTGGGCCTGGCATCAAAAAAAGTTAATCAAACACAGTAATGAACTTCTTCAGCATCACATTTTGTGCCAGAAATTGCCAGCTGAGAAGCATGAAAAAGCTAGCCTGGATATGGATGTTCAATGGCTGGCAAAAAAACTTCTGAAGGCAAGAATAGAAGTGAATCGACTTGCTTATGGCTCCTGGCTAGCCACTGCTTACTTGTGCACTCAACTGGCTAGGGTCAGAGTCAGAAGCAATCCTTATGTGGTGGAGGACACCAAGGATGGGAAACGTCGATGCCAACGACTGCACCTGTTCGAGAAAATGAGGGCACTAGAGATCTGCAAAATTTAGAAGCCCAGTGATGACAGTGCAATGGAGCAAGCTGAGGACGAAAAAGAAAGGGAGAGGGGAGAGCCATATGATCAGCAGGTGATTCAGGGGCTCCACCCAGACCATGAGCAGAACTCAATGAAAATCATATCTCAGTCCAGAGCCAACCAGGGGAGAAGAAATTGACAGCCAGCTCAGTTCAAGAAAAGGGAGAAGAGTGTTAAGGGTGAAAAAGTATGTCGCCCAACGGCCAGCAGAATAACTAATCAAGATCAAGAATCCGTTTACGGACGAGCAAGATGGGGATGGAGCCAAGGAGCTGGATATAAAGGAAAGAGAATCGAAGAATGAAGGTGCGGAAGCCCTGTTGTCGCAAGAAAGCAAGTGTAATCCCATGTGTGTAGTGGGGGGTGTGTGAGTGTGGTAGCCATGGTGCGCCACTGTAATTACTTGCTAAATTAGGCACTGATATCTTTATATAAGTTATCTGGTTTGTCTGGGTAGCTGTCTGTCTGGTCTTTGAATTGGTATAGCCAGGGAGCTATCACTAGAGTTGGCTAACTCAGAGCTCCTCGGTTGAATTCAGTTACTAACAAGTCCAGTTCAACAATCACTTGTTTGCCATGAAACATGTTGTGGGATCTATGATGACAAATGCTAAAAGTGATGACACTTGGTATATGGACTCTGGAGCATCAAACCATATGACTTGTCATGGCGAATGGTTTGAGCATATGAAGCCTATGGATGTGAAAGGCTATGTGGAGACAGGAGATGATACCCAACATACTATCACACATGTTGGAAGTGTACCATTGATTATGCACAATGGTGAAACAAAGTCTATGGTAGATGTCTTGTATGTGCCTTCTATTACAAAAAGCTTGGCCTTAGTTGGTCAAATGGTGGAATAGAGTTTACAGGTTCATTTCAAACGAGCATGGTTGCTTCGTTGAGGATTTCAAAAATGGATGTAGAGTCATTGCCAAAGGCAAGAAAGAAGGCAGGTTATTTAAGTTGGATGCTGGGATTCCTGAGTTGAAATCAGCCATGTTCTCTAAAAGTCAAAATGTGGTACAAGACATTGACATGTGGCATAAGAGGATTGGACATGTGAATATACAAAGGTTAAAGAACATGCAAGCAAGAGGCATTGTTAGTCGGCTGCCTAGATTCAAGTATGATGGGAATATGCATGTTTGTGATGCCTGTCAGTTTGGAAAGCAGGCGAGCCGTTTCCTAGAGAAGGCAACATGAGTAGCAGGCCACTTGAAATAGTTCATAGCGATGTATGGGGTCCTGCACAAAACCCATCCATTAAAGGCAGCTTATATTATGTGACATTCATTGATGATTTCAGCAGAATGACTTGGATTTACTTTCTCAAAGAGAAAAGTGAAGTGTTGGGAAAGTTTATGGACTTCAAAGCTTTGCAGAGAAGCAATATGGCTCTTGGATAAAATGTTTGAGGACAGATGGAGGTGGTGAATACACCTCACATGCTTTTGAGCATTTCTTGAGGAAAGCATGGCATAAGAAGGTAGTTAACTTGCAGGTACACACCTCAGCAAAATGGTGTTGCTGAGAGAAAGAATAGAGTCATTTGTGAAGTGGCCAAGGTGATGCTCAATGAAAAGAGCATGCCAAATTATTGTTGGGCAGAAGCGTGTGCCACTGCAGTGTATATACTTAATAAGACACCCACAGCAGCCATACATGGAAGTACGCCAAATTTTCTTATTCAGCAAAATATGGACCATGAGCCTCAAGTATGTGCTGCATTCAAAAACACATGATCTACAATTAAACTCAAAATATTACATTCACAATTTAATTGTTAAAATGAAATGGAGACCACTATGACCATATACTGTGTAGTGCAATTTGAAGTCCATGACTTTGTCATTGAGTTATGAAAGTTTACAACCGCTTAAGATATTTTCATGCCTGCTTTACATGGAATGGTTTAGGGATGGGCACCACCCATCTCTTGTTAAGAACAACCTTAAACCCTGCATCCAATTGCTTATAAATCATAGCATAGGATTCAGATCTAATCCCTACCTTGTCACATATGCCTTAAGCATCTGTAGCTATGAAGGTATTGCTTACCTCCTTTAAGCGTACTCTTGCAACATCATCACCAATGGCTTTGACTTTGGGGTTTTCCAATCCATACTTCACCATACCTTTGCTTAAGACCTTTGCAATTGCATCATCAACCTCTTCACTTGGGTTGGAAAACATATTCTTCATGTTTGCACATTATGCATAGACCTGACGATTATATTGCCCACTCCCTCTGGTCAACTCATGAAGTGGTTTGAGCAACCTCACACACTCACGTGCTTGTTTGGTTTTCGTTGAGGGTCCAGCAACAACAGTCTTCACAAGCATTGCTGCCATCTTTTTGTTGTCCTTCTCAAAACCCTGCATTTCACAATGCAGTTTTGCATTGTCTACGTCGACAACATGCACTGCATTTTCCATAACATGCATCACCTCTTGGAGACTTTGATACTCTCTCTCCTTTTCACTTAGTGATTTTGTGAACTCCTTAATCCTTGCATCCATGCCCATCATGGTACACTGAACAGATGTATAAACATTATGAGCTTGCATTGCTAGCCTCCTAGTGTATCCCAATAACCCTGCATTACCTTCACACACATACTTAATAAAAGATGTAAGCCCACTAAATTGTGGAGGTCTTTGGGTAATTGAATCGGGTAATTGTGGAGGTCTTTGGGTAATTGAATCGGGTGAATAAATACACCCCTCAACCCAAAGATCGACATGTTTTTTCCCTGCATTTCTTTCTTGTTGCATTATCTTTGGTTGTTTTTTACTTGTTGCCATTCTCTTATCTAGCGGTACATACTCGACCTCCAATTGGACGTGAATGTCTCTCTTCTTGTTCCGTCCTACATCCTAAAATTAGCATTTGGACAAAACACAGCTATTAAAACCAAAAATTAGCTCTGGATAAAATACAACTATCAACAAAAAAAGTGGCTTTTATACATTTGTATAACTCAAAAATTTAACCAAAAATAACATTATTGAACACAACTTTAACTAGATATAACTTCAATATAATATAGAACTAAATCATAACTTATACAATCAAAATAACACACTTGTTTTACCCAAATAACACATAAATAACATCATAAATGAGAAATAACATTATTGAATATAACATATAGACTTCAATATATCCTAAAACTAAATCATAACTATTAATCAACAATTATATTTCACACACTTGTTTCACTCAGAAAATCACTAATAAACAATCACAGAAATAGCATCCTTAAACTCAACTATTATCTTCTATTTTATACATGACTAAATCACATTTAGAACAATAAGATGGTCAAAATAGAAAAGAAAACAAAATAACTTAGACAATATTAAACCATAACAAAACAACAAAACAGATAACAAGATGGACATACCTCCATTTCTCTCTTGTTCTTTTGATTCTTTTACTCTCTTGTTTCCAAAACTAAATCAATACTATTAATTAACAATTATATTTCACACACTTGTTGCACTCAAAAAATCAATAAGGAACAATCCAAATAGCAAAGAAATAACATCATTACTCAACTATTATCTTCTATTTCACACATGACTAAATCACATTTAGAACAATAAAATGGTCAAAATAGAAAAGAAAACATAATAACTCAGACAAAATTAAACCATAATAAAACAACATAACAGATAATAAGATGGACATACCTCTATTGCTCTCTTGTTCTTTGATTCTTTTGCAGAGATTAATGAACAGAAAGATCATTGAAGGGGAAGATAAATACGTGGTTCCAACTAAATGGCACCAAATAATCAACATACCCTTCAATTTCTCTGTTATAGAAGAGAAGAAATCCCATGATTGAGAAGATCTAAACTAATTAATGTGATTTAGGAGAGGGAAAGAAAGATTTTAAGCATAGCTACTAAAGAAAACACACAAATTTGATTTTTCTCTATACAAAGGAGGGAAAGTGAAAAACCTAAAGCAATATCTCATCAAAGCAAACTAAAATTGCCCTAAACTGAAAACCCTATTTTTCTTATTCTAAAAAATCTACAAAAGTCTCTACATGAAGAAAAAAATCATAAACCCCTATATACTTAATGAAAAATGATGAAAATTAACAATCACACTCTTAGAGCATAGAGATAGGTGTGGGTAAAAAGAAATTCAAAAATGTGATGTGTACATCAAGTTATTCTGTTTTTTAGCTTCTCCTATTTTGAAATACGTAAATGCAATCTATTTGGAAGGATTTAAAAGCTGAAAAGTCAAGTGGGTATTTAAGAGTGTCACATCTTAGATGCTTCATGTTTTTAGATCAAATAGAATATTATTATTTCAAATTTGAGAATTTTAAGGACAGGTGGTCCTAACTTTGGACATGGGATAGTACTACAATAAAATAATAGATGAATCTCTTTTAAAAACAGTATAAAGAGATCTCCTTGATTCTACAAGAGCTAATATTATAACATTATTTTAGAATCTTTTTCTAGAGAGAGAGAGAGAAGTGAGAGAAACCCCTTAAGGGGCAAAATGGAGAGTCCATATTTCTCTTAATGTTGATAGTGTGCGATGCACACTTCGATATTTGAGGGCCATTGTTGATTATGCATTGTTTTATGCATCAAGTGTACCATTGGAGCTATCTGGGTACACAGATGCAGATTGGGCAAGTAGCGTCTCAGGCAGGAGATCTACTAATGGATTTATGTTTTCATTAGGGAGTGGTGCTATGACATGGAGTAGCAAGAAGCAGCCCACTGTTGCCTTACCGAGTACAGAGGACCTGCAGTGGTAGCTTGATAGTGAGTGAGGTAGCTTGATTTGGGGTTGCATGTGGAGAGAAAGGTTATCATATATTGTCACAATCTTAGCTTGATTTGGTGTTGCATGTGGAGAGAAAGGTTATCATATATTGTCACAATCTTATCAGTATACAGTTCGCCAGGAACCCAATTTTCCATGTGTGGATGAAACACATTGAGGTACATTACCACTTCATCAAGGAGAGAGTCTTGGCAGGCGACATCGACTTGGCCTACGTTAACACACACACAGGATCAGGTTGTTGACATCTTCACAAAGGCCTTCGGAGCTGAGAAGCTCCGCAGATTTTGAGATATGCTTGGAGTTCATAAGCTGGAGTTGAGCTTGAGGGGGAGTGTTGAGATGTCAAGCTCAACATGAGCTGACACTCACGAGGCACCTACATGACCGTTTCGACATTTACATCACTAATAAGTTTGGTAGCTGGCACCGACATATCTTTGCTAGAGATTTTACAGCTGGACTACACTGACTAGTCCACACCTGTCTACTCCACTTAGCGTGTTCACATTATGGACCGCTTATATATACTCTATTATGTGTGTTAATCACTTTATCTTCTTTGTCAACCTCTTTTGTTGTGAAAAGAAGAGGAAGAATTTTCAGCATCTCACCTTGTGGGTTCTCTTTTGTGTGAGTGTGTGTGCTTGCAACAAGAGCTCAAGCTCTCTTCCCCCATGCATCTTTTCATCTAACTTCCTCTCTCCCACCCTCTTCCCTCTCTCCCACCCTCTTCCCTCTCTCTATCCCTCTCCCACCCTCTCCCCCCTCTCACTCTTTCTCCCTTATCCACCCTCCCTCTCACTCTCTCTCCTTCCCTTTATCTCTCTCCCAACCGCTTTCCTTTCTCTCTCTCTCTCTCTCTCTCCTCCCACCCTCTCCCTTGCCTCTCTCCTTCTCTTCCTCTCTGTCTCCTTCTCCCACCCTCTCTCCTTCCCCCCCCTCTCTCCCTCTCTCTCTGTCTCTCCCTTGCTATGCATTATCTCTCCTCTCTTCTTTCCTTTGTCTCTCCCTCTCCCACCATCTTCCCCCTCTCACTCTTTGTTCCTTATCCATTCCCCCCCCTCTCTCCCTCTCCCTTGCTATGCATAATCTCTCCTCTCCTCTTCACTTTGTCTCTCCAACCATCTTCCCTCTCTCACTCTTTCTCCCTTATCCACCCTCCCTCTCAATCTCTCTTTCCCTCTATCTCTCTCTCTCTCCCAACCTTGTCCCTTTCTCCCTCCCTACTCTACTTCTCCCTCTCCCACCCTCTTCCCTCTCTCCTTCTCCCTACTCTACTTCTCCCTCTCCCACCCTCTTCCCTCTCTCCTTCTACCAACCTCGTCCTTTCTTTTGAGTACTCACATGTGCATAAAATATACAAACCCCCCCCTCTCTCTCTCTCTCTCTCTCTCTCTCTCTCTCTCTCTCTCTCTCTCTCTCTCTCTCTCTCTCTCTCTCTCTCTCTCTCTCTCTCTCCCAACCTCGACCTTTTTTTCTCCTTGTCCCTGTCCCTCTCTCTCCCCTTCTCCCACCCTCTTCCCTATGTCCTTCCTTGCCCTCTCCCTCACTCTTCGTATTCATAATCTCTCCTTCCCTCTCCCTCACCCTTCCTATGCATCATCTCTTCTTCCTTCTCTCCCACTCTTTCTCCCTTTCCCACCCTCCCTTTCTCTCTCCCCCCTCTCCCCCCCTCTTCCCTTTCTCTCTCCCACCCTCTTCTCTCTCTCTCTCTCTCTCTCTCTCTCTCTCTCTCTCTCTCTCTCTCTCTCTCTCTCCCGCATTTTTGAAATCAAGAGATTCCGTCCCCCCTCCATCAAGAGAGAGAGGAGAAAAGAGAGTGGGAGAGAGAGTCATGACATAATTATTTGAGAGGGAGAGAAAGAAATGACAACATTACATCCTCAATAACGAGGTTATTTCTTCCAAGTGGAAATAAAACCAAGTTCATTCACATACAGCTTCTAAATATAACTCTTCTCTCATAACTATTATACACCATCATCTTTACTTCTATGGGCACGTCACTTATCCTTCAGGGTGAAGACACAAAGTAAGCGAACGACGTTTGTTTCCTTTCGCACTTCCTTAGGCAAGAGACGCTTAGACATATCATCAATAAAACCTTGAGTGTGCCATAATATCGCAATTAATCCCACCACTTTGGTCTTCACTTGAGAAATATCATCATCACTACCAGGAAGTAAGGATGTGAGACTTTTCCATGCTTGTGCACTATCACCACTTTGGTCTTCACTTGAGAAATATCATCATCACTACGAAGAAGTAGGGATGTGAGACCTTTCCATGCTTGTGCACTATCTATGATCTTTTTCTTGACCTCTGCATTGGTGGCCTCCCTAGGGATACATGCATCAATAGCTTAAATGCTAATATTTGATGATGAGGAAATCATAAAAAATATGAAGGAGGGTTGTTGGTGGGTGGTGTGCTCTACTAACAAAGTTGTATGGAGGCTATCTTTGTATTTATAGTAGTGGGAGAGGTGTACTCTACTTTTGCACCAAACAAAAAAAAATCACCTTTCTTCTTTTTTAATGTCAATAATAAAAGCATCTTCCCTCAAAATCCTACAACCCTATAATGAAGGCATCTTTTCATACTTTTTTGGGAAAGTGCGAGTATGTATGTTTTTTTTGTACATCCCATTTTAGATAAGAATTCGTGTGCTTCATATACATAGTTTCTTGTAACACAAAAAGCGTTCACTATAGAGTTGGACCAGTCTAGAGAGAATTTGAGACTACAGTTGGAGGATATGAGAGGGAATCATTTCAATGAGGTGATGAGGTGTCGGATTGTAGAGCATCATTTCCAAGCACTATTTTGCTCAGATGAAACTTGTAGTTTATGGTAGGGGAGTGCAGTCGACCCCCTACATCACCCTATATCCTCATCTAGCCACCATTGATGTCAAAGGTCGATGTCCTTTTGCATCCCATGCTCAAGAGTTTCTTCATGACGCCACCTACCTAGTTTGCATGGTTTCCCTTGATGCCATTGGGTTCTATGGATTGGGATGCAGCCACTTATTTTACCTCTCTCGCATTAGTCTCCACTTGGTGCGAAAAGCCAGTTGTCCCATTTGCAGATATGTGGTGGATGTGGTGACATACAGAGTTTTGGGCTTAGATGATCTCTACCCTAGCACACGAGAGATCGATCATCGATAGCTAGACAAGTCTCCCACGAGGATCTAGAGACTATAGCACATCAATTGGGCATTGGTACTGACCAAATTCCTCTTGGATTTGAGGAGTCTATACATATGGAGTGGAGCAAGTGTGATTTAGAGAGTATCCCTGAGGAGAGCAAGCACACATCATACGAGTGGGTTGTTGGTGTAGGTCCTAGTGGTTCATCAACTCCTCCCACAGACCTATTGTTATACTAAACCCAGAGTAGTTGGGTTTAGCACCAAGGTGAAAACACAATCTGGATCCATGTTTCCTACTATGTATATGACCAAGTTTTTGACTGCAATAACTAGATGAGAGTATTGAAATGACTCTAACTCCCCACTGTCACAGCTGGAACTCAAGACTACCTTGATGATATCCATCGTATGGATAGTACATGCCTACCACAACCATACTGTGGGCATAAAAGGAAAACCCATGATCATGTGTCATATCCTAGTTGAGGATGCACTTTGGCCTAGTGAAACTCAACAAATAGTACTCTACCTCCTTAGTGTTTCCCTCATTAAAAATAATAGTAAATACATCACCCTCCTATAGTAAATCTCTCAATGCGTTATAGTCTACCATGAGCATAGAACTAGAATGATCTTAAGACGGAACTAGCCGAGAAGGATGCTCAGGAGTGAGGACCTGCTGGAGCCAAGAATCTATCTAGTATGACTTGGAAAAATCTACCCGATCACCATCCATACGTGCTCCACAAAAGCATGAAAATTGTCATGTGAAGATCATGGGATCACTTAAGCCAAAAATCCTAATGGAATGCAAGCCAAGGGAACCTACTACTATATCACAATCATATGGGCCAGAGTGGTCGCCTCGATACTGTTAGCATCCACACATCGAAAAAATCTCCTAACAATCCTGGCATCAGGTCTCAGGTATAGGATGAGGCTAAACTCTCACGCAAATGATGAGAACACCACTCGACCACCTAGCATGCATCTCTTAATCACTGTGAATCATGTCATAGTTGATGACATTCCAAAGCATGTTTCACACACCCACTTGCACCATCATGCTCACCCTTCACATGACCAGTCTTAAAGTAGCTACAAATCAGTAGTTTACTAGACTACACATGCCACCTGTAAATCCAAAAAAAGGCTTATTTGTTAGTGTTCTATAAAGATAATATATTTGACATTTGGTTATGTGAGTAATCTTAGAAAATATAAGTACTACCTATAGAGCTAATAGAACTATCATGCAGACTTAGACTGTGCTCCAAATCCATCAGACCTAATGCATTGCTATCTCCATGTGACCCCATGATCTCGTAAAAAATCATCATGAAGATGAAAGCAATGTTGCACGAAGAGTGCATCATGTGAGCGATCTCACACTAATGTAGAAATGATACTCTCAAATAATCGCACAGGCCTCAAGCGTGCTCTTCACTTCATCTATGTGCCTCTACGTGGTGTCGATAGCTAATATGTACCAAAATCCTAACCTAGTGAAAAGGGAGGGAAAAGCTAGTAGTTAAGTTAGTATATTGAACCATTTATATGGTTCTAATATTATGAATTAATGTTAACAATAAAGAATACCTTCTCAGAGAAGTAATACTCAAATTTTATCTCTTGAAAAGGTGCAAATGTGTAGTTTCTCTGAAAAATTCATCCCATGGAGATAACCACACCAATAGGGAACTTTGCTAAGCATGCTCAAAATTGGTTATCTTGCCACTTGGCAAAATGAGTGTGTTGAATGTATGGGTACACCTTCTCCTTGAATGTTGATGTGAACTAAGAGTGAGATGTATTCTTATCCACAAGCTGCAACCTCCTAGACTCCCCACCACTTTGGGCTTATGCGCTACATACTTATAGCACTACCACCGTCATACGAGCTCTTTGTCACTTGTATCTAGGTCTACCATGTAAGATTCCTCCCTCCAAATTTTTAGGGGTAAAGTTGTAAGAACCTCCCCTTCTGTTCTTGTAATTATTCCCCTCTCTACCATGTAAGATTCCTCCCTCCAAATTTTTAGGGGTAAAGTTGTAAGAACCTCCCCTTCTGTTCTTGTAATTATTCCCCTCTCTAAAATAGAAGAAAGATCTTGTTTTACCCTGTTTTAGCCCAGAAAGAGAAAATGTCTAGAGAGAGATAATCCAAAATTAAAATATCTTTAGATATAAAAATCCTCCTAGTGTCTAAAATGGATTCCCCTGAAACAGAAGTTCAAAATGAACTTTCCAATTTGCATTAGGAATTAATTGAAAATGGTATAAGGGACCTTAGCCTAAGGGTCTACATTTTCAGAAATTTTTAGATTATGGTCCAATTAAGGTTCCAATGTGCCAATTGGATTAATCCAAGTGTTCGGATGAGATAAATCCAAAAGAATAAAAGAAAATACCCAAAAATGAGTAAATGCTCACATAAGATGAAGAGTTAACTGAGTACAAGGTTTATTAGTTAAAAATTATGAGATATTACTAAAAAAATGAGATATTTTGAAACAATGATGCATTTTTGACACCTTGGTAGGGAAGGGGGGGCTCTTGAGGTAGGTGCCTCTTTCACATGTGTGGAAGGGTTTTTAATTCAAAAAAATTATGATATTTTTATATCTCCTCTCTCTTGGATCAAACCAAATCAAAAAGGGAGCTAAATTGATCCAAATCTTGTCCAAATTGAGTCAAACTGAACCTGGAAAATTCTAGAACCCAGTTGGACTTGGTTAGCGGCCTCCCTCACCTATAAATAGAACCTCAGTCATTTGTAATAAAATATTGGAGCAATACCATGCTAATATTATATTATAATAATCATATTTTCTATTATTCTTTAAATTTTTCTCTCTTGGGAGCTTGGAGCTCTCCCTCTCTACAACAACTCTTGGAGTTGATCTTCTCCTCTTGGTGGACCAATTGATTGGTCGGGGCTTCACTGCAATTAGAGAATCAAGCCAAATTTGGAGGTAAAATCAAATTTTATGGTTTTTTTCAAATTTCTCAATGACTTTCTTCTTCTCAACCCCTCTCAAACTGGAGAAGCATTCCAAAAGATTGTTTTAATTCAAATCAAGCTTTCCCTAAAAATCTCAATGTTTAATTAAGAGAAAGTTAGTCCTTATGGTTAATTGTAATGCTTTCTTTAAGTAAATCTCTCTCTCTAAAAGAATAGCCATATGTATGGCTAGATCCCTTGAAAAAGGATGCTTCTTAATGATAATCTCTTAATTTAAAGCTAAACTCTAGGCTTGATAAGCTAGAGATTAAGAAAATGGTATTTTTATGATTTTATGTTAATAAAATAATGCTTATTCTTTTAGATTATTTATAAGTAGTTGAAAAACTAGATTGATTGATTCTAAATGAGAAATAGATTATCCTATCAATTTGGAAAAAGAGAAACAATGGAATTAGCTTAATCTAGTGGGATAATCATAATTAAGTTTATGATTATGGTTAAAATTATGACTTAAATTTATAGTGTGATTTTAAGAATAAAAGAGGAACTACTATCATATTTTCATTACAAGCTTTTATTCTTTAGAAAGAAAATTGAGAATTATCAGTAATAGCAACGAATCTATGGTAAAATTTTTAAAAAATAATACATATCTTATTCTTATGCATAATGCTAAAAGAGGACTTCCTACCATATTCTAGGATTGGACTTCCTATGCAAAAAGAATGATTTTCATCATATTCATGAGAAATATTTTTTTGTAATTATGCATAATTAATTGATTATGAGAAAAGAGTAAATTTTGGTAAATTTATTTTTATGCAAAAAGAGGAATTCCCATGATATTTGAGATCCAAATAATTAAATGGTAAAAGAGAAATTTTTGGCATAATTCAAATTATGAGTATTTATCAAAAGTGAAATTTTGAGCATTATTAATTTTATTGGGAAATATGGATAGAATTGATTTTTGTAAATCCCATGAATCTTTTACTCAAAAGAAGAATATTGAATATATTTCACTTTTGAGAAATTTGAGAAAGAATATAAAAATGTCCATCAAGAAAAAGTACCTTTAACTAGGCCAAGCAATTGGCAGAAACTTAGAAAAGTGCCATCGGTATCGAAAGTAGAAAACAGTACTAAAAGTGGATGTGATAAGATGTGAATGCGATGTGATAAGATGTGAGTGGATGTGATGAGATGTGGATATATAAATGGATGTGGATGTGGATGTGGATGTGATGTAAATGGATGTGGATGTGGATGTGATGAGATGTGATGATATGTGAAAGGATGTGATGCGATGAAAATGGATGAGAATGAGATATAATGTGATAAATGTGTATGTGAATGAATGAATAGATAAGGATGAACATGATGAGTTTTGAAGAATGGATGTGGTGTGATATGGATAGATAAGGATGTGATGTAATGTGGATGGAATATATGTGATGTGATATGGATAGATGTGGATGGAATGTATGTGATGTGATGTGGATGCAATGAAAGTGATGGGTATGATGGGATGTGAATGGGTGTGATGAGATGTGAATGGGTGTGATGAGATATGAATGGATGTGATGAAATGTGAATGGGGATGTGAATGTGATGTGATGATATCTAAATGGATGTGGTGAGATGCGGTGAGATGTGAATGTGACTTAAGGAGATGGGAATGGATGTGATGTGATGTGAATGAATGTGATGTGGATCCGGGTAGATGTGAATGGATGTGATGTGATGTGAATGGATGTGATGTGGATCTGGGTAGATGTGAATGGATGTGATGAGATGTGAATGGATGTGATGTGGATCTGGGTAGGTATGAATGGATGTGATGTGATGTGAATATGATATGATGAGATGTAAATGGGTGTGAATGTGATGTGATGAGATGTGAATGGATGAGATGAGATGTGGATGGATGTGATGTGATGAGATGTGGATCTGAATGAATATAAATGGATGTGATGTAATGAATGGATGGATGAGATGTAAGGTGGATGAATGTGATGTGAATCGGGGTAGATATGAATGGATGAGATGTGGATATGGGTAGATGTGAATGGATAAGATGTGATGTGATGTGAATCTAGGTAGATGTGAATGGATAAGATGTGATGTGATGTGGATCGGGGTAGATGTGAATGGATGAGATGTGGATATGGGTAGATGTGAATGGATGAGATGTGATGAGGATGGATGTGCCGTGATGTGATGAGGATCTGAATAGATGTAAATGGATGTGATGAGATGTGATGTGGATGAATGTGATGTGATGTGGATAGATGTGATGAGATGTAATATGATGTGATTGGATGAGGATGGATGAAGGATGATGGGAATAGATATGATTGGATGAGAAATAAGCAAAGTGAATTGATTTAGAAGAATGTGGAACAACAAGAAATGATGTGGAACAATGTGGAAAGATGAGAGTTCGTTAGAAACTGTATTTATGACCTGTTTTTAAATGACTGTTTTATCAAGAATGTTGGGGAAGCCTTTGACCATCTTGTGAATGAGGTCGTGGAGACCTAAGTGATAAAGTTGCAACAGTTAAGAGTCAATGGAGGATATCTCGCGTAGCAAGGTCTCGGCCGAGGTCTTGACTAGGCTCGGTTTGATTTAAATGGTGAGCTTCCAGTACGGTGGATAAGCGACTAAGGAAGCAGCCTATGAGTGAAGCACTAGAGGAGCCTAGAGGGTGCTGACCATACGGTGCTCGGGCTCTGGGTCGTCGAAGATACCCACGCGTGCATCGAGGAAGAAAATGGAACAAGGAGTTAGAGTTGTTTTTTGAACTCGGGCATGGATCTGGTTGATTGGCCTTGCTGGTCTTCAACGGGTCAGTCCATGGCTCTTTTATATGGATCTGTTGGTTGATCTTGTTGATCTTCAACAATGGAGAGTCCATCTGGATCTTTCTTATGTGATTATATTTCCAGGTACTATGAGTTAGGAAGTATCAAAAAGGCCCCTGAGCAGGTGGTGAGCGTTCTGGTTGCCAATGATGCCATAGGTACGTTGGGGAAGAAATGAATGTAATACTTGATTATATTTCCGGGTACTTTGAGCTAGGAACTATCGAAAAGGCCCTTGAGTGAGCAGGTGGTGAGCGTTCTGGTGCCAATGATGCCATAGGTACACTGATGAAGGAATGATAATTCAAGCTAGATATTTTGGAGGATTATGATCAGTGATACTATGGTTTCATTAAAAGATTGTTTGAAAGATAGCTGAATCTGTGAAAAAGGCAATTTCATATTGGGTGTGTAAGTGGTGTGACTATCTTGAACTTTGCTTGAAGCGTCGGCTAGGGGGCATGGGAACTATTTTCCCTAGTACCAGGGGGCAAAACATAACCAAATTCCTAAATGGATCCTATCACTACAGTGGTTGGGCGGTTGGCTAACCCATGGGATTGGATGGGGTTAGGCTGAACTGATGGATCCCTAAAATGAAACTCAATTCTGTTAAGTTACGATAGTTGAAGTAAATCCCGGATAACCCTTGTTCTATGGAAAAGAATCAATGGCTGTGCCTCTTGATGAGGAAAAAAGCATTGGACTCTATGAGCCAAGTGCAAGTCTCTTCCTTGATCTGACCATGAGACTTACAGTCAATTCAGTTTGGTTAGTGATGACCTTGTCTACGATAGAATAAAATATCTTAGAGGAATCACCTATGTCTGCTAGGCGAGGGAAGTTTTTTTCCGGTTGAAGAATCGAGGGATTAGTCTCTCGTCCGGATATCCATGAGCGAGGCCACGAGTGAGAGGCTCTACCTTGCGCAAGAAGTGTTACTTCTGCCGCTAGCATCCCCGAATTCGTTGCACAGAGGGGGTAGGGATCTTACAGCTGGTATCAGAGACAATTGGCTAAAGTGGATCAACCGAGAAGCAAGAAATGTCAAAATTTTATGAAGTACCAGTAAAAGAGTGTAATGGTATGATGATATTCAGAATGAAGATTCATAAATTGGAAAGTGGGTCTTCAGATGGAAGTACTGCAATTATATGGAATTCCTAACTTTATTGAGGCCTAGATATGATGGTATTTACCTTATAACTCCAAGGACCGTGACTACCCTTATATACCATGGGTATATCTGTAGCTCTTTCTTGACAATATATACGAGTAAATCTAAGACCTTGAAGGTTATAAGCAAAAATGCTATCCCCCAGAGGATGAATTTGAATGCTGGTTGATATGATTTTTGAATTCTAGTTAAGAATTGATGAATTGATTTGGATTCTAATTGAAAGATGATGATTTGAATTCTGGTTGAAAGAAGATAAGTTGAACAAAGCCAGAATGAGGATGAACGGGACGAATCCTTGTGATAAGATGGTAGTAACTGGAAGATGATTATAACTTCCAGCAGATAACTATGAGATTAGTGGATTATGCTGACAGATTGATGATGTCAGACCTTTGATCCAGTGGATCTAATTAAGGAATGACAAATTGAGAACTTACATAACGGAAATTTTCGTGGAAAATGTTAAGATGATATTTTCGATCTGATGGACCATTATTGTGCTTAAGGATATGAATGATATGTTCTGAATGAATTGTTCTCTAATAATGAGTTATGTATGTTCTTCTTGTAGAAGGGATCTTTATCCCAGGATTTTGCGTGGGTTGACCAGACTATAAGGAACCCCATAATCAATTGGATCTTAAGGTGTAAGAGTTTATCTTCCAACACGAGATGAGGACATCTCGTATTTTTTAAGTGGGGTAGGATGTAAGATTCCTCCCTCTAGCTTTTGAGGGGTAAAGGTGTAAAAACCTCCCCTTCTGTTCTTGTAATTATTCCCCTCTCTGAAATAGAAGAAAGATCTTGTTTTACCCTGTTTTGGCCTAGAGAGAGAAAATATCTAGAGAGAGATAATGCAAAATTAAAATATCTTTAGATATAAAAATCCTCCTAGTGTCTAAAATGGATTCCCCTGAAATAGAAGTTCAAAATGAACTTTCCAATGTGTATTAGGAATTAATTCAAAATGGTATAAGGGACCTAGCCTAAGGGTCTACATTTTCAGAAATTTTTGGATTATGGTCCAATTATGGTTCCAATGTGCCAATTGGATTAATCCGTGTTGGGATGAGATAAATCCAAAATAATAAAAGAAAATACCCAAAAATGAATAAATGCTCACATAAGATGAAGAGTTGACTGAGTACAAGGTTTATTAGTTAAAAAATTATGAGATATTACTAAAAAAATGAGATATTTTAGAATAATGATGCATTTTTGACACCTTGGTAAGGAAGGGGAGACTCTTGAGGTAGGCGCCTCTTTCACATGTGTGGAAGGGTTTTTAATTCAAAAAATGTGGTATTTTTATCTCTCCTCTCTCCTAGAGATCAAACCAAATAAAAAAGGGAGCTAAGCTGGTCCAAATCTTGTCCAAATTGAGTCAAATTGAACCTGGAAAATTCTAGAACCCAGTTGGACTTGGTTAGTGGCCTCCCTCACCTATAAATAAATCCTCAGTCATTTGTAATAAAATATTGGAGCTATACCATGCTAGTATTATATTAAAATTATCATATTTTCTATTATCCTTTAAATTTTCCTCTCCTGGGAGCTTGGAGCTCTCTCTCTCTACAACAACTCTTGGAGTTGATCTTCTCCTCTTGGTGGACCAATTGATTGGTCGGGGGCTTCACTGCAATTAGAGAATCAAGCCAAATTTGGAGGTAAAATAAATTTTTATGGTTTTTTCCAATTTCCTCAATGACTTTCTTCTTCTCAACCCCTCTCAAGCTTGAGAAGCTTTTAAAAAGATTTTTTTAAATTCAAATCAAGTTTTTCCTAAAAATCTTAATGTTTAATTAAGAGAAAGTTAATCTTTATGCTTAATTGTAATGCTTTCTTTAAGTAAATCTCTCTCTCTCTCTCTCTCTCTCTCTCTAAAAGAATAGCCATATTTATGGCTAAATCTCTTGAAAAAGGATGCTTCTCAATGATAATCTCTTAATTCAAAGCTAAACTCTAGGCTTGATAAGCTAGAGATTAAGAAAATGGTATTTTTATGATTTTGTGTTAACAAAATAATGGTTATTCTTTTAGATTATTTATAATTAGTTAAAAAACTACATTGATTGATTTTAAATGAGAAATAGATTATCCTATCAATTTGAGAAAAGAGAAATAATGGAATTAGCTTAATCTAGTGGGATAATCATAATTAAGTTTATGATTATGGTTAAAATTATGATTTAAATTTATAGTTTGATTTTAAGCATAAAAGAGGAACTACTATCATATTTTCATTACAAGGTTTTATTCTTTAGAAAAAAATTAAGAATTATCAAAATAGCAGTGAAGCTATGGCAAAATTTTTAGAAAATAATGCATATCTTATTTGTATGCATAATGCTAAAAGAGGACTTCTTGCCATATTCTAGGATTGGACATCCTATGCAAAAAGAATGATTTCCATCATATTCATGAGAAATAATTTTTTGTAATTATGCATAATTAATTGATTATGAGAAAAGAGTAAATTTTGGTAAAAAAATTTTTATGCAAAAAGAGGAATTCCCATGATATTTGAGATCCAAGTAATTAAATGGTAAAAGAGGAATTTTTGGCATAATTCAAATTATGAGTATTTATCAAAAGTAAAATTTTGAGCATTATTAATTTTATTGGGAAATATGGATAGAATTGATTGTTGTAAATCCCATGAATCTTTTACTCAAAAGAAGAATATTGAATATATTTCACTTGAGAAATTTAAGAAAGAATATAAAAATATCCATCGAGAAACAGTACCTTTAACTAGGCCAAACAATTAGCAAAAACTTAGAAAAGTCCCATCAATATCCATCGAGAAAAAGTACCTTTAACTAGGTCAAACAATTGGCAAAAACTTAGAAAAATCCCATCAGTATCGAAAGTAGAAGACAGTACTAAAAGTGGACGTGATAAGATATGAATGTGATGTGATAAGATGTGAATGCGATGTGATAAGATGTGAGTGGATGTGATGAGATGTGATAAGATGTGATGAGATGTGGGTGAGATGTGATAAGATGTAAATGGATGTGGATGTGGATGTGATGAGATGTGATGTGATATAAATGAATGTGGATGTGGATGTGGATGAGATGAGATGAGATGTGATGTGATATAAATGAATGTGGATGTGGATGTGATGAGATGTGATGATATGTGAAAGAATGTGATGCAATGAAAATGGATGAGAATGAGATATAATGTGATAAATGTGCATGTGAATGAATGAATGGACGAGAATGAATGTGATGAGCTATGAATGGATGTGGTGTGATATGGATAGATGTGGATGTGATGTAATGTGGATGGAATGTATGTGATGTGATATGGATAGATGTGGATGGAATGTATGTGATGTGATGTGGATGCAATGAAAGTGATGGGTGAGATGGGATGTGAATGGGTGTGATGAGATGTGAATGGGTGTGATGAGATATGAATGGATGTGATGAGATGTGAGTGGATGTGATGAGATATGAATGGATGTGAGATGAGATGTGAATGGATGCGATGAGATATGAATGGATGTGATGATATCTGAATGGATGTGGTGAGATGTGAATGTGACATAAGGAGATGGGAATGGATGTGATGTGATGTGAATGGATGTGATGTGGATCTGGGTAGATGTGAATGGATGTGATATGGATCTGGGTAGGTGTGAATGGGTGTGATGTGATGTGAATATGATATGATGCGATGTAAATGGATGTGAATGTGAATGGATGTGATATGGATCTGGGTAGGTGTGAATGGATGTGATGTGATGTGAATATGATATGATGCGATGTAAATGGATGTGAATGTGATGTGATGAGATGTGAATGGATGAGATGTGATGTGGATAGATGTAATGTGATGAGATGTGGATCTGAATGAATATAAATGGATGAGATGTAATGTAAATGGATGGATGAGATGTAGGGTGGATGAATGTGATGTGATGTGGATCTAGGTAGATGTGAATGGATGAGATGTGATGTGAATGGATGTGATGTGGATCAGGGTAGATGTGAATGGATGAGATGTGATGTGATGTGGATATGGGTAGATGTGAATGGATGAGATGTGATGAGGATGGATGTGACGTGATGTGATGAGGATGGATGTGACATGATGTGATGAGGATCTGAATAGATGTAAATGGATGTGATGAGATGTGATGTGATGTGGATAGATGTGATGAGATTTAATGATGTGATTGGATGAGATTTAATATGATGTGATTGGATGAGAATGGATGAAGGATGATGGGAATAGATATGATTGGATGAGGAATAAGCAAAGTGAATTGATTTAGAAGAATGTGGAATAACGAGAAATGATGTGGAACAATGTGGAAAGATGAGAGTTCGTTAGAAATTGTATTTATGACCTGTTTTTAAATGACTGTTCTATGTCAAGAAAGCTGGGGAAGCATCTTGACCATCTTGTGAATGAGGTCGTGGAGACATAAGTGATAAAGTTGCAAGCTGACGGAGAGTCAATGGAGGATTTCTCGTGTAGCAAGGTCCGGGCGAGGTCTTGACTAGCCTCGGTTCGATTTAAATGGTGAGCTTCCGGTACGGTGGATGAAGGACGAAGGAAGCGGCCTATGAGTGAAGAGCTAGATGACCTGCGAAGGAGCCTAGAGGGTGCTGACCGTACGGTGCTCGGGCTCTGGGTCGCCGAAGATACCCACACGTGCATCGAGGAAGAAAATGGAACAAGGAGTTAGAGTTGTTTTATGAACTCGGGCATGGATCTGGTTGATTGGCCTTGCTGGTCTTCAACGGATGAGTCCATGGCTCTTTTATATGGATCTGTTGGTTGATCTTGCTAATCTTCAATGGAGAGTCCATCTGGATCTTTCTTATGTGATTATATTTATAGGTACTATGAGCTAGGAACTATCAAAAAGGCCCCTGAGTGAGGTGGTGAGCGTTCTAGTGGCCAATGATGCCATAGGTACACTAGGGAAGAAATGAATGTAATACTTGATTATATTTCTGGGTACTTTGAGCTAGGAACTATCAAAAAGGCCCTTAAGTGAGCAGGTGGTGAGCGTTCTAGTGCCAATGATGCCATAGGTACACTGATGAAGGAATGATTGGAAATTAGAATTCAAGCTAGATATTTTGGAGGACTATGATCAGTGATACTATGGTTTTATTGAAAGATTGTTTTAAAGACAGCTGAATCTGTGGAAAAGGCAATTTCATATTGGGTGTGTAAGTGGTGTGACTATCTTGAACTTTGCTTGAAGCACCGGCTAGGGGGCCTGGGAACTCTTTTCCCTGGTACCCGGGGCAAAACATAACCAAATTCCTAAATGGATCCTATCACTACAGTGGTTGGGCGGTTGGCTAACCCATGGGATTGGATGGGGTTAGGCTGGACTAATGGATTCCTAAAATGAAACTCAATTCTGTTAAGTTACGATAGTTGAAGTAAATCTCGGATAACCCTTGTTCTATGGAAAAGAATCAATGGCTATGCCTCTTGATAAGGAAAAAAGTATTGGACTCTATGATCTAAGTGAAAGTCTCTTTCTTGATTTGACCATGAGACTTACAGGTTTGGTTGGATCAGTTTGGTTAGTGATGACCTTGTCTACGATAGAATAAAATATCATGGAGGAATCGCCTATGTCTGCTGGGCGAGGAAAGTTTTTTCCGGGTTCGGTTTTGGAAGAACAAAGGGATTAGTCTCTCATTCGGATATCCATGGGTGAGGCCCCGAGTGAGAGGCTCTGCCCTGTGCAAGAAGTGCTACTTCCGCTGTTAGCACCCCTGAATTCGTTGCACGGAGGGGGCAGGGATCTTACACATACCATCTCTACCCTTGAAAGTGATCCACATGATGTGCAACTACTCTCCACATAAGGGAGGTTATGCATAAAGGGTAGCATTCGTGCATTCACACAAGAGAGAATGGGTGAACTCATGAGTACTGTGAGAAGCAACTTTGTATGCCTAGAAAGAGAATGAGACACATCATAAAAAATTCAGAACTCAACATAGTAGTGACATAAACATGTCACGTTCTCATGAGTACCTCATGAACCAAGGCTTAAACCCCTCAAATGAAATTTATCCAATGTTAAGGTCTGGAAATAATTTCACAAACTGGGAATATAACTTAACAAGTGCCTGCTCAATGAACACACCTCTTTATGACTCTCTTATGCAAAGCTCTCTTGGAATCTAGGTGAGGTAAGATAACTCTCCTCCCAAAACCTTTCTATTCAGGCTCTAATGGTTTTGGGGTTTGGTTTTCTCTAAAGGATTGTGTTTAAATGGTTTTCCTCTATTCTGGAAGAGGATAGTGGCTTTAAGTGCTTAAGATTAGTGTTAATCATTGCTTAAGCCCTCTCTTAATTTTCCTATTCTATCCTAATTACCTCCAAGTCACCTCAAAGGTGTGAAAATTGTCCAACTATGTGGGAATATATAGGAACTACATGTGAATTAAAAAAAACTATGTGAAAACTAGGTTACTGGCTTGATTGACCTCTCAAAGAGTGCTCTAATTTTGTCATGATTTACTAATGAAAGAATAATCAAGTGTTGAACTTTTTCTTTGAAGTAGACTCCCACACTAACAACTTATGCACACAACTTTGTGAGAGATCTAAGTTTAACACAATTGATGCTAAACCAAAGATAATAATAAGATTGGATCTGAGTGGATTATTGTATGTTGCTTCACAAAGTCTAATAAATATACAAGTCTACAAAGTGGGAAGTAGTAGATTGTTCTTCAAACAAGATGTATGAAATTTTAGAATGACTTTTTAAAGATATTTGAGTTGGAATATGGTTGACTACAATGCATAAGAATGTTCTCTCTATGGTGCAACCACTGTCAAACCATGCAAAAAGAGAGCTACAATTTTTTATGCCTTGGGGATAGTAAGAATGCTATCTATGATCGTGTGAAGATAGCCGAGAAAAGATTGGAGTTGAAGCAATGTTGAAACCTCTTTTAAAGGTTTGGAATTTGTGGAAAGATCAATGCTTTGCTAAGAGAACAATTTTCATTGATGACAACCCATATAAATGGTGTGTAAGTTCTATAGGAAACTATATATTTCCTCAACCCTTCAATGTTGTGATGAAGGGGATAAAATTTTGAAAGAGGAGCTATTGAAGTATATACATCATTTGAACATTTTAAAAGAGGAGCTATTGAAGTTTATACATCATTTGAACATTTCCAAGGATATGGGAGATGTCATTTCCTTTGATAGGTATGGACAAGAACTAATAGTGTATGGCCATCATATGTTTGAGTAGTTTTAACAAGTGATATTAGAATGGGAAGAGATGAATATGTGTTATTCCAAGCAGGGGAAGGATGAAAGCTTAGGCTCATAAACTTTACAAAGTCAAGTGAAGGAGTGGCTGACTCAAAAAGGCACAATGATTACTCTAAATGAGGAACAATGTTTAATGAGCCACCACAAACTTTAAGAGGAAATAATAGAATGTTTGAAATACTTCTCAATCTGTAGGGAGGAGTATATGTAGCCATGTAGACTTTCTCTTAAGATCTAATGATTGATTATTATTATGCAATCAGTGCTCATCTATTTCACTTAAACTTTCTACCACCTTATTTTAACACTCGCATGGAAACAACCTCTAAAATCAGGCTTTCTCTCCATACTGTACTGTTTAGTGTCTAATCTGAAAGTACAAATTTCAAAACTTGGCTATTGAAAATATTAATTGGGAAATTTGGTTGAGTTTGGTTTTGATGTTGAATCCTAACCATTTGATCCATGATAGCTCACATTTAATGCAAATGAATTTCTTTATGCTTGAGAGGCCATAAAAATTCCCGCTCTTCCCTATGCCATCGTCCCCAAACATGCTCTGATAGTGACCAAACTTTGCGAGCATGTGGGGGTGGGTCCCCCCACATGCTTGCAAAGTTTGATCACCATCGGAGCATGCTTGGATTAGACATTAGCGCTTTTCAAGTCTCTTGGTGCTTGAGAGGCAATGAAAAATCCCGCTCTTTTCCATGCCATCGTAGCCAAACATGTTCCAATGGTCACCAAAATTTGTGAGCATGTGGGGGTGGGTCCTTCCCACATGCTTGCAAAGTTTGGTCACCATCCCAGCTTGTTTGGATTAGCATGGGGAAGAGCGGGCTTTTCTATGGCTGGGGGTGCATCCCCCCCATAAGCTTGCAAGGTTTGGTCACTATCGAAGCATGTTTGGATTAGCAATTAGCGCCCAGTGAGGATTTTCAAGTCTCTTTGTGCTTGAGAGGCCATAGAAATTCCCACTCTTCTCCCCATGCCATTGTACCCAAACATGCTCCGATAGTGACCAAACTTTGTGAGCATGTGGGGGTGGTCCCCCCACATGCTTGTAAAGTTTGGTCACCATCGAAGCATGCTTGGATTAGCAATTAGCACACCCAGGTGTGCATTTTTCAAGTCTCTTGGTGCTTGAGAGGCCATTTAAAATCTCACTCTTCCCCATGCTATCGTACCCAAACATGCTCTAATGGTGACCAAACTTTGTGAGCATGTAGGGGTGGGTCCCCCCCAACATTCTTGCAAAGTTCAGTCACCATGGGAACATGTTTGGATTAGCAATTAGTGCCCGGTGTGGATTTTTCAAGTCTCTTGGTGCTTGAGAGGCCATAGAAAATCTCGTTCTTCCCCATGCCATCGTAGCCAAACATGTTCCAATGGTGACCAAAATCTGCGATCATCAAGCATGTGGGGGTGGGTCCCTCCCACATGCTTGCAAAGTTCGGTCACCATCATAGCTTGTTTGGATTAGCAATTAGCGCCCAGTGCAGAGTTTTCAAGTCTCTTGGTGCTTGAGATACCATAGAAAATCCTGCACTTCCCCATGCCATCGTACCCACATGCTTGCAAAGTTTGGTCACCATCGGAGCATGTTTGGATTAGCAATTAGTGTGCCCAATGCAGATTTTTCAAGTCTCCTGGTGCTTGAGAGGCCATAGAAAATCATGCTCCTTCCCATTTCATTGTACCTAACCATTCTCTGATACCTAAATTTGCGACCATGTGAAGGTGGGTCCCTCCCACATGCTTGCAAAGTTTGATAACCATTGGAGCATGCTTGGATTAGCTATTAGCACCCAATGCGGATTTTTTAAGTCTCTTGGTGCTTGAGAGGCCATGGAAAATCCTGCTCTTCCCCATGCCATCGTACCCAAACATGTTCCGATGGTGACCAAACTCTATGACCATGTGTGGGTGCGTCCCTCCCACATGCTTGCAAAGTCTCTTGGTGCTTGAGAGGCCATGGAAAATCCCGCTTTTTCCCATGCCATCATACCCAAACGTGCTTTGATGGTGACCAAAGTTTGCGAACATGTGGGGGTGGGTCCCCCCCCACAAGCTTGCAAGGTTTGGTCACTATCGAAGCATGTTTGGATTAGCAATTCGCACCCATTGTGGATTCTCAAGTCTCTTTGTGCTTGAGAGGCCATAGAAAATCCCACTCTTCCCCATGCCATCGTAACCAAACATACTTCGATGGTGACCAAACTTTGCAAGTATGTGGGGGTGGGTCTCCCCCACATGCTTGCAAAGTTTTGGTCACCATTGGAGCATGCTTGGTGCTTGAGAGGCCATGGTAAATCCCACTCTTCCCCATGCCATCGTACCGAATCATTCTTTGATGGTGTCCAAACTTTGCGAGCATGTCGGGGTGGGTCCCCCCACACGCCTACAAGGTTTGGTCACCATGGGAGCAAAAAGGATTAGCATTTAGCACCCAGTGCGGATTTTTCAAGTCTCTTCTCCCATGGAAAATCTTACTCTTCCCCATGCGGATAAATGAGAAAAGATGTGATGAGATGAAAAAAGACGTGATGTGAATGGGAATACATATGAAATAAATGAGGATTAATGTGGAACAATGTGGAAAGACGAGAGTTCGTTATAGAAACTGTATGTATGACTTGTTTTTAAATGACTGTTTTATGTCAAAAATGCTGGGGAAGCATTTTGACTGTCTTGTGAATGAGGTCGTGGAGACCTATCTGATAAAGTTGCAACAGCTGACATAGAGTCAACGGAGGACGTCTCGTGTAGCAAGGTCAGGCGAGGTCTTGACCAACCTCAGATTGATTTTAATGGTGAGCTTCCGGTACGGTGGATGAGGGACCAAGGAAGCGGCCTATGTAAGATTCCTCCCTCCATCTTTTGAGGTGTACAGGTGTACGAACCTCCCCTTCTGATCTTGTAATTATTCCCCTCTTTGAAATAAAAGAAAGATTTTATTTTACCCTGTTTTGACCTAGAGAGAGAAAATGTCTAGAGAGAGATAATCTAAAATTGAGATATTTTTGGATATAAAAATCCTCCTAGTGTCTAAAATGGTTTCCCCTGAAACACAAATTCAAAAAGAACTTTCCAATGTGCAATTGAAATTAACTGAAAATAGATAAAAAGGACTTAAGTTAGCCTAAGGGTCCATATTTTCAGAAATTTTTGAATTATGCTCCAATTAAGGTTCCTATGGGCCAATAGGATCAATCCAAGTGTGGGGAGGAGATAAATCCAATTTATAAAAGAAAAACCCCCAAAAATGAGTAAATGCTCACATAAGATGAAGAGTTGACTAAGGACAAAGTTTATTAGTAAAAAACTATGAGTATCACTAAAAAAAAGAGATATTTTCGGTATAATGATTCAATTTTGACACCTTGGTAAGGAGAAGGGGGTTCTTCAAGGAGGCGCCTATTTCACATGTGTGGTGGAGTTTTAAACTCAAAAATATTGTGATATTTTTATCTCTCCTCTCTCCTAGATCAAACCAAATCAAAAGGGAGCCAAACTAGGTCCAAATTTAGCCAAACTGAACCTGAAAAATTCTAGAAACTAGGTGGACTTGCTTAGAGGCCTCCCTCACCTATAAATAGATCCTTAGCCCTTTGTAAAAAAAATATGAGAAATATACCATGCTAGTATCATACTGAAATAATGATATTTTCTATTATCATCTACAAATTGAAGAGATTGGAGCTTCTCTCTCTCTTCAATCTTCCTTGGAGACTTCATCAACATACCAAACCAACTAATTGGTTGGGGGCCTCTATTTTGATCAAAGAGTCAAGCAATCTAGAAGGTGAAATGTGGTTTATGGTCTTTTTTCTTTAATCTCCAA
This sequence comes from Cibotium barometz, assembly GCF_041138505.1. Classification (NCBI taxonomy): domain Eukaryota; kingdom Viridiplantae; phylum Streptophyta; class Polypodiopsida; order Cyatheales; family Cibotiaceae; genus Cibotium; species Cibotium barometz. The sequence continues at coordinate 37,757,841 of NC_141056.1, read as the reverse complement.
ATGTTTCTCTCTTCTCAACCCCTCTCAAGCTTGAGAAGCATTCAATTGAATGGCTTTGGCCTTCTACACAAGTTCAGGAAGAGGACGAGGTAGAGGAGGCCGTGGACGCAGTCAAGGAGGTGGTCGAACAGGTAATCAGAATTATGGCCAGCAGCAGCAACAACAACAGTCCTAGAATACACAACAACAGCATCAACAACACACAGGTGGAAGAGGCAAATTCAGAGGCAGGGGGAGTCAAAGAGGATGTGAAAATTGGCAAAGGCAATATAATGATGCACGTGAATGCTTTTATTGTGGTAAGCCTGGTGGACATGTGCAGGCAGAATGTTATAAGAAGAAGACTGGCATGCAAAATGGAAAAGTGCAGCAGAACAACTATGCATCCTCAAGCAAAAACAATGAGGATAATGAAAGGTTGTTTGTTATGCAGCATGTCGTGAATGCCATGTTTAAAAATGTTGAAGCAGCACAAAAAGATGATGTATGGTATGTGGATTCAGGTGCTTCGAACCACATGACAAGTCATGGGGAGTGGTTCAAGGAGATGAAAAACCTTGAAAAACCAGGTTTTGTGGAAATAGGGGATGACACTGCTCATCCAATTGCCCATGTTGGAGATGTGCCATCGTCAATGCAAGATGGCAAAGTGAAGTACCTTGCAGATGTACTTCATGTTTCGAACATAACAAAGAATCTGATTTCAGTTGGCCAGATGATTTAGCATTGTAGGTTCGGTTTAACCCTGATGGTTGTTATGTTGAAGACTTTAAAGACAAGTGCAGGTTGGTTGCAAAAGGCAACAGAGTGGGCAGAATGTTTACATTGAATGTAGACATGCGTGAAATGAGTGCTGCGATGTTTGCAAGGAATTGTTGCAGACACAAACATATGGCATAAAAGAATTGGACATGTGAATGTGCAGAGAATGAAGTCTATGTAGACAAAAGGAATTGCGACAGAATTGCCAAAGTTTAAAGTGGAAGGTATGCAGAGAATATGTGAAGCATACCAATTTGGAAAGAAAACAAAGCATGTATTTTCACTTAACAGATATGTGAGTAGAGATGCTCTAGATGTTGTGCATTCAGATGTATGGAGTCCTACGAAGACCATGTCTATGGGAGGCTGCAGGTATTATGTGACATTCATTGATGACCACACAAGAAAAGTGTGGGTATATTTCATGAAGGATAAGGGTGAGGTGTTCACTCACTTTCAGAATTTCAGAGTTTTGGTTGAAAAGCAAACAGGGAAATATGTAAAGTGCCTAAGGTCAGATAGAGGGGGAGAGTACTTCTCCAATGAGTTCTCTCAATTTTTGAAGAAGAATGGTATTCAGAGACAGTTTACATGCAGATACACTCCGTAGCACAATGGAGTTGCTGAGTGGAAAAACAGGCATATTGCTGAGATTGCATGAGCATTGATGAAAGAGAAGAATATGCCGCATAGCTATTGGGCTGAGGCTATTTCTACAGCAGTAGACATCATGAACAGGACTCCAATTGCAGCCATACATGATGTAACTCCTGAGGAGAGGTTTACTGGCAGAAAACTTGATTTGTCTCATCTGAAAGTCTTTGGATGCATTGCATATGTGCATGTGCCAGATGAGCTAAGAACTAAGCTGGATCCAAAAGCTGGAAAATGTATGTTTATTGGATATTCCCTTGAGCAAAAGGGATATAGGTGTTATAACCCTACTACACGTGAGTTGAGTGTCGAATCAGATAGATGGGAAAGAATGGATGGATGGATGTGAGAATAGAAGTGATGAGAATGAGAGGTAAATAGATGTGATGATATGTGATGCGAATCAGATAGATGGGAAAGAATGGATGGATGGATGTGATGAGAATATAAGTAATGAGAATGAAAGGTAAATAGATGTGATGATATGTGATGCGAATCAGGTAAATGTGAATGAATAGATGATATGTGATGTTATGTGAATCAGGATGTAAATGAATGATATAGGATGTGAATGAATGTGATAACATGTGAATCGGGATGTGAATGAACGATACGGGACGTGAATGAATGTATTAGCATGTGAATCGAGATGTAAATGAATGAGATGTGATGTGAAATGGATGTGATTAGATGCGATGTAAACTGGATAGATGTTAATGTATGTGAAGTGATGAGATGTATGGGTAGATGCAAGTAGATGTGATCTGATGAGGATAAATGAGGAAATAAGTGATGAGATAGAAAAAGATGTGATTAGATGAGAATGGGAATACTAATGAAATGAATGTGGATTGATGTGTGGATTGATGTGGATTGATGTGTGGGTAATGTGGATTGACGTGTGGATTGATGTGGATGGATGTATGGATGATGTGGATTGATGTGTGGGTAATGTGGATTGACATGTGGATTGATGTGAATGGATTGTGGATAATGTGGATTGATGTGGATGGATGTGGATGGATGATGTGGATTAATGTGTGAATAATGTGGATTGATGTGGATGGATGTATGGATGATGTGGATTGACGTGTGGATTGATATGGATGGATGATAGAAAATGTAGATGGATGTGTGGATAATGTGGATGGATGTATGGATGATGTGGATTGATGTGGATGGATGTATGGATGATGTGGATGGATGTATGGATGATGTGGATTGACGTGTGGATTGATGTGGATGGATGTATGAAAGATATGGATGGATATGTGGATAATGTGGATTGATGTATGGATGGATGTGTGGATTGATGTGGATGGATGTATGGATGATGTGGATTGGTGTGTGGATGATGCGATTGGATGTGATTTGATGTGAAAATGATGTGATGTGATAGGGATCGATTAAAAAAAAATGTGAGAAGATGAGAAAAGATGGGGACTGATGTGAAAGGATGTGGAGTGATGAGAAAAAATAAAAATATTGTTGGAACTATATTTGTATGTGAAATCTATTTTTAAATGACTGTTTTATGTCAAGAATGCTGGGGAAGCATTTTGACCGTCTTGTGAATGAGGTCGTGAAGACCTACTGTTAAAGTTGTAACTGCTAAGGGAGAGTCAACGGAGGACATCTCACGTAGCAAGGCTGGCCAAGGTCTTGACCAACCTCGGTTTGATTTAAATGGTGAGCTTCTGATACATTGGATGAGGGACCAAGGAAGCGACCTATGAGTGAAGCCCTAGGTGACCTACGAAGGATCCTAGAGAGTGCTGACCATACAGTGCTTGGGCTCTGGGTCGCCGAAGATACCCTACATGTATGTGAGGGAATATATTGGAACAAGGAGTAAGAGTTGTTTTTTGATTTTGGGCATGGATCTGGTTGATTGACCTTGCTGGTCCTCCTCAACGGCGGATGAGTCCATGGCTCTTTTATATGGATCCGTTGGTTGATCTTGCTGATCTTCAACAGAGATTCTATTTTTGATATGCGAATATTTTGCCGGTTACTATGAGCTAGGAACTATCAAAAAGGTCCCTGAGTGGACAGGTGGGTGGTGAGCGTTCTGGTTTCCAATGATGCCATAAGTACACCGATGAAGGAATGATTGGAAATAAGGATTCAACTGGAGATTTTGAGGATTATGATCAGTGACAAAATGGTTTCATTAAATGATTGTTTTAAAGATTGTTGAATATGTGAAGAAGGTAATTTCATATTGGGTGTGCAAGTAGTGTGACTAGTTTTAAGTTTGCATGAATATCCGGCTAGAGGACTTGGGAACTCTTTTCCCTGGTACTCGGGACAACCTAACCAAATTCTTAATCCCATCACTAGAGTGGTTGGGTGGTTGGCTAACCCATGGGATTGGATGGGGTTAGGCTGGACTGATGGATGCCTAAAAATGAGACTCACTTCTATTATGGTATGATAGATGAAGTAAATCCCGGATAAAAATTGTTCTATGGAAAAGAATCAACAGTTGTGTCTCTCAACAATGAGGAAAAAAGCATTGGTCTCTATGATCCAAGTGCAATCTTTTCCTTGATCTAACTTTGATACTACAGGTTAGTTGCAAGCATGTGGGGATGGGTCCCCCCACATGCTTTCAAATTTCGGCCACCTTCTTCATGAGAGAAATTCTCCCATACTGAGGTGTCAAACATGCATCATTTTTTCTAAATATCTCTTCTTTTTTAACTAATAACCTTATCCTTAGTTAACTCTTCATCTTATGTGAGTATTTACTCATTTTTGGGAGGGATTTCCTTTTATTCTTCAATTTATCTCTTCCCTACATTTAGATTAATCTAATTGGTCCATAGGAATTTTAATTCAAGAATTTCAAAAAATATGGACCCTTAGGCTAAGGTCCTTTTTACCTGATTTCAATTTATTCCAATTGCACATTGAAAATTTCTTGTTGAATATCTGTTTCAGGGAAAACCATTTTAGACACTAGGAGGATTTTTATATCCAAAAATATCTCAATTTTGAATTATCTCTCTAGACATTTTCTCTCTCTAGGCCAAAACAGGGAAAAACAAGATCTTTCTTTTATTTCAGAGAGGGGAATAATTATAAGATCAGAAGGGGAGGTTTTTACACGTGCACATCTCAAAATCCGGAGGGAGGAATCTTACAGTACCTTTTTGAACCACTCCTTCGCTTGACTTTGTAAGTTGATGAGCCTAAGATTTCATCCTTTCCCTACTTGGAATAACATATATTCATATCTTTCCATTCTAAGATCACTCGTAAAAGTACTCAAACAAAAGATGTCCAAACACTATTAGTTCTTGTCCATGTCTATTAAAGCTAATAACATCTCCCATATCCTTAGCAGTGTTTCAAATGATGTATATAACTCAATAGATCCTCTTTCAAAATGTTATCTTCTCCATCAACATTTAAGAGTAGAGAAAATATATAGTTTCCTATATAACTTACACACCATTTATATGGGTTATCATCAACGAGCATTGTTCTCTCATCAAAGCGTTGATCTTTCCACAAATTAAAACCTTTTAAAAGAGGTTTCAACATTACTTCAACTCCAATATTTTCTAGGCTAATCTTCATGCGATCATAGATCCCCAAACCGTAAAGAAATGGTAGCTCTCTTTTTACATGGTTTAACAATTCTTGTACCATAGAGAGAACATTCTTATGAATTGTAGTCAACCATATTCCAACTAAAATATTTCAGACAAGTCATTCCAAAATTTCATACATGGTTGAGAGCTCGGGGGGTTCGCTTAAATTTTTTTAAGTATAGCACGTGAGTTCAAATGAAGGGTTTTTTTAATTCAAAATTTTAAGGTAAATATATAGAAATACATTTATATAAGGTGTTTTTTTAATTGCTTTTGAAACAGAACTCGTAAGTCCATAAAGAAAAAGGGATCATGTTATTCATGAAAAAATCACAGGTAAGGGGTTTTTTAAATACCCCTTAAACACACATGATACATAGGGTTTCTTAGTAGTGCACCCCCCGAGTGGTTGAAGAACAATCTATTGTTTTTCTCCTTGTAGACTTGTATACTTATTGGACTTTGGGAAGCAATATTGCGACAATAATCCTTAAGATCCAATATTATTATTATCTTTAGTTTAGCATCAATTTTGTTAAACTTAGATCAGAACAGGGTTCCCCTAAGCTATGTGAAGAATTGATGGAGGTCTCCTAGGACCCTGGTCATGCATATGTCCTTTGCCAGCACTACCACTAGGCCTATGGTCTGTGTACAAACTTTGTGTATAATTAATTGTTTTGCAAAGTATAATGGGATCTGTCGATCATTAGGCATCCTCCCATCATAGGCAATGACATATTGGCTATACATATGCACTACCATAATAGGGTGGGAGAACCTAGAAATAGAAAGGGGCTTCCTCGCCCTAGGTTGCATTCCTTGCTTATCAACAAACAGGTCTAAAGCTCCATCTCTAATACCAGGTAGTCTATATATCTCAGGACACACCACATACACCACATACACATTGCCTCTCTATCCACTTATCTACAAAGAAAACATCGCTAGAAAGGTTTCGGAGCAATGTGAGAAAGTCCTCTAGGTCTGACACAATATGTTGTGTAGAAGGACTATCTATAGTGGTAGTGTGACATGAAAAATTGATATCTTTCATTTTTAATTTTGTACATATTTTGATGGTTTCTCAATGGTAATAAGGTGGAAGCTTGTCCAAGAAGATTGCGGCACCCACAATGGAATAACGGCGTGGTGATGTGGCGGCTTGGCGGCTACCCTGATAACAGCATTCTATCTTCAAATATAATGGTTTTACTTGATTTAGGGTGCACACATTGTAAATGCCACAAGTATGCTTGATACATACTTTGGTATGGTAGATAGGCTAGTGACGTGGAAAATAAAAGTGGGCCTTCATGCTCACATGGATTTTAATTGTATTATTAATATAGTATTCACCATAAGGCTACAAGTTGGGGAGTGTGGAAGGCGTGTGGAGGAGTTGTGTAGGTGCATAATTGGGAAAGATTCTTCTAGAATGCCTACATGGAAGAGGAGAATTCTGTCATGTGTAAGTGGGATCTCCACCTACATGCTACTTAGACTTGGCTATTATCTCATCACACTTTCAAAGTAAAAAAGTCTTCAATTTAATAATCAATAGAAGACTTAGCCTAAGAATTGATGGTGACATCTACCCTTATGTCACTGAAGGGTTAAAGATTTTTATGTTGTTATTTGTAACAATGGAAGAGAGGGTGATTCTCCACCTACAAAAGGAGTTTTGATTCTAAGAAGTGACCAAAGTCAAAACCCCAACTTTGGTCACAGTAGCACGAACAGTAGATAGCTCGCGCTTAATGGAAGCTATCGATTCAGCTATGTAGTCATGAATTTTCAAGATGATTCATCATGATTTACTAATGAAATAATAACCAAGTTTTGAACTTTTTCTTTGAAGTAGATCCCACACTAACAGCTCATGCACACAACTTTATGAGACGTTCCCTTGTATATTGTCAAGTCACAGCACCAAGGAATTAAATGCACAAGCATGACACCATGAAAGATTCTCTCACATTATCATAATAAAACAAAGTGCCAACCACAAGCAATCATGTGTAGGAATCAACTACCAACCCACCACTCTAATCAATTAAAACTCTTTGCTAGTGGGTTGGTGAGTCTCATCTACTCCCACCCCTAATTTTAGCAAGAGGTTAATAATCGATCTCTCTCCTTAACTACTAGCACTTATCACTATGACAATCCATTCATAGTACCAAATGAAATGCAATTCATACATCTATCACAACTCAATTTGAATGCACAGTGAGAGAAATCAATTTCTAGCCTTGACTCCATCACTATGAAAATCCATTCATAGCACCAAATGAAATGCAATTCACACATCTATCACAACAATTTGAATGCATAGTGATAGAAATCAATTTCTAGACTTGACTCCATCTTGCCTAAGCCAAGTAATTCACTAGAAGGTGGCCACACACTATTGAGAGATGTAAAGCCATCTACAAGTGAATTTTCCCATCTTTAGCTGAGAGGTTAATCAAGTGAGTAACCTAGTTTCCACACAATTTGTTTTTAAATTCACATGTAGTTCCTGCATATTCTCACATAGTTGGATAATTTTCACACTCTTGAGGTGACTTGGAGGTGATAAGAGAGGAAAATTAAGAGAGGACTAAAGCAATGATTGACACTAATCTCAAGCACTCAAAGCCACTATCCTCTGCCACAATAGAGGAAAATCATTTAACCACAATCCTTTATAGAAAACCAAACCCCCAAACCACTAGTCTTAATTGAAACGTTTTAGGAGGAGAAATGTCACACCTCACCCCCAGATTCCAAGAGAGATTTGAGTAAGAGAGTCACAAAGAGGTGTGTTGATTGAGCAAGCACTTGCTTTCTTCAGATGACCCAAACTGAGTTATATTCCCAGTTTGTGGCATTATTTCCAGACTATAAAATTGGACAAAGGTCATTTGAGGGGTGTTTCATGAGGTACTCATGAGAACGTGACACATGTTTCTATCACTACCATGTTGAATTCTGACTTTTTTATGATGTGTTTTGTTCTCTTTCTAGGCATATAGAGTTGCCTCATAGTACTCGTGAGTTCACCCACTCTCTCTTGTGTGAATGCACGGATGCTACCCTTTACCATAACCTCCTTTGTGTGGAGAGTATTTTCACATCATGCGGATAACTTGCAAAAGGATAGAGATGGTAGACCTAGATACAAGTGACAAAGAGCTCGTGCGGTGGCAGTGCTATGAGTATGTAATGCATGAACTCCAAGGTGGTGGGGAGTCTAGGAGGTTGTAGCTTGTGGACAAGCATACACCTCTCTCTCAGTTCACATCGACATTCAAGGAGAAGGTGTACCCATACATTCGACACACTCATTATGCCAAGTGGCAAGATAGCCAATTTTGAGCATGCTTAGCAAAGTTTCCCTTTTGATGCGGTTATCTCCATGGTGGAGTTTTGAGAGAACTACACATTTGCACCTTTTCAAGAGATACAAACTGAGTGTTACTTCTCTCAGAAGGTATTCTTTATTATTAACATTAACTTCATAATATCATAACCATATAAATGGTTCAATGCCTATTGAGGAAAGGCCTTGCACCATCACAAATGGTATCAAACCAAAGAGCCCATCGTCTTTCGGTATACTAATTTAACTACTAGCTGTCCCTCCCTTGTCACTAGGTTGCGATTTTGGTACATATTAATATCAACATGCAGAGGCACATAGATGAAGTGGAGAGCATGCTAGAGGCCTGGTGATGATTTGAGAGTATCATTTCTACGTTAGTTTTATGATTGCTCATATGATGCACATTTTGTGCAACATTTCTTTTATCTTCATGATGTTTTTTTACGAGATCATGGAGCCACATTGCAACAACAATGGATTTGGTTTGATGGATGTAGAGCACAGTTTAAGTCTACATGATAATTCTATTGGCTAAAGATGTAGTACTTATACTTTCTAAGAGTGAAGACTGAATTGGGAACACCACCATCGATTTAAAGCGGATATGTTGGATCGAAAAGTTGAAGATGGCCCATTTATTTTGGTTCGTGGGGTACTCCCAGGCCTGACAGTTCTGTGACCATAGATGGGAATCACATACCACAGGACCGCTGGGTATATGACCAAGTAATGCAAGTCTTACCCGCCAACATGGTAGCTGTTTTGGGACACATCCCAATCCAGAGTCTACCACCCTTACCATCAATCTTCTGTGTCTTAGAGACTATGGCCGATGAACCCCCATATTTCACCTATGTGGACCGCTCTAGTCTCATGTCTGGTTGAGCCTAGGATTTTTCTTTTACAATAAATAAGACTAATTATATTAGTCTCAAACCTTTGTAATAAAACTTGTCCTTGTAAATATTTGAGAAATAAAATGATTTCAAAAGTTTTACTTTTAAAAGAATGAGCGTAATGTAAAGTATAAGTCTTGTAATCCTAAAATTTAATCGATGAATGCCCAGGACGATCAGCTTCCACTCCCCAATGCATTATATACGGACGTCCAGGAGAAGGATCGAAGCAATGGACAATTATTTCTCAGCTGCCAATACTGGAGTGGAAAACCATTCCATGCTTGCACAATTTCAACTCACCGGGGATGCTAAGCTCTGGTGGAAACAATGGTGTCGTGACAAAGGAGTCACTGAACACTCCCAAATCTAGGATGATATCAAGCAGGTTATGAAGGAACGATATCTTCCACCGTCTCATGAATCCATCAAGATGAATGAATCTTTTAGTCTCGAGCAATTCAGCCTAACTTTGGAAGAGTACTATTCTAAATTAATCACTCTTCGGAAGTATGCCCCGGCCATGACGACTTCCCAACAAGTAGCTGGTTTTTTCCAAGGCTTGAATGAAACCTTGGATTCCCACCTCGAAGCAATGAGACCAAGTACATTGCAAGATGCTCTTATATGAGCAAAGCCTCTTGTGAAAGAACTAAAGTCTAGTAAAGCCAAGCCTCAGTAGAGATCTTAACTCGAAGCAAATCCTAAAGATAAACCTTACAAAAAGCCCCAACAGAATGCTCGCTACTACAATCAAGGGTGGAAAGCCAATTCTTTTGTTCCCTGCTCATATGCTGCTTCTTCTAGAGAGGCCCCTCCCTGTTTTGAATGCAATGAGCCGAGACACTTCAGGAGGGTCAACTATCCCAAGCTAGTATCATCTCTACCTCAAAGCGGTAGATCAAATTAGGGCCGTGGAACCCCCATCCATTAAGATACAAGGGGTGGTGAACATGGTAGAGGTTGCGGAACATTTGCTCGCACGCCTATGCTATAAGCAAAGAACCAACTCTGGAGATAGCTGAAGAAGAATGTGCCACAATCCATGCGACAATAGAACACCAAGGTCCAAATCAACAATTGGTGTTATTCAAACCCCAGCCACTCATCACGGTAAGCTATTCCAAATTTTGATTGATTGTGGCAGTACCTATTCAATTCTTTCTCCAAGGTGTTTATAAAAATTAAAGTTGAGTCAAAAACCAACTAAAAGAATGGTTGTAGAACTAGCTAGTGGGAAGGAAGTAGTATCTCAACATTCTATAGGAAACCTTGATTTCGAATTGGGTAGTGAGCAAACTCATGGTCATTTTGGAGTCGTGCCATCAGGAATTTATGATGGGATCCTTGGAATGGACTGGTTAATTGTAAACAAAGCTAGTATTCGCTATAGCCAGGGGAGTATCACTTTTAGAAATGAGCATGGCCAAGTAGTATCAGTTCAGGGAAAGACATGTAAACCTAAGTCTAGAGTAGTCAAGGCAAAGCATCTTCTCAAAGGAGCACGTAAAGGACAACAAGTTTTCCTAGTAAAACTTAACAAAGCTGCTCAATCTAGTAAAGAAACAGACCCCTCTTGGCTCCAAGAATTCTTAACATCTTTCCTGATGCGCTCACAGTGTTACCACCTCCTCGAGAAGTCGATCATTAAATTGAGGTGATCCCTAGTGCTCAACTTGTCTCAAAAACACCCTATAATGTCTCTTCCTGAAGCCATTGAGCTTAAAGAGCAACTTTCCTAACTCATTGAGCAAGGATTTGTACGTCTCAGCACCTCTCCTTGGGGAGCACCCGTTCTTTTAAAAAAAAAAAGGACGATACTCTTCAACTCTGCATAGATTATCGGGGGTTAAAACAAGTCACCGTCAAGAATAAGTATCTTATCCCTCGCATTGATGAGCTTCTTGATAGGCTTCATGGGACCAAAGGTTTCTCAAAAATAGACTTAAGACCTACTTATTACCAGATTAGAGTCAGGGAAGTAGATATACCCACCAAAACAGCTTTCAATACCTATTATGGCCACTATGAGTGTACTGTAATGTCATTCGGGTTAACAAATGCTCTTGCAACCTTCAACCACCTAATGCAAGATATATTCCATCCTTACTTGGATGGATTTGTACTTGTTTTCTTTGACGACATCTTAGTATACTCCAAGTCGGTGGAAGAGCATGAGGAGCATAAACGTAGAGTTCTGCAATTGCTGCATAGACATAAACTCAATGCTAGCAGGAAGAGAAAATGTACCTTCTTTACTCATCAGATTGAGTATCTTGAATTCATTGTCTCCCAAGATTGTATCTCGGTAGATCCTACCAAGGTCAAGGATATATTGGAATGGCCACCCCCTAAATCAGTCTGCGAAGTTCGTGGATTTTTGGGAATCATAGGATGGTACAGGATTTTCATCAAAAATTATGCCTTGCTAGTTTCACCCTTGGCGGATCTTCTTAAGAAGGATTGCAAAATAGTGTGGTTGCCAATCCATCTAGTCAGATTGACAAGATCAAAGCCATTATTATCTCAACACCAGTCCTGAAACTTCCTAATTTCACAAGGGAATTTGAGGTACTGATGCCAATATTCTAGCACTTGGTGGTGTCTTAGGACAAGAAGGGAGACCAGTGGATTATACTTCTCTAAAGATAAATAAATATGAAGCAAATTATGCCACCCATGATTTAGAGCTCTTAGCAGTTATTCATTGCCTCAAATTATAGAGACATTATCTCCTGGGGAGCAAATTCGAGCTCGTAAAACTGACGACAAGAGTCTGAAGTGGATCTTCACCTAGCCTAACCTCAACATGAGGCAGAGAAGATAGATTAAAATCCTACAAGAATATGACTTCGACATCAAATTATGCCCTGGGAAAGATAATGTGGTAGCAGATGCACTCAACCGCAAATCCTTCTTGAGTGAAATTTCAATGTCAAATGATCTCATAATGGACAAGGTCAAAGAAGCCACATCTCGTGATCCTGATTACCAGAGGATGGTGAAGTTAGTAGAAGAAGGAGGAACTTGGGAGAAAGAGAAAAATCTAATCAAAGGGTACTTTGTCCATGATGGGAGTCTTTACTTCAATCAAAGGGTACTTTGTCCATGATGGGAGTCTTTACTTCAATCAAAGGCTATGTATTCCTAAGGATCTAGCTCTAAAGAAGCTAATCCTCCATGAAGCTCATGATAGTCCCGTTGTAGGACATCCAGGCTAAAATGAAAAGCTTTTTTTTAAAACTAAAAATTTGTATATAATATCAATCTACAAACAAGCTTCTTTTTTAAGTAAAAGTTTATGTATAATCTTTGATGAAACTTGTATATACATAAAGCACCCAATCTATAAACAAAAGGCTTAATACTCAACTGGCTGCCCAACCCTATGTCTAGCTTGCCAAAATGGGCTCTAACACCCCAATAGGAACATCTTGCTAATTGTGTTCAAAGCCAAAATAGCCTGATGTCTCCTGTCCAGGTATTCAGTGGCTATACAACCATCTTAACTAAGTGTCTAGCTTGCCAAAATGGATTTAAAACACTATCTGCAATATGCATTGTGGTTGCCCAACCATCTTAACTAAGTGTCTAGCTGTCTGCCATCTGAAATGTGTGTCCAGCCTGCCAAAATGGGCTTAGACACCTTAGTACAACCTAGTCACTAGTTGTGTTCAAGGAAAAATAACTCGAGTAATGTTTCCAACCATCTTACATACCCATACGCTGTCCAAAATGTAGTCCAGTCAAGATGGCTTGCATGTCCAACTTGCCAAAATTGGGCCTAAACACCCTGACTACTGTTTAGTTATGTTGCACTTCATGGAATTAGTGAACAAATCACTCTAATTGCAAAGCCCTCCTATCTTTTCCTTGTAACCAAATATCAAAAACATCTTTCCAACAAACTTGTGATGCATCACTTGCATGAAGTGATAACAACATCAATGCATCAAGCGTCTCCAGAACAAGCTACTTCGTAAGCTATTCTTTATAGCATTTTGTTAAGAGAAACCTCACTCACATGATGTTGTACTCGCTGCAATTACTATGCTTGCTTGCCATAAATCCTTCAATCTTGGAAATGTGTCCCACCAAGTCTTTGTGTTGCTGGAGATTGCCCAAGAATCATGCATACCTCTACTCCTAGCAACCCCTATGCAACATGCCAACAAAATCCTCCCGTTCACCCAGACATTTCCTAATGTCAATTGTTGAATCATCAACATTAAGGTTTCCAATAAGCATCTCGAGCAATACTTCAATCCTTTTCTCCCTTTCAGTTGCATTTGAGGATAGGGAGATAGATTAAACAACTTAACTGAATTGAAAACCCCAAGATCAAGAAACCTATTATTTAAAGCATTCAAAACATCTTGTACAAATGTCCTTCTAATGCAAATACATTCAGCAAGGGAACCACTTGCACTTCCAACATCATGAGGGAGGGAATACACTGAGATCAAGAGTTGCATCCTCCTCTTCTGAATCACTTGATGTTTTGCCTCGTTTCTTTCTTTGAGCTAAACTTGGAACCAAAACAAAGCGTAGCACGTGCTTATGAGTAAACCCATTAGAAAAAACATATAACATATTCCCATCTTTTAACGTGTTCAAAAACTTTATAAGCTACTTTGAACCAACACCAAATTGGCCTTCATAAGATATATACCTTTTAGTGAGCTTCTCAAATGTCAAATCCAAGTAGACTCCGATCATAGTAACATCAATGCTCTCCCTTTGAAATTATGTATTTAATTTATTCAACTCAACCTAAAGATTAGCCAACAAATGCATCATAAACTAGTGTAGCATAACTGTACCATTTTTTCGCATGCATTCTCCATTGCTCCAAAATAGCAAGCATTAAGGGAACCAATCTTTCCATTACTTGGCATCTAGATAGCCATCGAATTGCATGCATTTGTAAAACTTTCAAATCTGCAATATGATACTCATGCATCAAGTTCCAAAGTTTGACATGTCGATTTGTTGATTTTCCTAGCCATGCATATACTTTGTTCACAACCTTATCAACAAAAGCAAACACATGAGGATTCTATGCAAAACCATCCTTTGCTGCTGCAAGTGCCTCATGGTGGAAAATACAATGCACGCCCATATTTCATGAAGCCGATGCTTGAAAGCATGCCACTACACCTATCTTATGACATGTCATCGCTTAGGCAACATCTGTTACAAATGCAAATAATTTCTTCAAGTCCAGATTGTGCTGTAAGAGCATGGCATGGACAACGTTGTAGATTTCCTCCTCAGATCCATTATCAACTGGTAGCAATCTCACAAATTTACAAGTGGGCTCTCCTTTGCCATTCCCAATCAAGTAAAAAATGTAGATGATCAAATGTTTCTCCATGGTTCTATCTGTACTTTCATCAATGAGGATTGAAAAAAATGGACTTCCACAAATTTCATCATACAAGGCTTGTCTAGTATAATCTCTTAAATCCATCAAGAACTCTCTTCCAGATATGGGATTGGTATACGCACCATACTCATCAGATGTTGGAATATTAGGAGTGCCAAGGTCCCTTTACAACTTACATTGATTGGGATATTTTTCCAATGCAATATCATTGTATGCACAAAAGTGTACAGCTTCATACAAGTGATTATTCTCAACTGTTTAGAATGCACCATTGTGTCGATACCCCCATCTATTGGTCCTTTGCCACCAATATCCTTTAGCTTTGCATGATGAATACTTGGAGCTCTCCTATAATCTACAAATTTTGCATGCTCATTCAAGGCTAAAAGTTGAATGCTTTGGGATCCACCCATTGTGAAAGTATTCACTCTTCCATCTTCTTCACACGAAGCACATTTGATGTGGTCCTCATTACTTATGTAGACTTGCATAAATATTCCCAAGGATGTAGTCGAGTCCATTGAGTCCTCCACTTCCTTTTGGGTTTACTGGAAGAATAATCTAGAGCAATCTCATTACAAGTTTCCGAGCTCTCACCACTACTCTCAAGTCCTACACTGGCATTGGTCCATCTTAACAAAAAAGAATCTATTGAAGGTCGTGCCTTTTTCTTTTTAGAGCATCCTCTATGAGACACTAGATTGGGATGGTCAGCCATGACTAAAAATATAAGAATAAAATAATAAAAAGAAGCCACATGAGAATAAAAAGAAGAGAGCATACCTTAAAGATTAAGAAAAGCATTTATACAAGGGAGTTATACTACTATAACAACAACAGAGGAACAATAGACTAAAAATGAAAACAAGACTTAAAAGGGAGACACCCAATAGCTAAAGATAGCTTAGAAAAATGTTGAAACAATCAAAATAAGACACCAACCTGGAAATAAATTGCAGCTAGGTTAATATCTTACACCAAGATCAGAAGGTCGATTCTTCAAGTGAAGCGGCTGAAGTTGAAGAAGAAGGGGGGCATGCTCTAGAGTCTGTAATCATAGGCAACTCAACAGTGAATAAAAGTTGAGTAAAACGAGTTTGAAGCCTACCATGAAAAGGACTCACATAGGTTCAGTGTAGAGTGTTTCTGGAGCATTGCCTAATGCTCAAGAGGGGGGCTCCTCACGTCCATTGTTATAGACGGACTCAAATGGGATCTAGGAGTTTCTTGGCAATCTCTTTATGGTTCACTCAACTAGAGTTCTTGTACTTACTCGGCATGAAGGGCCGTGAGCTCGTGGTTATGGGTAACCTCCTTCTGGAGTTGCTCCTTAGCCTATTCCAACTTTGCCTTAAGGTATTGTCTTTGATTCTCTAAACAATGGTTTGGCTAAGAACCAAATTATTGCTTTCAGTGCCTTGTATCTTGTCTCTTGTTCCTTAGTGGCCTTCAAACTCTTCATTCGTGGCCTCTACTACTGCCAAGTGTTCCTTTAAAGTTTGTACTTGTGTGTTTGACTCCTTAACCTACTTCCAAAGTGTAGCATTACGATCATGCAGCATATGTGTTCTGAGGATGTGGCAACGCCATACTTTTTTCTCCTTCTCCCATACATTGTGAAATTCAAGGTTTCAAGGATGTCAAACAAGTGTTTCAGGAAAAACGTGAAACAAGTATGTGCTTGCGGCCCCTTCTAGTCTAGCAGGCGGTAGGTTTAACAATTCATCTAAACCTTCTATTTTTTCTTGCATGAACTGTTCATAATTGACATTTTGTAGGAAGGACAGCTGGGGTATTCTTCCCTCATCTTCTAGATGCCTTCTTTTGCTTGGGCTTGATGGCTCTTCACTCCTTGTCCTTTAACCTATATCCATGTGGTCTTTTGGATCTTGCACTGGGGTCGTTATTGTCTCAATGGTTTGCGATTCCTCATTCGGCCACCACTGGAATTGATGCTGCTGGTTCTGGTTCTATCTCTGTAGGCATGTCTGCCAAGGCTAAATCCTTGAGCGGGGACAGGTTCGTGAAGATAAGCTGTGCCGGGCTCGTTGGAGGAGTAATTTGTTGCCTTTTCTCTTGAGTGGCTTGATTGACTGTGGCTTCTTGCATTGTCATTGATTTTTGGTATGGTCTCATTTCGTGTGCCAGCTCAGCCTCTAGTCTTTGTGATTCTGCGGTGGCCACCTCCGGGATGATGCCCCTCATTTTTCTTTCTATCTTCTTCTTCCTCCCTTTCTTTATCTCCTTCATTATGGCTTGTGTTTCCACTAGTAGAGCTTGGCCCTCTTGCATCTCTTTAGTTGTTGTCAGTGCTAGTTGCTATGGTAGTAATGCTAACTGCATCTACTCTGCTAGTTCGGGATTTGGAAGAGGCCTTTTTGACACATGGTTTAGGACTTGGGTCAATAGGTAAGGGTTGCATATCTTGGATTGGTGGGCCTTGAGATAGTTTACCATTTCCCTATATATGTAATATGCCCAGTCCTCTTCCTTTTCTTCATGCACTTTAGCAATCTTGTTCAATGGGACCCTGTTGTAGCGGTCCAGGCTTCACCTGCACAATCAGTGACATAGCTCTGCATGCTTTCTCCGTGACCTCATCTCGGATATTCTCATACTCTGCCCTAGTGGAGTTATACGAACTCTTCTTCAGCATTTGTCCAAAGGCATTTTGTCAAAGGCATGGACATGGACTTTGAATGCTAGTGGGAGCTGTAGAGCTTCACAGATGAGTTCTTCTATGATTAAGAGCTGCTCTGTTGTGCTGTCGACCTTCGTGATGGTGCCACGCTTAGTGGCTTTGTCATAAGTATTTATATATTCCACACAGAGCTTCATGTCAATGTTTCTTGGGAGAATTTGCGCCATTCTCCCTAGGCCCACTTTCTCCAGCTTTTCTTTGACCTCTGCCTCTTCCAAGATTTGGAGGCACTCCGAGCTGTGATATTGCAATAATACCTTTCCATGGGCTATATGGGTCTCTTTACTGAGATGATGGCCCCATGGAAGGATTGGGCATATGGGCCCAAGTAGTTCATCTTTGGTCCCCACACTGGTTTCTTCTTTAGGCTCACCAGGAAGCCTATAGCACTGGCTTAGGTGACTGTGGGGGTATCTACTGCTTCAGTGTCTAAGGCCAACATCTGTACATGAAAAGAAAACTTGTCTCCAGATTGGTGGGGTAGGTACCACTCCTTTTCTTGTCTTTTCTTTTCTCCTTGTCTTTTTTTTTTTGGAATGGTTAGTTGAGGTGATAAGTGTGTTAGTGTAGGAGAATTAAACAAGGTGTGTTAATTAAACAGGTGAATGTTGTGGCATGAAGGTGCATGAGTTCGGTAGTCCCGTAAACCTGCAGGTCGTGAGAGAGTCAGTCATGTGAGAGGGAGTTCCGTGAGATGGAATCCTATGAGAAGTTATTACATGAGAGGGAGTTCCGTGATACGGCTTCCCATGGAATTTGTGATGTGAAAGTTAAAGACGTGAAAAGGGAGTTCCCTGAGAACGGAATCCCATGAGAAGTTATTACGTGAAAGGGAGTTCCATGAGACGGAATCCCGTGAGAAGTTATTATGTGAGAGGGAGTTCTATGAAACGAAATCCCGTGAGAATTTGTGATGTGAAAGTTAAAGACGTGAAAAGGGACATTAGGGAGAAAATGGACTATTAAATGGGCCCTTCATTAATCAAAAAATTAGTGCTAATCAAGATATCCACCACCCCAATGGGAAGGGGGGGGAGTGCACATTCTATCCACTAGCTTTAGCTAGTCTCTATAAAATATAGGGTAGTTATTACATTTCTTACCCTTGTCCCCCATATGCTCCCAATGGCAACTATTGACCTCCTTGCAGCACACACAATGTCTGCACAACCAAACTGTCTTCTTACAGCTCTTAAAATAGAGTTGTGCATAGAATCGATGACTTACCCGCAGTGCTCGAAATCGCCTGCTTTTTGAAAAACGGAGGTCCTAACGCGTCCGAAACGCATTTCGAGGCTAAAAATTTTTGTCCAATGTCCAATAGGACAACATGGTTGCCCTATAGCTTTACTCCTGCGAAGAAAGCTCCTCAATCAGAGATCGTTTGCCGGTGCCTCCCATAGAGCTCCCGACAAGGGTGTAGTCGCCAACACAAATAGGGAAGAGTAGATGAAGCTCTTACCCTCATACCGCTTCCTGTGCTTCTCTTACTTGCAGCTTAACCCTTAGCATGAACCAAGCTCCTCTGATACTATGAAAAGATGCAAGGGAGAAGAGAGCTTGAGCTCTTGCAAGCACACACACACTCACAAAACCCTAAAAGAGAACACACAATATGAAAAGGTACTTAACCAAATACATACTAGGCTTCTCTATAGTGTGAACCCAACTAAATGAGTTGGCGGCTGTCACACAACCTGTCATCCCACTGGCCGCATATCACCCAGCCTCTCATCCCACTGGCCGCATATCACCCATGATCTCACCAACCATGCCAGTGGTGTAAGTGTGGGGCCTATCCCCCAGGCGGGTCATCAGTGTCCACCACCTCACTAGATGAGCTCGATATCTCAACAACCCCCCCACATGCTTCGAAAGTTCGGTCACCATCGAGCATGTTTTAATTAGCAATTCGCACACCCAGTGCAGATTTTTCAAGCCTCTTAGTGCTTGAGAGGCCATAGAAAATCTCGCTCTTCCCCATGCCATCGTAGACAAACATGTTCCATTGGTGACCAAAATCTGCAAGCACGTGGGGGTGGTTCCCTCCCACATGATGCTTGCAAAGTTCGGTCACCACATCGCAGCTGGTTTGGATTAGCAATTAGCGCCCAGTGCGGAGTTTTCAAGTCTCTTGGTGCTTGAAAGGCCATGGAAAATCCTGCTCTTCCCCATGCCATCATACCCAAATATGTTCCAATGGTGGTGACCAAACTCTGCGAGCATGTGGCGGTGGGTCCCTCCTACATGCTTGAAAAGTTCGATCACAATCGGAGCTTGTTTGGATGAGCATATAATGTCCAGTGCAGATTTTTCAAGTCTCTTGGTGCATGAGAGGCCATAGAAAATCCCGCTCTTCCCCATGCCATCATACCCAAACATGCTCCGACGGTGACCAAGCTTTGCAAGCATGTGGGGGTGGGTCCCTTCCACATGCTTGCAAAGTACGGTCACCATCCGAGCATGTTTGGATTAGAAATTAGCTCCCAGTGCGGATTTTTCAAGTGTTTTGGTGCTTGAGAGGCCATAGAAAGTCCCACTCTTCCCTATGCCATCGTACCCAGACATGCTCCGATGGTAACCAAAATTTACGAGCATGTGGGGGTGTGTCGCCCACATGCTAGAAAAGTTTCGTCACCATCGGAGCATGTTTGGATTTGCAATTAGCGCCCAGTGCGGATTTTTCAAGTCTTTTGGTACTTGAGAGGCCATAGAAAATCCCGCACTTCCCCATGCCATCGTAGAGCCAAACATGTTCCAATGGTGACCAAAATCTACGAGCATGTGGAGGTGGGTCCCTCCCACATGCTTGCAAAGTTTGGTCACCATCAGAGCTTGTTTGGATTAGCAATGAGCGCCCACTCCGGATTTCTCAAGTCTCTTGGTGCTTGAGAGGCCATAGAAAATCCTACTCTTCCCAATGCCATTGTAGCTAAACATGCTCCGATGGTGACCAAACTTTGTGAGCATGTGGGGGTGGGTCCCCCCTGTTTGCAAAGCTTGGTCACCATCGGAGCATTTTTGGATTAGTAATGAGCACCCAGTCTAGATTTTTCAAGCCTCTTGGTGCTTGAGAGGCCTTAGAAAAGCTCGCTCTTCCGCATGCCATCGTACCGAAACATGCTTCGATGGTCACCAAACTTTGCGAGCATGTGGGGGTGGGTCCCCCCCACATTGTTGCAAAGTTTCGTCACCATCGGAGCATGTTTGGATTAGCAACTAGCGCCCAGTGCAGATTTTTCAAGTGTCTTAGTGCTTGAGAGGCTATAGAAAATCCAACTCTCTCTGTTGCGTGACGAGTGGTATCAATGCAAGGATGCAACACAAAGATGGAAGCAGGAAAACAAGAGACTTGACATTCTTATTTAGGGCTCTTGTAGAGAGTTCCAAGTTGGTGAGTGTGGGAGTGGGCTTCAGAAAAATCCCACATGGGAAGTTTTGGGAGTTTTAGGAGTTTTAGTATAAATAGTGGCTCATTTGAGAGCTCACAGACACATTGGGCTGAACCCATGCTTGAGCTCTCTTGAAGACTAGCTCTCCCTCTTGTTCATAGAGGTGCAAGCTCTTCTCTCTCCCCATCTACACTATTGTATGAACAATGCTCTTCTAATTCAATGCAATGAGATGATGTTTTTCTCTCTTCTCATCTCTATTCTCTAGTGTGCATGCTTCTTTGTTTATGCTTGTGGATTCTCTATTAGGCTTTGTGTGGTAGTGGATTCAAGCTTAAGCTTCTCCATAGCTTGTAGCTTATCCATGGGCAAGGCATTGCTTGAGTAGTGAATGAGAATGCATGTTTATTTCAAGTTCCATTAAGCTTCAAGGTTTGTGTGCATGCTAGGGAAGTAAGTGCTTGAGAATGAAGTGTGCTTTGAGCTTGTGTGCTTATGAGTGAGCTTGTGCGTGCATTAGCTTAGCTTTCTTCTTGTATTGGATGCATGAATGAGTGGGATGATGAGTGAATGAGCTATGGCAAGATTGAGCTTGTGTGTGTAAAGTCTATGTCAAGGTAGTGGTGTTTATAGCATCCTCTCCCGAAAGGGATAAGCTTCCATGCACCTAACCGGGTTGAATCCCCTAGCAATGAAAGGAGTGTTTATCATTCCATTGGAGAGCTAGGAGCGTAGTCTACTTGCCCATATTGCATACGTAGGGAGATGACTGTCTTTCCATTGGCGCCGCTGCTGAGGAAACGACCTACGGTTGGTTGAAGATCCTTGGCAGCCATTACATTCTAAACACTCAGCGAGACCCAAGGGGTCGAAGCTGCCTGACCTCGTCAAGAGTCCCCAAATGCAAACACAAAGGAGGGGCAGCCATCATCAACGGCGTGTTAGTTGCAGAGGCCGCTTACAAACATGATGAAAGCACCAACAACATTAACAGCATTTGGAACCTCCAATTGAAGGCCATAATTGCATAGCTTGAGTAGTAACGCAGGTTAGATGCTTAGAAAATGCAGCTTGAGCTCATATGATCATCAGCAGCAGCAGTTGTTGCAAGTTCAACATACACCCCTCAACTAGTGAATATATTATATATATGCGCTAGATCTGAGGGGGAAAACCAGCAGCAGCAGTATATGGTCGATTCTTGTTGCTGCTTCAAGGCGGCAGCAGAGAGCGGAGGTGCCGGATAAGGCCGCAGGGGGTTTTTTTATTCAAAAAACGTGAAAGACCAGTTACCCCCCGACTCTGCTCACTGGCTCAGTGCCCACTGGTGGTCTGATCTGTTGGGCTGGCCCAGCCAACGGATCCGTACAGCCGTTGACCTGTCACACTCTCTGCGTTACAAGTTGCCGGTGGCGTCAGCGGAGAGCGGAGGCACCGGTGGCGTCAGCAGAGGAGAAGGCGATAAGCTAGCCGAAGGGCTTCAGCACTCTGCTGGGGCGGCAAAGGCGGCCGCAGTAGAGCAGAGGAGGCGAAGGTGAGGAAGCGAAGGAGAGGCCGGAGCTGGCCGCAGAGAGAGCGATGGCGGTGGCGTCAGCAGAGAAGGTGGCCGCAGCATCGTACCGAAACATGCTCCGATGGAGGTGACCAAACTTTGCGAGCATGTGGGGGTGGGTCCCCCCACATGCTTGCAAAGTTTGGTCACCATCGGAGCATGCTTGGATTAGCAGTTAGCGCCCAGTGCAAATTTTTTAAGTCTCTTGGTGCTTGAGAGGCCATCGAAAATCCCGCTCTTCCCCATGTCATCGTACCCAAACGTGCTTTGATGGTGACCAAACTTTGCGAGCATGTGGGGGTGGGTCCCTCCCCACATGTTTGCAAGGTTTTAGTCACCATCGAAGCATGTTTAGATTAGTAATTAGTGCCCAGTGCGGATTTTTCAAGTCTCTTCGTACTTCAAAGGCCCTAGAAAATCCTGCTCTTCCCGATGCCATCGTACCCAAACATGTTCCAATGGTGACCAAACTCTGCGAGCATGTGGAAGTGGGTCCTTCCTCCATCATTCTTGAAAAGTTCAGTCACCCCATCGGAGCTTGTTTGGATTAGCAATTAGCGCCCAATGCAAAATTTTCAACTGTCTTGGTGCTTGGGACGCCATAGAAAATCCCGCTCTTCCCCATGCCATCGTATCCAAACCTTGTAAGCATGCTCCGATAGTGACTAAACCTTGCAAGCATGTAGGCGAGGCCTACCCCCACAGGTTCGCAAAGTTTGGTCACCATCAAAGCACGTTTGGAAATGATTGCACTGGGAAGAGCGAGATTTTCCATGGCCTCTCAAGTACCAAGAGACTTGAAAAATCCACACTGCGCGCTGCTTGCTAATCCAAACAACCTCCAATGGTGACCAAACTCTACGAGCATGTGCAGGTGGGTCCCCCCCACATGCTTGCAAAGTTCGGTCACGATCGGGCATGTTTGGATTAGCAATTAGCACCCAATGCGGATTTTTCAAGTCTCTTGGTGCTTAAGAGGCCATGGAAAATCTCGCTCTTCCCCATGCCATCGTACCCAAATGTGCTTTAATGGTGACCAAACTTTGCAAACATGGATCCACCCACATGCTTGCAAGGTTTGGTCACTATCGGAGCATGTTTGGATTAGCGTTTAGCGCCCAGTGCCGATTTTCAAGTCTCTTTGTGCTTGAGAGGCCATACAAAATCTTGCTCTTCCCCATGTCATCGTACCCAAACATCCCACTCTTCCCCATGCCATTGTACCCAAACGTGCTTTGATGGTGACCAAACTTTAGGAGCATATGGGGGTGGGCCCCAACTTTGATGGTGACCAAACTTTGTGCACATATGCGGTGGGTCCCCCCCACATGCTTGCAAGGTTTAGCGCCTAGTGTGGATTTTTCAAGTCTCTTGGTGCTTGAGAGCCCATAGAAAATCTTGCTCTTTCCCATGCCATCGTACCCAAACATTCTCCGATGGGGTGACCAAACTTTGTGAGCATGTGGAGGTGGGTCCCTCCCACATGCTTGCAAAGTTTTGACACCATTGGAGCATGCTTGGATTAGCAATTAGCACCCAGTGCGGACTTCTCAAGTCTCTTGGTGCTTAAGAGGCCATGGAACATCCCGCTCTTCCCCATGCCATTATACCCAAACATGTTCCAATGGGACCAAACTCTACAAGCATGTGCGGGTGGTTCCCCCCCACATGCTTGCAAAGTTCGGTCACGATCAAAGCATGTTTAGATTAGCAATTAGCGCCCTGTTTGGATTTTTCAAGTCTCTTGGTCCTTGAAAGGCCATGGAAAATCCTGCTCTTCCCCATGCCATCGATGCTGCCAAACATGCTTTGATGGTGACCAAACTTTGCGAACATGTGGGGGTGGATCCCCTCCACATGCTTGCAAGGTTTGGTCACTATCAAAGCATGTTTGGATTAGCATTAGCGCCCAGTGCCGATTATCAAGTCTCTCTGTGCTTGAGAGGCCATAGAAAATCCCGCTCTTCCCCATACTACCATACCAAAACATGCTCCGATGGTGACCAAACTTTGCAAGCATGTGAGGGTGTGTCCTTCCCACATTCTTGCAAAGTTTGGTCACCATCGGAGCATGTTTGGATTAGCTATTAGCACCCAGTGTGTGGACTTTTCAAGTCTCTTGGTGCTTGAGAGGCCATAGAAAATCCTACTCTTTCCCATGCCATCGTACCCAAACATTCTCCGATGGTGACCAAATTTTGTGAGCATGTAGAGGTGGGTCCCTCCCACATGCTTGCAAAGTTTTATCCCCATTGGAGCATGCTTGGATTAGCAATTAGCACCTAGTACAGGCACCAAGAGACTTGAAAAATCCTCATCACTCACACTGGGCCCTAATTGCTAATCCAAACAAGCTCCAATGGTGACCTAACTTTTCAAGCATTTTGGAGGGACCCACTCACACATGCTCGCAGAGTTTGGTCACCATCGGAACGTGTTTGGGTACGATGATGGCATGGGCAAGAGCGGGATTTTCCATGGCGCCTCTAAAGTACGAAGAGACATGAAAAATCCGCACAGGGTGCTAATTACTAATCCAAACATGCTCTGATGGTGACCAAACCTTGGAGGCATGTGGGAGGCACCCACCCCCACATGCTCCCAAAGTTTGGACACCATCAAAGCACGTTTGTGTACGATGGCATGGGGAAGAGCGGGATTTACCATGGCCTCTCAGCACCAAGAGACTTGAAAAATCCACAATCGGTGCTAATTGCTAATTGAGGTATGCTCCAATGGTGCCCAAACCTTGCAAGCATGTGGGGGCAACCCACCCCCACATGCTTGCAAAGTTTGGTCACCATCTAAGCATGTTTGGTTACGATGGTATGGGGAAGAGCGGGATTTTCTATGGCCTCTCAAGCACAAAGAGACTTGAGAATCCACAATGGGCACGAATTGCTAGTCCAAACATGCTCCGATAGTGACCAAAACTTGCAAGCTTGTGGGAGGGACCCACCTCCATATGTTCGCAAAGTTTTGTCACCATTAAAGTACGTTTGGGTATGATGGCATGGGAAAAAGCGAGATTTTCCATGGCCTCTCAAGCACCAAGAGACTTGAAAAATCTGCACTAGGCGCTAATTGCTAATCTAAACAAGATTCGATGGTGACCAAACTCTTCAAGCATGTGGGAGGGACCCACTCCCACATGCGGGCAGAGTTTGGTCACCATCAGAACGTGTTTGGGTATGATGATGGCATGGGGAAGAGTGGGATTTTCCATGGCCTCTGAAGGACAAAGAGACTTGAAAAATCCGCACTAGGCGCTAATTGCTAAACCAAACATGGGGAATAAACCTTGCAGGCATGTGGGGAGGACCCACCCCCACATGTGTGCAAAGTTTGGATACCATCAAGGCACGATTCGGTACGATGGCATGGGAAAGAGCAGGATTTACCATGGCCTATCAAGCACCAAGAGACTTGAAAAATCCGCACTGGGCGCTAAATGCTAATCCAAGCATGCTGCAATGGTGACCAAACCTTGTAAGCATGTGGGGGCGACCCACCCCTACATGCTTGCAAAGTTTGGCCTCTCAAGCACAAAGAGACTTGAGAATCCACAATGGGCACGAATTGCTAATCCAAACATGCTTTGATAGTGACCAAACCTTGTAAGCTTGTGGGGGGACCCACCCTGCAAAGTTTCGTCATCATCAAAGCACGTTTGGGTAACGATGGCATGGGAAAAAGCGGGATTTTCCATGGCCTCTCAAGCACCAAGAGACTTGAAAAATGTGCACTGGGCGCTAATTGCTAATCCAAACAAGCTCCGATGGTGACCAAACTTTTCAAGCATGTGGGAGGGACTCACCCCAATGTGCTTGCAGAGTTTGGTCACCATCGGAACGTGTTTGGGTACGATGACGATATGGGGAAGAGTGGAATTTTCCATGGCCTCTGAAGTACAAAGAGACTTGAAAAGTTTGCACTGGGACGCTAATTGCTAATCCAAACATACTCCCATGGTGACCAAACCTTGCAGGCATGTGGGAGGGACCCACCCCCACATGCTCGCAAAGTTTGGACACCGTCAAAGCACGATTGGGTACGATGGCATGGGAAAGAGCGGGATTTACCATGGCCTCTCAAGCACCAAGGGACTTGAAAAATCCACACTGGGCGCTAATTGCTAATCTAAGCATGCATGGGGAAGAGCAGGATTTTCCATGGCCTCTCAAGCACAAAGAGACTTGAGAATCCACAATGGGCATAAATTGCTAATCTAAACATGCTCCGATAGTGACCAAACCTTGCAAGCTTGTGGGGGCGACCCACCCCGCATGTTCGCAAGGTTTGGTCACCATCAAAGCACGTTTGGGTACAATGGCATGGGGAAAAGCGAGATTTTCCAAGCACCAAGAGACTTGAATAATCCACACTGGGTACTAATTTGCTAATCCAAACATGCTCTGACCGCCGTGACCGAACTTTGCAAGCATGTGGGGGAGACCCACCCGCACATGCTCGTAGAGTTTGGTCACCATCGGAACATGTTTGGGTATGATGGCATGGGGAAAGCTGGATTTTCCATGGCCTCTCAAGCACCAAGAGACTTAAAAAATCTGCACTTCGGTGCTAATTGCTAATCCAAGCATGCTCCAATTATTACCAAACTTTGCAAGGATGTGGGAGGGACCCACCTTCACATCGTCGCAAATTTAGGTCACCATCAGAGAATGCTTGGGTACGATGGCATGGGAAGGAGCAGGATTTTCTATGGCCTCTCAAGCACCATGAGACTTGAAAAATCCGCACTTGGGACTAATTGCTAATCACAACATGCTCGGATGGTTACCAAACTTTGCAAGAATGTGGGGAGGACCCACCCCCACATGCTAGCAAAGTTTGGTCACCATCAGAGCATGTTTCGGTACGATGGCATGGGGAAGAGCGGGATTTTCTATGGCCTCTCAAGCATCAAGAGACTTGAAAAATCCAAACTGCGCGCTAATTGTTAATCCAAAATTTTTTCGATGGTTGATTGAACTTTGCAAGCATGTGGGGGGGGCCATCCCCACATGCTTGCAAAGTTTGGTCACCATCGGAGCATGTTTGGGTGTACGATGGTATAGGAAGAGCGGGATTTTCTATGGCCTCTCAAGCACCAAGCGACTTGAAAAATCTACATTGCTGGTCAACAAGACCTCGGCCGACCATGCTACGCGAGACGTCCTCCGTTGACTCTCCGCATTAGCTGTTGCAACTTTAACAGTTAGGTCTCCACGACCCTAATCACAAGACGATCAAAATGCTTCCCCAACATTCTTGATATAAAATAGTCATTTACAAATAGGTCACAAATATAGTTTCTATAATGAACTCTCGTCTTTCCACATTATCCCTCATCAGTCCACATTACTTATTCCACATTCAATTCATATGTGTACTCATTCTCCTCCAATCACATCATTCAATTCATATGTGTACTCATTATCACATCAGATTTATTCACATCACATATCATTTATTCACATCCCAATTCACATGTCATCACATCTCATCCATTCACTCATATCGACGTCACATCATTTCACCTACACATTCGCATTCATTATTCCACCTACACCACATTCGTACATTCAATTCATATGTGTACTCATTCTCCTCCAATCACATCATTCAATTCATATGTGTACTCATTATCACATCAGATTTATTCACATCACATATCATTTATTCACATCCCAATTCACATGTCATCACATCTCATCCATTCACTCATATCGACGTCACATCATTTCACCTACACATTCGCATTCATTATTCCACCTACACCACATTCGTACATCCCACATCCATATCCACATCTATACATCCACATCCATACATCCACATCCACATTCATACATCCACATCCACATTCATACATCCACATCCATACATCCATTTCCACATCCACATCCAATTCATACATCCACATCCACATCCATATCCACATCCATATTCATACATCCATATCCTCATCCACATACATACATCCACATCCATACATTATTTCCACATCCACATTCATACATCCACATCCACATCCACATCCACATCCATACATCCACATCCACATCCACATCCATACATCCACATCCACATCCGCATTCATACATCCACATCCACATCCATACATCCATTTCTACATCCATACATCCATTTCTACATCCACATTCATACATCTACATCCATACATCTACATCCATATCTACATCCATACATCCATATCTACATCCATATTCATACATCCACATCCACATCCACATTCATACATCCACATCCACATCCACGTTCATACATCCATATCCACATCTACATCCATACATCCATATTCATACATCCATATCCACATCCACATCCACATCCATATATCCACATCCATATCTACATCCATACATCCACATTCACATTCATACATCCACATCCACATCCACATCCACATCCACATCTACATTCATACATCCACACATCCATTTCCACATCCACATTCATACATCCACATCCATACATCCACATCCATATTTACATTCATACCTTCACATCCATTCATCCATATCCACATCTACATTCATACATTCACATCCACATTCTCATTCACATTCATACATCCACATCCACATCTACATTCATACATCCACACATCTATTTCCACATCCACATTCATACATCCACATCCACATCCACATCCTCATTCACATTCATACATCCATATCCACATCTACATACATCCATTTCTACATTCTCATTCATACATTCACATACTTCGGTTCGATTTAAATGGTGAGCTTCCGGTACGGTGGATGAGGGACCAAGGAAGCGGCCTATGAGTGAAGCGCTAGGTGACCTGCGAAGGATCCTAGATGGCATGCATCTGGTTGACTGACCTTGCTGGTCCTCAAACGGATGAGTCCATGGCTCTTTTATATGGATTTGTTGGTTGATCTTGTTGATCTTCAATGGAGATTCCATCTTGGTTTTTATAAGTGATTATATTGCTAGGTACTATGAGCTAGGAACTCAGTGGACAGGTGGTGAGCATTCTAGTTGCCAACCAATGATGCCTGCCAATGATGCCATAGATACTCCGATGAAGGAATGATTGGAAATTAAGATTCAACCAGATATTTTGGAGGATTATGATCAGTGATACTATGGTTTCATTAAATGATTGTTTTAAAGATGGCTGAATGTGTGAAAAAGGCAATTTCATATTGCCAAATTCTAAATTGGATCCCATCACTACAGTGGTTGGGTGGTTGGCTAACCCATGGGACTGGATGGGGTTAGGCTGGACTGATGGATCCGTAAAATGAGACTCCTTTCTGTTATTATGATAGATGAAGTAAATCTCGGATAGTAATTGTTTTATGAATAGGAATCAACGGCTGTGCCTCTTGATGGAAAAAAGCGTTGATCTCTATGATCCAAGTGCAAGTTTCTTCCTTGATCTGGCCAAGTATCTTTATAGGTGCGGTTGGATCAGTTTGGTCAGTTAATGACCTTGACTACGTTAGAGTAAAATTTTATCTTGGAGGAATTGCCTGTGCTTTCCGGGCAAGGGAAGTTTTTCCGAGTTCGGTTTTGGAAGAACCGAGGAATTACTCACCTGTCCGGATATCCGTGGACGAGGCCCCGAGTGTGTGACCCTGCCCCACGCAAGATGTGCTACTTCCACCGCTAGCACCCCGAATCCGTTGCACGGTGGGGATGGGGATCTTGCGCGGTGGGGATGGGGATCTTACATCTTCACTCAACACTCAACACACCATATACAAAGATAAGAGTACACACATATGAAAAGGTACTCAACCAAATACATACTAGGGTTCTCTATAGTGTGAACCCAACTAAATGAGCTGGTGCTATAACTATGCCAATCTCTAGAATGGCTCTCACACAGCCTGTCATCATCCCACTGGCCTCATATCACCCATGATCTCACCAACCATGCCAGTGATGTAAGTGCGGGGCCTATCCCCCCCAGGCGGGTCATCAGTGTCCACTGCCTCACTAGATGATCTCGATATCTCAACCGCCTCACTAGATGAGCTCGATATCTCAGCCGCCTCACTAGATGAGCTTGATATCTCAACAGGTGGGGGGGGGGGGGGGCTCCCCACATGCTCACAAAGTTTGGTCACCATATCGGAGCATGTTTGGGTATGATGCATATGGAAGAGTGGGATTTTCTATGGCCTCTTAAGCATCAAGAGACTTGAAAAATCTACATTGGGCACTAATTACTAATCCAACATGCTCCGATGGTGACCGAGCTTTGCAAGTATGTGGGTACGCTGGCATGGAGAAGTGCAGGATTTTCTATGGCATCTCAAGCACCAAGAGACTTGAAAACTCCGATGGTGACCGAACTTTGCAAGCATGTGGGTACGATGGCATGGAGAAGTGCAAGATTTTCTATGGCATCTCAAGCACCAAGAGACTTGAAAACTCTGCACTGGGCACTAATTGCTAATCCAAGAAAGCTGCGATGGTGACCGAACTTTGCAAGCATGTGGGAGGGACCCACCCCCACATTCTCTCGTAGATTTTGTTACCATTGGAACATGTTTAGCTATGATGGCATGGGGAACAGCGGGATTTTTTATGGTCTCTCAAGCACCAAGAGACTTGAAAAATCTGAACTGGTCGCTAATTGCTCATTCAAACATGCTCTGATGGTGATCGAACTCTGCAAGCATGTGGCAAGGACCCACCCCCACATGCTCGCAAAGTCTCCTCACCATTGGAGCATGTCTGGGTGTACGATGGAATGGGGAAGTGCAGGATTTTCTATTGCCTCTCAAGCAACAAGACACTTGAAAAATCCGCACTGGGCTCTAATTGTTAATCCAAACATGCTCAAATGGTGGTGACCGTACTTTGCAAGCATGTGGGGAGACCCACCCCCACATGTTCCCAAACTTTGGTCACTATCGGAGCATGTTTGGGTACAATAACATGGGAAAGAGCGGGATTTTCTATGGCTTCTCAAGCACCAAGAGACTTGAAACATCCACACCACTGGGCGCTAATTGCTAATCCAAACAAGCTCTGATGGTGACCGAAATTTTCAAGCATGTGGGAGGGACACACCCCCACATGATCGCAAAGTTTGGTCACCATCGGAATGTGTTTGGGCACGATGATGGCTTGGGGAAGAGCGGGATTTTCTATGGCCTCTGAAGTATGAAGAGACTTGAAAAATCTGCACTGGGCACTGATTGCTAATCCAAACATGCTCGGATGGTGACCAAACCTTGTAGGCATGTGGGGGGGATCCACTCCCACATTCTTGCAAAGTTTGGACATCATCAAAGCACATTTGGGTATGATGGCATGGGGAAGAGCGGGATTTTCTATGGCCTCTCAAGCACCAAGAGACTTGAAAAATCCACACTGGGTGCTAATTGCTAATCCAAGCATGCTCCGATGGTGACCCAACTTTGCAAGCATGTGGGGGGGACCCACATGCTTGCTCCGATGGTGACCCAACTTTGCAAGCATGTGGGGGGGACCCACATTCACATTCTTGCAACGTTTGGTCACGATCAGGCATGTTTGGGTACCATGGCATGGGGAAGAGCGGGATTTTCTATGGCCTCTCAACACAAAGAGACTTGAAAATCTGCATTGGGCGCTAATTTTGCTAATCCAAACATGCACTGATAGTGACCAAACCTTGCAAGCATGTGACAGGGACCCACCCCCACATGTTCACGAATCTTGATCACCCTCAAAGCACATTTGGCTTCAATGGCATAGAGAGGAGTGGTATTTTCCATGGCCTCTCAAGGACCAAGAGACGTGAAAAATCAGCACAGGGCGCTAATTGCTAATCCAAACATACTCCAAGCATGACCGAATTTTGCAAGCATATGGGTGGGAACCACCCGCACACGCTCATAGAGTTTGGTCACCATCGGAACATGTTTGGGTACGATGGCATGGGGAAGAGCGGGATGTTCCATGGCCTCTTAAGCACCAAGAGACTTGAAAAATCCGTACTTTTTGCTAATTGCTAATCAAAGCATGCTCCGATGTTGACCAAACTTTGCAAGGATTTGGGAGGGACCCACCTCCACATGCTCGCAAATTTTGGTCACCGCCGTCGGAGAATGTTTGAGTACTATGGAAGGGAAAGAGCAAGATTTTCTATGGCCTCTCAAGCACCAAGAGACTTGAAAAATCCACACTGAGCAAACATGCCCAGATGGTGACCAAACTTTTGAAGAATGTGAGGGGGACCCACCCGCACATGCTTGTAAATTTTGGTCACCATCGGAGCATGTTTTGGTACGATGGCATGGGAAAGAGCGGGATTTTCTATGTCCTCTCAAGCACCAAGAGACTTGAAAAATCCGCACTGGGCGCTAATTGCTAATCCAAACATGCTCCGATGGTGACCGAAGTTTGCAAGAACGTGGGGGGAACCCACCCCCACATGCTCAGAAAGTTTGGTCCGGAGCATGTTTAGGTACGATGACATGGGGAAGAGCGGGATTTTATGCCATCGTACGCAGACATGCTTAGATGGGGACCAAACTTTGCAAGCATGTGGGGGTGGGTCCCCCCATATGCTTTCAAATTTTGGCCAGCATTAAAGCATGTTTTGATTAGCAATTAGCGCCCAGAGTGCGGATTTCTCAAGTCTGTTGGTGCTTGAGAGGCCATAGAAAATCCCGCTCTTTCCCATGCCATCGTAGCCAAACATGCTCCAATGGCGAGACTAAAATCTGCGAGCATGTGGGGGTCGGTCCCTCCCACATGCTTGAAATTTTCGGTCACCATCAGAGCTTTTTTGGATTAGCAATAAGTGCCCAGTGTGGATTTTACAAGTCTCTTGGTGCTCGAGAGGTCATAGAAAATCCCGCTCTTCCCAATGCCATCATACCCAAAAGTTCTTTGATGGTTACCAAACTTTGCGAGCATGTGGGGTTGGGTTCCCCCCATATGCTTGCAAGGTTTGGTTACCATCGGAGCATGTTTGGATTAGTAATTAGTGCCCAATGCGGATTCTTCACGTCTCTTTGTACTTGAGAGGCCATGGAAAATCCCGCTTTTCCCCATGCCATCGTACTCAAACATGTTCCGATGGTGACCAAACTCTGCGAGCATCTGGGGGTGGGTCCCTCCCAAATGCTTCAAAATTTTGGTCACCCCATCCCATCAGGGCTTGTTTGGACTAGCAACTAGCGTCGAGTGCAAATTTTTCAACTCTCTTGGTGCTTGAGAGGCCATAGAAAATCCCGCTCTTCCCCATGCCATTGTACCCAAACATCCTCCATTGGTGACTAAACTTTGCGAGCATGTGGGGGTGGGCCTCCCCCTCATGCTTGCAAAGTACGATCACCCTCCAAGTATGTTTGGATTAATAATTAGTGCCCAGTGCAGATTTTTCAAGTGCCTTGGTACTTGAGAGGCAATAGAAAATCCCACTCTTCCCCATGCAATCGTACCCACACATGCTCCAAACTTTGCGAGGGTGGGTCCCCCCCCACATGCTTGCAAAGCTCGGCCACCATCGAAGCATGTTTGGATTAGCATATAGCGCCCACTGCGGATTTCTCAAGTCTGCTGGTGCTTGAGAGGCAATAGAAAATCCCTCTCTTCCCCATGCCATCGTAGCCAAACATGTCCCAATGGTGACCAAAATTGCAAGCATGTGGGGGTGTGTCCCTCCCACATGCTTTCAAAGTTAGGTCACCATTGGAGCTTGTTTAGATTAGGAATTAGTGCCCAGTGCGGATTTTTCAAGTCTCTTGGTGCTTGAGAGGCTGTAGAAAATCTCGCTTTTCCCCATGCCATCGTACCTAAACGTGCTTCGATGGTGACCAAACTTTGCGAGCATGTGGGGATGGGTCCCCCCCACATACTTGCAAAGTTCAATCACCATTAGAGCATTTTTGGATTAGCAATTAGTGCCCAATGCAGATTTTTCAAGTCTCTTGGTGCTTGAGAGGCCATAAAAAATCCAACTCTTCCCTATGCCATCGTACCCAAACATGCTTCGATGGTGGCCAAACTTTGCGAGCATGTGGGGGTGGGTCCCTGCAACATTCTTGCAAAGTTGGGTCACCATCCGAGCATGTTTGGATTAGCAATTAGTGCGCTAAGTGCAGATTCTTCAAGTCTCCTGCTGCGCTTGAAAGGCCATAGAAAATCCTGCTCCTTCCCATGCCATCGTACCCGAATATTCTCTGATGGTGACCTAAATTTTCGACCATGTGGAGGTGGTCCCTCCCAAATGCTTCCAAAGTTTGGTCACCATCGAAGCATGCTTAGATTAGCAATTAGCACCCAGTGCGGATTTCGAAGTCTCTTGGTGCTTGAGAGGCAATGGAAAATCCTGCTCTTCCCCATGCCATCATACCCAAACATAATCCGATGGTGACCAAACTCTACGCGCATGTGTGGGTGCATCCCCCCACAGGTCGGTCAGGATCCGAGCATTTTTGGATTAGCAATTAGCGTCTAGTGCGGATTTTTCAAGTCTCTTGGTGCTTGAGAGGCTGTGGAAAATCCCGCTTTTCCCCATACCATCGTACCCAAATGTGCTTTTATGGTGACCAAACTTTGCGAAAATGTGGGGTTGGGTCCTCCCCACAAGCTTGCAAGGTTTGGTCACTATCGGAGCATGTTTGGATTAACTATTCGCACCCATTGTGGATTCTCAAGTCTCTTTGTGCTTGAGAGGCCTTACAAAATCTCGCTCTTCCCCATGCCATCGTAACCAAACATGCTTCAATGGAGACCAAACTTTGCAAGCATGTTGGGGTGGGTCGCCCCCACATGGTTGTAAAGTTTGGTCACCATTGGAGCATGCCTGGATTCGCAATTAGCTCTCAGTACGGATTTTTCAAGTCTCTCGATGCTTCAGAGGCCATGGTAAATCCCGCTCTTCCCCATGCCATCGTACCCAAATGTGCTTTGATAGTTTCTAAACTTTGCGAGCATGTGGGGGTGGGTCCCCCCCACATGCCTGCAAGGTTTGGTTCCCCCCCACATGCCTGCAAGGTTTGGTCACCATCATAGCATTTTTGGATTAGCAATTGGCACCCAGTGTGGATTTTCAAGTCTCTTCGTACTTTAGAGGCCATGGAAAATCTCGCTCTTTTGCATGCCATCATCGTACCCAGACACATTCTAATGGTGACCAAACTCTGCGAGCATGTAAGGGTGGGTCCATCCCACATGCTTGAAAAGTTCGGTCACCATCAGAGCTTGTTTGGATTAGCAGTTAGCGTCCAGTGCGGAATTTTCAAGTCTCTTGGTGCTTGAGAGGCCATAGAAAATCCCGTTCTTCCCCATGCCATCGTACCCTAACATGCCTCGATGGTGACCAGACTTTGTGAGCATGTGGGGGTCAATCCCCCCCCCACATGTTTGCAAAGTACAATCATTATCGGACCATATTCAGATTAACAATTAGCGCCCAGTGCATATTTTTCCAGTGTCTTGCTGCTTGAGAGGCCATAGAAAATCCTCCTCTTTTCGAAGCCATCGTACCCAGACATGCCTCGATGGGTGGTGATGAGACTTTGCGAGCATGGGGGGTGGGTCCCCCCCACATGCTTGTAAAGTTTGGTCACCACCACATCGGAGCATGTTTGAATTAGCAATTAGCATCCATTGTAGATTTTTTAAGTTTGTTGGTGCTTGAGAGGCCATAGAAAATTCAGCTTTTTTCCATGCCATCGTATAGCCAAACATGTTCCAATGGTCACCAAAATCTGCAAACGTGTGGAAGTGGGTCCCTCCTACATGCTTGTAGAGTTCGATCACCGTTCCAGCTTGTTTAGATTAGCAATTAGTGCCCAGTGCACAGAGTTTTCAAGTCTCTTGGTGCTTAGAAAATCCCGCTCTTCTCCCCATGCCATCGTACCCAAACATGCTCCGATGGTGACCAAACTTTGCGAGAATGTGGGGGTGGGTCCCCCCCACATGCTTGCAAAGTTCTGTCACCATTGCAGCATGTTTGGATTAGCAATTAGCGCCCAATGTAGATTTTTCAAGTCTCTTGGTGCTTAAGAGGCCATAGAAAATCCCGCTCTTCCCTATGCCATCCTACCCAAACATGCTCCGATGGGGTGACCAAACTTTGCGAGCATGTGGGGATGGGCCCCCCCACATGCTTGCAAAGTTCAGTCACCATTGGAGCATTTTTGGATTAGCAATTAGCGCCCAATCCAGATTTTTCAAGTCTTTCCCATGCCATCGTACCCAGTTCTTTGATGGTGTCCAAACTTTGCGAGCATGTGGGGATGGGTCCCCCCCCATATGCCTGCAAGGTTTGGTCACCATCGGAGCATGCTTAGATTAGCAATTACCACCCAGTCCGGATTTTTAAAGTATCTTGGTGCTTGTTGAGAGGCCATGGAAAATCCTGCTTTTCCCCATGCCATCGTACCCAAACATGTTCCGATGGTGACCACCTCTACGCGAGCATGTGGGGGTGGGTCCCCCCACATGCTTGCAAAGTTTGGTCACGATTGGAGCATGTTTGGATTAGCAAGTAGTGCCGCTCATCAGTGCAGATTTTTCACGTCTCTCGTTGCTTAAGAGGCCATAGAAAATCCCGCTCTTCCCCATGCCATCGTACCCAAACATGCTCCGATGGTGACCAAACTTTGCGAGCATGTGGGCCCCCCACATGCTTGCAAAGTACAGTCACCCCATCGGACCGAATTTGGATTAACAATTAGCACCCACCAGTGCAGATTTTTCAAGTGTCTTGGTGCTTGAGAGGCCATAGAAAATCTTACTCTTCCCTATGCAATCATACCAAGACATGCTCTGATGGTGACCCTACTTTGCGAGCAAGTAGGCGCGGGCCCCCCCACAAGCTTGCAAAGTTCGGTCGCCATGGGAGCATGTTTGAATTAGCAATTAGTGGCCAGTTTAGATTTTTCAAGTCTGTTGGTGGTTGAGGCCATAGAAGATCCAGCTCTCTTCCCCATGCCATCGTATAGCCAAATATGTTCCAATGGTACCAAAATCCGTGAGCATGTGGGGGTGGGTCCCTCCCACATGCTTGAAAAGTTTGGTCGCCAGCCCAGCTTGTTTGGATTAGCAATTAGCACCCGATGCAAAGTTTTCAAGTCTCTTAGTGCTTGAGAGGCCATAGAAAATCCCGCTCTTCCCCATGCCATCATACCCAAACATGCTCTGATGGTGACCAAACTTTTTGAGCATGTTGGGGTGGGTCCCCCACACGTGCTTGCAAAGTACAATCACCATCGGAGCATGTTTGAATTAGCAATTAGTGCCCAATGCGGATTTTTAAAGTCTCTTGGTGCTTGAAAGGCCGTAGAAAATCCCGCTCTTCCCTATGCCATCATACCTAAACATGCTCCGATGGTGACCAAACCTTGCGAGCATGTGTGGGTCTCCCCCACATACTTGGAGAGTTCAGTCACCATTTGAGGGTTTTTGGATTGCCCAATTTGGATTTTTCAGGTGTCTTGGTGCTTAAGAGCCCACAGAAAATCCCGCTCTTCCCCATGCCATCATACCGCAACATGCTCCAATGGTACCCAAACTTTGCCGAGCATGTGGGGGTGGGTCCCCCCCAAGTTCGGTCACCATCCGGGCATGTTTGGATTAGCAATTAGCATGCCTAGTGCGGATTTTTCAAGTCTCTTGGTGCTTCAGATGCCATAGAAAATCCTACACTTGCCCATGCCATCGCACCAACATGCTTGCAAAGTTCGGTCACCATCGGAGCATGTTTGGATTAGCAATTAGCTCCCAATGCAGATTTTTCAAGTCTCTTGGTGCTTGAGAGGCCATAAAAAATCCCGCTCTTCCCTATGCCATCCTACCCAAACATGCTCCAATGGTGACCAAACTTTGCGAGCATGTGGGAATGGCCCCCCCCCACATGCTTGCAAAGTTCAGTCAGCAATAGAGCATTTTTGGATTAGCAATTAGCTTCCAGTCCGGATTTTTCAAGTCTTACCCATGCCATCATACCCAATCGTGCTTTGATGGTGTCCAAACTTTGCGAGCATGTGGGGGTGGGTCCCCCTCACATGCGCAAGGTTTGGTCACCATTGGAGCATGCTTGGATTAGCAATTACCACCCAGTCTAGATTTTTCAAGTCTCAGGGTGCTTAAGGGGCCATAGAAAGTCCTGCCCTTCCCCATGCCATCGTACCCTAACATGCTCTGATGATGGTGACCAGACTTTGTTGGAATTAGGGTTGCAGGAAAGAACACAAAGCTTGGAGAAGAAGAAGCAAGAATGCACACAACACACAATGTGTTAGATTGTGTCAATGTAAAAAAGATAAGTTAGCCATAGAATAATGGGTGGGCGTATATACAAGCCGGGGGAAAAAACCTCCTAAAGAGGAAAAAAGTGCCCCGACGGTCCTAAGTGTGTTCACACACATCACTGCCTATATATATGGCAACAAATCCCCGTTGGGAGTGATGGTACGAACGAGAGCTGGCAGCACTCATGTATAGGGAAGTGCCATGCTCGAAGTAGATCAGTCCACAAAGGGGGAGCAAGCCAAAAGCTTTGCGGAAAGCTTTGAACTTCTCACGAGGAAGCGCCTTTGTGAAAAGATCGACGAGGTTGTCCTGTGTTGGCACATAGGCCAAGCTGATCTCTCTTGCTGAGAGTCTCTCCCTGACATAGTGATAATGCACCTCAATGTGCTTTATGCGAGCATGAAAAACTGGGTTTCTTGCAACTGCCAATGCGCTCTGACTGTCAGTGTAGATAGAGGTGGCAGACTCCTGTCCAACACCCAAGTCAGCCACCATAAGCCGTCTGAGCCACACACACTCAACCGTAGCTATGAAAGCTACCCTGTACTCAGCTTCACAACTAGAAGTGGCCACAGTAGATTGCTTCTTGCTCAACCAAGATATGCATGAGCTACCGAGCATGAAACAAAAGCCACTTGTGGACACTCTTGTGTCATAGCAACCAACCCAATCTGAGTCGGAAAAAGCATGTAAATCTGGCGGCAACGATCCCCCCTTGGGATAAAACAACCCAAGATGTATGGTGCCACTCAAGTAGCGAAAGATGTATTTAACTACCTTCCAATGCTGAGACCCTGGGCTATGCATAAACCTGCTCACCTGTGAGACTGCAAATTGAATGTCCGGCCTCGTAATGCATACATAAATGAGGCAACCAATAGCTGTCTGATAGAGTGTGACATCAAAGTGATCTCCAGCATCATGAAGACTCAACTTCAAACCTGTCTCCATTGGAGTAGCAATAGGCTTGGAGTCTTCAAGGCCAAATCTCCGCAACAATGTCTCAATATACTTTGTCTGACACAAAGCAATACCTTCATCACACTGCTTAAATTGTATCCCCAAATAATGACAAATGTCCTAAATCTGACATTTCAAAAGAGGCATTCAAATCAGCCTTAAAATCAGCAATATGACTCTCATTTGGTCTTGTGAGCAGCATGTCATCGACATAGAGAGCGATGATTAGATGTACATCATCCACACATTTAACATACAAAGTGCTTTCTCTTGGACTATTCTGAAAACCATGTGTAGTCAAATATGCATGTATCTTTTCATACCAAGCTCGTGGAGCTTGCTTTAAACCATATAAAGCCTTTTTCAACCTGCAGACTTTGTTTTCCTGCCCTCTTTGAACAAAACCACGAGGCTGCGATACATACACCTCCTCATGCAAATCTCCATTCAAGAACGCAGTCTTTATGTCCAACTGATGTACATTCCAACCATTATGAGCTGCCAATGCACAAATGCTACGAATGGTAGTCATACGACAAGTGGGAGCAAAGGTCTGAACGAGTACGACTAGACATAGGTGCATCAATTTTACTATCACACAAGGTTTGCACCAGCCATTTAGGCATACCTCTAGCCTGCTCATTTTCAGCCCTATCTTCATAAATTACATCCTGTAAATCTGCACAGATTTACATCCTATAAATCTGCATCAGAAATAGGCTGATCTATGATGTCGTTTGAACTCTGCATAGGCTGAATATTTGCCTCATTAGGACTTACATTTGAATTCCCACCTGTAAACAGAGGTAACAACGTATCAAATACATCCCGTGAGCTCACACCTATCTCTTTGGTACATGATAACAAAGGCTGCACAGCCTCTTCCACAAAAACAACATCTCGACTAATCAAGATACACTTTGACTGCAGATGATACAATATGTAACCCTTGCTCTCAGCATTGTAACCAACAAAAATGCATTTGACAACCTTATCATCCAATTTTCTACGTTGTTGCACAGGCACTAAAGCATAGGCCAAGAAACCAAAGACATGCACTCATAGATAAATAAATTTATCTAAATATTTCATAATCAAAAATTAAATGAATTATCTCATAATTCCAAATGTAATGGGAATTCCTCTTTTAACATTTAATTATTTCTCATAGATAAAAAAAATTATCTAAAAATTTAATCATTAAAAATTAAATGAATTATCTCATAATTCCAAAATGATAAGAAATTCTCTTTTCTCATCCAATCATGGAATTCCAATTGTAATGGGAATTCCTCTTTTAACATTTAAACTTATCTAAGCAAAAGATAAATTTAATTAAATTATTCTCTTAAAATTTAAATAAAATCTCCATTAATTCCTTTGCACTAGGAATTACACTTTCCTTATTTAAATATTTGAATTCCAATATGGTGGGAATTCCTCTTTCATCATAAAAATTTATCTATACAAAAAGATAAATTTAACTAAAATCTTTCATTAATTTTTTTACATAAATTATACATAATCTTAGCCTTCCAATTCTTTTCTCTAAATCAATGGAATACATGGATTCCCAACGTCATGGGGATTACTCTTTTAACATAAAATTTAATTACTAGAAATTTCTCTTTTTCTTAATTCAATAATTATGCATAAACATAAAAATCAATTTTCCCATGATTATAATGAAAATCTTTCAATTAATCTAGGATGATAATTCCTAGAATATGGTAGGAAGTCCTCTTTTCATACTTTGAATGAAAATGTTTTGTGTAAATTTTACAAAAATTTTGCCATAGCTCCGCTCTACTATTACTGATAAATCTCAATTTATTTTAAAAGAATGAACTTTAACATTATAGATATGATTAGAATGATTCCTAATTGGGATCATTAACCCATTATGATTGAATCATAAATTCTCATGAAATAACTAACTTAAAAGCATAAAAAAGCCATTAATTTGGTCTCCTATTAAACAAGCATAGAATTTATTCTTGGATTAGGGAAAAGCTTCATGAGAAGCTTCATTTGGATTGAGAATAGGTCATGAGAATGACCATTCTTTGAGTGAGAGAGAGAAATTACATAAAAACCATTAAAATTAAGCATAAATATAAATTTATGTTTTCCTTTACTACCATTCATCAAATAACTTCAATAGCATTCAAAAGCCATTCCAATTAAGCTTCTCAAGCTTGAGAGGGGTTGAGAAGAGAGAGAAATTGAAAAAAGATCAAAATTCACACTTTACCTTACAATTTGCTTGATTCTTTGATCACGGTAGAGACCCCCAACCAATCAATTGGTTTGGTATGTTGATGGAGTCACCAATGGAGATTGAAGAATGAAGGAAGCTCCAATTTCTTCAATTTGGAGAGAATTTTAGAGAATAGTAAAAATTATCATTATTTTAGCATAATTCTGGTATAGTATAATTCTCATATTTTTTTACAAAGGACTCAGGTTCTATTTATAGGAGAGGGAGGCTCTAACCAAGACCAACTGATTTCTAGAATTTTTCAGATTTAGTCTCGTTGAATTTGGACCAGATTTGGACCTAGTTTGGTTCCTTTTTTATTCAGTTTGATCTAGGAGAGAGAAAAATATCACATTATTTTTTAGTTTAAAACTCATTCAAGCATGTGAAGTAGGCACCTCCTTGAAGGGACTCCCCTTCCTTACACATGTGTCAAAATGGAATCATTATATCCAAAATATCTCATTTTTTTAGTAATACTCATAGTTTTTTACTAATAAACCTTGTACATAGTCAACTCTTCATCTTATGTGAGCATTTACTCATTTTTGGGTATTTTTCTTTTACAAATTGGATTTATCTCCTCCTCACACATGGATTGATCTTATTGGCCCATAAGAACCTTAATTGGACCATAATCTAAAAATTTCTGAAAATCTAGACAAGTTAGTAGGCTAAGGTCCTTTATACCCATTTCCAATTAATTCCAATTGCACATTGGAAAGTTCTTTTTGAATTTCTGTTTCAAGGGAATTCATTTTAGACACTAGGAGGATTTTATATCCAAAAATATCTCAATTTTGGACTACCTCTCTCTAGACATTTTCTCTCTCTAAGTCAAAACATGGTAAAATGGAATCTTTCTTTTATTTCAAAGAGGGGAATAATTATAAGATCAGAAGGGGAGGTTCTTACACCTGCACACCTCAAAAATCTGGAGGGAGAAATCTTACATTCTACCCCACTTAAAAAACGTGAGATGTCCTCATCTCGCAACTAGAGGACAAACTCTTTCCCTTAAGATCCAATTGATTCTGGGGTTCCTTATATTCTGGTCAACCCAATAGAATCCTGGGATAAAGATCCCTTATATAGAACTCATCATCAGATAACGACTCATTCAAATCATAACATTCATACTTTTAACACAATAATGGTCCATTAGACCGAAATTTTTTCTTTCTTTCTGAACATTCCTCCACGGAAATTTCAGTCAAACAAGTCCTGAATTTGTCATCTAATTAACTTGATCCACCGGGTCAAGTGTTAATAGTAGCAATCTGACAGCACAATCCACTAATCTCATAGTGATTTGTTGAAATCACTATCATCATTCCAATTACGAATATTAGCACAGGGGCTTGTCCCATTCATCCTCATTGTGGTTTTTGTTCAGCTTAATGCTTTTTAACCAAAATTCAGGAATCATCTTTTTCCAATCAGAATCCAAATCAACTCATCAATTCTCAACCAGAATTTTAAAATCATATCAACCACATTCGAATTCATCATCTGGATAGCATTTTTGCTTATGATTTCAAGGTCTTAGATTTACTCGTATATACTACTGCAGTTATACCCTCGGTATATACGGGTAGTCATGGCCCTTGGAACTATAAAGTAAATACCATCCAATCTAGGCCTCAAGCAAGTCAGGGATTCCCTGCAATTGCGGTACTTCCATGTGAAGACCCAATTACTAACTTATGAATTTCAGTTCAAATAGCAATTTGTATGAATTTCATCACACAATTCTGATCTTATACTGCTACTTCATAAATTTTTGACATTTTTGGCTTTTTGGTTGATCCTTATTAGTCAAAATTGCTCTAATACCAATTGTAAGATTCCCATCCCCAACCGCGTAATGGATTCGGGGTGCAGCGAAAGTAGCACATCTTGCACGGGGCAAGGTCCCACACTCGGGGCCTCGCCCACGGATATCCGGACAGGAGACTAATTCCTCGGTTCTTCAAAAACCAAACCCGGAAAAAACTTCCCTCGCCCGGAAAGCACGGGCGATTCCTCCATGATATTTTTATTCTAACATAGTCAAGATTGTTACTGACCAAACTGATCCAACCGCACCTATAAAGATACTCAGCCAGATTAAGGAAGAAACTTGCACTTGGATTATAGAGATCAACTCTTTTTTCCCCATCAAGAGGCACATCTGTTGATTCCTATCCATAGAACAATTACTATCCGGGATTTAATTCATCTATCGTAATAACACAAAGGAGTCTCATTTTACGGATTCATCAGTCTAGCCTAATCCCATCCAGTCCCATGGGTTAGCCAACCACCTAGAACCACTATAGTGATGGGATCCAATTAAGAGTTTGGTAAGGTTTTGTCCCGGGTACCAGGGAAAAGAGTTCCCAGGCCCCCTAGCCGGATATTCATGCAAAATTTAACATTAGTCATGCCACTTACACACCCAATATGAAATTGCCTTTTTCACAGATTCAGCCATCTTTAAAACAATCATTTAATGAAACC
Organism: Cibotium barometz; assembly: GCF_041138505.1. Classification (NCBI taxonomy): domain Eukaryota; kingdom Viridiplantae; phylum Streptophyta; class Polypodiopsida; order Cyatheales; family Cibotiaceae; genus Cibotium; species Cibotium barometz. The sequence goes on along the minus strand of NC_141056.1, from coordinate 37,713,532 downwards.
ATAGAATCACTGATCACAATCCTCCAAAATATCCGGTTGAATCTTAATTTCCAATCATTCCTTCATCGGAGTATCTATGGCATCATTGGCAACCAGAACGCTCACCACCTATCCACTCAGGGGCCTTTTCAATAGTTCCTAGCTCATAGTACCTGACAATATAATCATTTATAAAAATCAAGATGGAATCTTTGTTGAAGATCAGCAAGATCAACTAACAGATCCATATAAAAGAGCCATGGACTCATCCGTTGAGGACCAGCAAGGTCAATCAAACAAATCCATGCCCGGTTTCAGAAAACAACTCTTACTCCTTGCTCCAATATCTTCCATGACGCACGTGTGGGTATCTTCGACGACCCAGAGCCCGAGCACCGTATGGTCAGCACCCTCTAGGATCCTTCGAGGGTTACCTAGCGCTTCACTCATAGGGCGCCTCCTTGGTCCCTCATCCACCGTACCAAAAGCTCACCATTTAAATCGAACCGAGGCTGGTCAAGACCTCAGCCGACCTTGCTACGCAAGACATCCTCTGTTGACTCTCCGTCAGCTGTTGCAACTTTATCAGTTAGGTCTCCACGTCCTTATTCACAAGATGGTCAAAATGCTTCCCCAGATTCTTGACATTCTTGACATAAAACAGTCATTTACAAACAGGTCACAAATATAGTTTCTATAATGAACTCTCGTCTTTCCACATTGTCCCTCATCAGTCCACATTACTTATTTCCACATTCAATTCATATGTGTACCCATTCTCATCCAATCACATCATTTTCCATCTCATCACATCATATTCATTCACATCACATATCATTCATTCACATTCTGATTCACATGCCATCACATCTCATCCATTCACTCGTATCCACGTCACATCCTTTCACATACACATTCGCATTCTTATTCCACCTACACCTCCACATTCGTACATTTACATCCATATCCACATCTATACATCCACATCCACATCCGCATTCATACATCCACATCCATACATCCACATCCACATTCATACATCCACATCCACATCCACATCCATACATCCACATCCACATCTACATCCATACATCCACATCCACATCTACATCCATACACCGATTTTCCCATCCACATCCACATCCACATCCATACATCCACATCCACATCTACATCCCTACATCCACATCCATACATCCACATCCACATCTATACATCCACATCCACATCTACATCTATACATCCATTTTCACATCCACATTCATACATCTACATCCATATCTACATCCATACATCCATTTTCACATCCACATTCATACATCCACATCCACATTCAATCTTTTATAACACATCCATTCTCATCCTATCACAGCCCATACACAACTGATCACATCAGACACACTTCTTACCTCATCCCATACACATCCTATCATATCCCATACGCATCTTATCACATCCTATCACATCTCATACACATCTTATCGCATCATCTCATCCAATCACATCCCGTACACATCTTATCACATCAGATACACATCTTATCACATCCGATTCACATCTTATCACATCAGATACACATCTTATCACATCCCTTTTACATGTTATTACTATTTTCACATCCACATTCATACATCCACATCCACATTCAATCTTTTATAACACATCCATTCTCATCCTATCACACAGCCCATACACAACTGATCACATCAGACACACTTCTTACCTCATCCCATACACATCCTATCACATCCCATACGCATCTTATCACATCCTATCACATCTCATACACATCTTATCACATCATCTCATCCAATCACATCCCGTACACATCTTATCACATCAGATATACATCTTATCACATCCGACATCTTATCACATCCCTTTTACATGTTATTACTATTTAATAGCTTTTTTTTAAAGATTGATACCGATAATAGGACTTTTTCTAAGTTCCTCAATTGAATTTTATTTCATATTCTTCTTTTGAATAAAAGAATTCATGGGATTTATAGAAATCAATTCTACCCATATTTCTTCATTTGGTAAAAATAACCATAAATCGAATTTATACTAAAAATTCTCTTCTTCCCATTTAATTTCTAGGATTCCAATTACCATGAGAATTCCTCTTTTTGCTTTTAATTAATTACATTCCAATGTCCTGGGAATTCCTCTTTTTCCATCAAGTATTTCTCATATAATAAATTCATCTAAATTAAAATATCCATTATTTCAATATGTTAGAAATTTCTCTTTGCCCAACTAAATGAGGGAATTCCAAATGTCGTAAGAATTCCTCTTTTGAGATTTAAATATTTCTCATAGATAAATAAATTTATCTAAAATTTTTATCTTTGAAATTAAATGAATTATCCCATAATTCCAATATGATAAGAAATTCTCTTTTCTCATCCAATCATGGAATTCCAAATGTAATGGAAATTCCTCTTTTAACATTTAGTTATTTCTCATAGATAAATAAATTTATCTAAAAATTTTCATATTTGAAATTAAATAAATTATCCCCTAATTCCAATATGATAAGAAATTCTCTTTTCTCATCCAATCATGGAATTCCAAATGTAATGGGATTTCCTCTTTTAACATTTAATTATTTCTCATAGATAAATAAATTTATCTAAAAATTTCATCATTGAAAATTAAATGAATTATCTCATAATTCCAAAATGATAAGAAATTCTCTTTTCTCATCCAATCATGGAATTCCAAATGTAATGGGAATTCCTCTTTTAACATTTAATTATTTCTCATAGATAAATAAATTTATCTAAAAATTTTATCATTGAAAATTTAATGAATTATCTCATAATTCCAAAATGATAAGAAATTCTCTTTTCTCATTCAATCATGGAATTCCAATTGTAATGGAAATTCCTCTTTTAACATTTAAATAACATCTCCATTAATTCCTTTGCACACACTAGGAATTACACTTTCCTTATTTAAATATAATTCCAATATGGTGTCTTTCATCATAAAACTTCTATACAAAAAGATAAATTTAACTAAAATCTTTCTTTAATTTTTTTACATAAATTATACATAATCTTAGCCTTCCAATTCTTTTCTCTAAATCAATGGAATACATGGAATTCCAAGGTCATGGGGATTACTCTTTTAACATAAAATTTAATTACTAGAAATTTCTCTTTTTCTTAATTCAATAATTATGCATAAGCATAAAAAATAATTTCTCCATGATTACAATGAAAATCTTTCAATTAATCTAGGATGATAATTCCTAGAATATGGTAGGAAGTCCTCTTTTCATACTTTGAATGAAAATGTTTTGTGTAAATTTTACAGAAATTTTGCCATAGCTCCGCTGCTATTACTGATAAATCTCAATTTATTTTAAAAGAATGAACTTTAACATTATAGATATGATTAGAATGATTCCTAATTGGATCATTAACCCATTATGGATTGAATCATAAATTCTCATGACATATCTAACTTAAAAGCATAAAAAAGTCATTAATTTGGCCTCCTATTAAACAAGCATAGAATTTATTCTTGGATTAGGGAAAAGCTTCATGAGAAGCTTCATTTGGATTGAGAATAGGTCATGAGAATGACCATTCTTTGAGTGAGAGAGAGAAATTACATAAAAATCATTAAAATTAAGCATAAATGAAAATTTATGTATTCCTTTACTACCATTCATCAAATAACTTCAATAGCATTCAAAAGCCATTCCAATTAAGCTTCTCAAGCTTGAGAGGGGTTGAGAAGAGAGAAACCTTGAGAAATTATGAAAAAAGATAAAAATTCACACTTTACCTTATAATTTGCTTGATTATTTGATCACGGTAGAGGCCCCCAACCAATCAATTGGTTTGGTATGTTGATGGAGTCACCAATGGAGATTGAAGAAAGAGGGAAGCTCCAATTTCTTCAATTTGGAGAGAATTTTAGAGAATAGTAAAAATTATCATTATTTCAGCATAATTCTGGTATAGTATAATTCTCATATTTTTTTACAAAGGACTCAGGTTCTATTTATAGGAGAGGGAGGCTCTAACCAAGACCAACTGATTTCTAGAATTTTCTAGATTCTGTCTGGTTGAATTTGGACCAAATTTGGACCTAGTTTGGTTCCTTTTTTATTCGGTTTGATCTAGGAGAGAGGAGAGATAAAAATATCACATTATTTTTTACTTTAAAACTTATTCAAGCATGTGAAGTAGGCGCCTCCTTGAAGGAACTCCCCTTCCTTACACATGTGTCAAAATGGAATCATTATACCCAAAATATCTCATTTTTTTAGTAATACTCATAGTTTTTTACTAATAAACCTTGTACATAGTCAACTCTTCATCTTATGTGAGCATTTACTCATTTTTGGGTATTTTTCTTTTACAAATTGGATTTATCTCCTCCTCACACATGGATTGATCTTATTGGCCCATAAGAACCTTAATTAGACCATAATCTAATTTTTTTTGATAATCTAGACCCTTAGGCTAAGGTCCTTTATACCCATTTTCAATTAATTCCAATAGCACATTGGAAAGTTCTTTTTGAATTTTTGTTTCAGGGGAATTCATTTTAGACACTGGGAGGATTTTTATATCCAAAAATATCTCAATTTTGGACTACCTCTCTCTCTAGGCATTTTCTCTTTCTAGGTCAAAACAGGGTAAAACAGAATCTTTCTTTTATTTCAGAGAGGGGAATGATTATAAGATCAGAAGGGGAGGTTCTTACACCTGCACACCTCAAAAAGCTGGAGGGAGGAATCTTACACCAAGTATTCAACATGGTCGACAAAGAAAGTGCATGTGCTCTTTTTTGCAAAGAGTTGGTGCTTCCTTAGAATCTCAAGGACTTTACGGACGTGAGCTTTATGGTCAGCTACATTCTTTGAGTGAATCAGAATATCATCAAAGAAAACAAGAACAAAATCATCCAAGTATTCTCTGAGAATGTCGTGCATTAGGCAATTGAATGTAGCTGGGGCATTTGTCAATCCAAACGGCATGATAGTAAATTCATAGTGCCCATAGCGAGTATTGACGGCTGTCTTCGGGATATCTTGCTCATTAATCCTGATCTGGTAATACCCTGATTTGAGATCTATCTTTGTGAAGATCTGGGCTCCATTTAGCCTATCCAGAAGCTCATCAATTTTGGGAATAGGATACTTATTCTTAACTGTCAACTGATTGAGACCTCTGTAATCCACACAGAGTCTTAACATTCCATCCTTCTTTTTCTGAAAGAGAACTAGCGCTCCCCACGGCGGTGAAACATTGGGTCTTACAAACCCTTGTTCTAATAGCTGCCTAAGTTGTTCCTTGAGTTTGATGGCTTCAGGGACTGGCATTTTGTACATGGACTGGGCTACTGGCTGAGCTCTGGAGGTCAATTCTATCTCATGATCTACTTTTCGAATCGGAGGCATCTTAGTTAGCTCTGTTGGGAATAAATCATCATACTCACTTAACCATTTTGGTTCTTTAGCCTTTAACTTTGTGTCTATCGAATTCATTTTGACAACATAAATGAGCTGTTTCTTTCTAAGTCCTTTCAGTAACTTAGAAGCTTTATCTGGGGATCCGGAAACTCCAGTTCCTTGAACTTTGTTCCTGTGAAGGTCACTAAAGGAAATGGTTCCATTGTGATAATGAATGTCAGCTTGATTTTTGTGGAGCCAATGCATTCCAAGGATTCCGTCGAAAACTCCCAAAGTTAAGACTCTGAACTGGTAGTCAGTTACATTCCCATCTAGATTAAACTGAATACGATTTATCTCATAGTGAGTGAAAAGAATCTTCCCACTGGCCAATTTCCATCTAGATTAAACTGAATACGATTTATCTCATAGTGAGTGAAAAGAATCTTCCCACTGGCCAATTCAACTTGCATAGGTTTCCCTGATTTCTGTTCTAAGACTAGCTTACGCAAGCATCCTAGGGAAATAAATGAATAAGTACTACCTGAATCAATCAAAAGCTTAAATGGTTTACCCTTATACTCAGCTGGAGTATGGATGATAGAGAATTCACGATTTGGCCCTTGGTTTTCAATTGTGGCATAAATCTGACCTCTTTCCTCTTCCACTACTTCTGCTATCGTAACTGCTCTGGCTACTGTAAATTGGGGTGGAACTCTTTCTCTTTGGTTACTCCAGTTATGGGAGGGAGTTCTGAGACTACTCTGAATAGAGGCAGATGGCTGAGCTAGAGTCCTCCTGGGATTGCCCTGATACGAATCCTGATTTGACTGATATGAAGGGGCTTTGCACTTTGGGTACTTGACTTCCGTGTCCTCTTGACATGGCAAGAGTCGGGCAGTCTTTAAGCTGGTGACCAAAACCCTGACACCTAAAACACCTGTTCTCACTTCTAAGCTCATCCCTATGAATCCTTAAAAGAGGTGGGGCTCCTAAGAAAGTGTTCTTAAGGAAGGGTCTTCCTTCCCTAAAAATCTTCCTTCCTTCACTTTTGAATCTTCCAGCATCTTGATTCTAATGGCCTTGCTGCCTCTTTTGAGGTGGAAAGTTTGAAGCACTTCCCAGGGTTTGGAACCTTTTAAAGTTTGAGGGTGCAGGCTTCGGTGGGACCTTAACAACAAATGCTTTGGCAAAGTCCTTTGCCATTCTGACAGCTTTTGCCATTGAGACCGGTTTGGCATTTTTCACTAAAGTGTCCAATGGCTCGTTTATCCCTCAAATGAATCTGGCCATCAGCTGCTCTTCATCCAAAAGTGGAGAATATTTGAGGAGAAGAGTAAATGCCTATGGTATTCTTCAATCGTCCGGCTATCCTGCTTCAGTTCCAAGAACTCATTCATTTTGGTTTCCACGAAGCCTGGAAGACAGAACCTCTTCCTGAGGTAAGCTTTAAGATATGACCAAGTCTGGGTATTTCGGTCTCTAAAGGTTTGTCTCGCAATGGTTCCTTCATGCGACCCTGGCCGTTTCTACAATTTTCAATTTGGCGAGAGCCATCTTGCTCTTCTCGTTATAGCTGGTTACATCAAAATACTCTTCCATTGCCTCGATCCATTTTTCCACTACTCCTCCTAACTGTTTCCCTTCACCCTTGAAGGGACTAGGTTGGGATCGGTGCAGGGCTTTACGAACGTCTGGATCTAACTCTTCATCATCGGTAAGAGGATCCGGCTGCTGCTTAGCACGGGCCGCGCGCCTCATGATTCTGACAAAACAATATTTTTGTCAACTTAACTTTGTCAACAGATTTATGACTATTTAATTTTTGAGATTTATTTCTTAAGCAAATAAATATTCCATCATAATTCTTGAAAACAAGATTCACTGATAATTTTATTAACCAATATTCACAACCACAAAAACAATTTGGAATCTTTTGCAAAACATCATTTATTATCAAAAGTTTTTGATATATACATAGAGCGTCTCGGCTCTAAAAGTCACTGCCTCAATCGCGTACGCATAAAAAGGCGATACTGCGATGGAGACATGCTATGATATACATGATTCATCTCACTGATAATGGTGCTGTAACTCTACTCCTAGGAATAAAGCGACTAAGAAGTCTAAAAATACGGTAAGAAATTCTAAAATTTTGGGGTGAATGATTATAGAGTTGCACATAATGAATAACTACTAGCCTTATCAAGATCATGGTTAGCGAGATATTCTATCTGAGTCTCTGTCATCGATTGGTATTGACGTTAATACTTCGCCCTCCAGAGAACCACATATGCCGACGTCGCTCTACTGGATCAGGAAAGTATAGATCCTCAAAGTGACGAGCGAGTCTTACTCTGCTTTCACGGGTTGTAGTGGAGTTGATGAGATTTTCGAAGGCAAAGGCGATCATATCCTGACTCTGGCAGAGTCCAGGAATGCTAGACAGATTTGGGGTATCCATCTAAAAATCCAGTTCAATTTATAAGTTCTCAATTTATGAAGTTTATTTCAAACATAATCTTAACAAGTGAAAACATTATTTCCCAAATTTACTTTAAAATTTTAGGCAATTTTTGCAGCTCTTTTGTAAGTTTACAACAGCGCTGTGATACCAGCTGTAAGACCCCCCTGCCCCCTCCGCGCACCAGATTCCCGGTCGCTATAGCAGCGAAAGTAGCTTCCTCTTACACGGAGAAGGGTTTCCCACTCAGGGCCTCGCCTCGAATATCCCGACACGAGACTAATCTGGTGATCATTCCGAAACCGAAACTAGGAAAATTTCTCTTGCTCGAAAAACAGGGACGATTTCACCTTTTTTATTTTTCTTAACAAATTTTCTAACGGGGTCAAGAGACTAAACTATCCTTCACCTGATTAAACCAGATAGAAGGAAAACTATCACTGACTTAATTTGAAGAAATCAATGCTTCTTCCTAACTGAAATTAGGCACAGCCATTGATCTAATCATCTAAAATTCTTCAAGGTTTTATTTAACTACTCGAATTCTAAGCGTATTCCTATTATTTCAATTTAATTATTAAAACTCCACTGATTCCAGCCAACCACTGGAATGGGTAGAACCAGACAATTACTCACCCACCCATAATTGAATGCCTTTATTAACTTTTGCTTTTGAATACAGATACGCACACACTCCTCTTTAAAACTTTAACATATAAAATAATCCATTGACAAACAGTTATTGGTTACAGATATCATAACTCAAAATTCCATCCATTCCCTTGTTTCTCAAAAAAAAGTATCACTCTGGACTCTCCATTGAGACCAACTGGTCACAGCAACAACGAGATCTAGTAACAGATTACAATAATCATTTCGTCCATCATACATATCTTCCATGACATACGCATGGGTGTCCTAGGCACCGCGAGCCTGTGCATTGCCTGGTCAGAATCCTCCAGAATCCTCCTTAGGTGTCCTGGCACTTCACTCAGGGACCGCTTCGTCAGCCCTAACCCATCGTACTGGGAAGCACACCATTTTTAACCCATACCGAGGTTGGTCACAAGACCAGGCTTTGCCGCGTGAGCCGTCCTTTGAGCACTTCCCTCCAGCTGTTGCAACCGAACTTCCCTTAGAAAAACATATACTAAGTGCTCCCTCCACCAGCATTCTAGCGTAAGACAGTCCTTTAAGAAAAGAGGGTTTCTATGCAAGTTTTCAGTTTGATTTTCTTTTGAATACAATGAGTATTTCTTGAATCAGTATCCCCAAAACTTCTTGATGAGAATTTTGAATTTCATACCAGAATTCCTCGAGTTCTATAACCTTGATCCACAAATCAATTTGAAGGGTCTCAAACTTAGATTCAAATTTAGCGGGAGTTTTGAGTGTATTTTTCTATACTGGTCACATCTTCTTTCCTCGAAACCGACGAAAGAGTTTAGTCTTGGTCATAGTCTGATTCAAGGTTCGAGTCGTATAGGATTTTTTTTCTGAACTATCTTTCTCGAAAAGGTTTGATAATTCAATTACTATTTTACCGAATTTCTTTCTTTGAATATACACTTAACTGATTTCTAAATTAGTTATGAATGCCAATGAGGAATAAATTAATCATTTATCTGAATATTTCGATCTCGATAGATTTCCTGAATTTTCTTTTTACAATCCGTGTGAGTATAAAACGATAGAAATTTCTCTCTTAGAGTATTTACTTATTCATTTATCAAACACTCATAGAAATTAAACATAGAATTTAAGAGAATTCTAATTTTGATATAAAAATTCTTTATGCATTAAAAATCAACTTCAATGGGAATAACACTTTTATATAAAAGAAAATCCTTTTATGCATCTATTTATGCATAAAATCAATTTAATAGAAATAACACTTTTAAAATAAAAAGAATTTCTTTATGCATCTATTTATGCATAAAAATCCATTTTTATAAGAATAACGCTTTTATAATAAAAAAAATTTCTTTATGCATAAAAATCAAATTTAATGAGAATAACACTTTTATAAAAAAAATTCCATTATGCATCTTTCTATGCATAAAAATTAAATTTAAAGAGAATAACACTTTTATAATTAAAAAATTTCCATTATGCATCTTTCTATGCATAAAAATTAAATTTAATGAGAATAACACTTTTATAATAAAAAATTCCATTATGCATCTTTCTATGCATAAAAATTAAATTTAATGAGAATAACACTTTTATAATAAAAAAATTTCCATTATGCATCTTTCTATGCATAAAAATTAAATTTAATGAGAATAACACTTTTATAATTAAAAAATTTCCATTATGCATCTTTCTATGCATAAAAATTAAATTTAATGAGAATAACACTTTTATAATAAGAAAATTTCCACTATGCATCTTTCTATGCATAAAAATTAAATTTAATGAGAATAACACTTTTATAATAAAAAACTTTCCATTATGCATCTTTCTATGCATAAAAGTTAAATTTATTAATGAGAATAACACTTTTATAAAAAAATTTCCATTATGCATCTTTCTATGCATAAAAATTAAATTTAATGAGAATTTCCACTATGCATCTTTCTATGCATAAAAATCAAATTTAATGAGAATAACACTTTTATGATAAAAATTTCCATTATGCATCTTTCTATGCATAAAAATCAAATTTTAATTAATATCAGTGATATCCATGCATATTCATAGGTGAATATGTACATAGAGTAATTAGAATATTTCTTTTAGATGCAAAAATGGTGGGAATTACTCTTTTGGAATAACATAAAAACAAACTTTCTTTTCCACAAAATTCTAGAAAATTTTGCCATAACCTCCTTTGTATGGCTGACCATTTCTCATTTTTATCATTCTATTTTTAACTTAAATTAACCCAAATTAGACTCATAGAACTCTAACCTACACAATTTTCTAAATTCAAGAGAGTAAACAATAAGAAGAGTTTAATTAATTCCTTAATTAATCTTTCTAGGATTAAGAAAGGCTGGAATGTAAAGAAGAGAAGGGGGGTGGCCTTTTTCTTAAAGGCATAGCATCTTAATTTAATTCAAACATTTACAAAACATAAAAATTAAGAAAACCATAGATTTTTCATTAAACAAAGTAAGAGAATTAGCTTACATGGAGCTTGTAAGCTTTCCTTTGGCTTGAGGGATTAAGGGTTCTACTCTTGTTTGAAGCAAGAGTTTGAAGCAAGAGTGGCCACCAATTCACTTTGGAGAGGATTAGGCCAAAAACAATTGAATTATCAATAAATTCAATGTAGATGGCTCAGGGCAGGAGTAGAGTAATAGTGCATAAACACCATTAAGCTTTTACAAAGGGGGAGGCTTCTATTTATAGGAAAAAGTGAGCCTCTAACCAGGCAAACTAATTCTAGAATTTTCCAGATCAGTTTGGTCAATTTTTGGGTCAGTTCAGCTTACTTTTTGGAACTAGACTTGAAATAGGAGAGAGGAGAGATGAAATATCTCATTTAATTGATTTAAAATTGGGGGGTAATGATGAGAAAAAAGGAGCCTCCTTCATGAGGGGAGATCCCCACTCTGAGGTGTCAAAATTCAGCTTTTAATTGTTTTCTTTGGTCCTTAGTCCACTCTTCATCTTATGTGAGCATTTACTCATTTTTTTTGGGAGGGGGGGTTCTTTTATTCTTTAATTTATCTCCTCCCTACATTTGGATTAATCTTATTGATCCATAAGAACCTTAATCCAAAATTTTTAAAAAATCTGGACCCTTAGGCGCGCTGAGGTCTTTTGTGCAGATTATAATTTATTTCTAATGCACCTTAGGAATTTCTTTTTAAACTTCTGTTTCAGGGGAATTTATTTTAATAAGTAAGGATATTTTTCCATCTAAAGATATCTAAAAACTGAATTACCTCTCTCTAGAATATTTTCTCTCTCTAGGTCAAAACAGGTAGAAACAAGATCTTTTATTATTTTGAAAAGGGGATTAATTACAGGGGAAGAAACTGGACATCTTGGGGGGTTGGGGAGGAATCTTACAAAACTTTGCGAGCATGTGGGGGTGGGTCTCCTCCACATGCTTGGAGAGTTCAGTCACCATCTGAGCATTCCTGGATTAGCAAGTAGCGCCTAGTTTGGATTTTTCAAGTCTCTTGGTGCTTGAGAGGCCATAGAAAACCCCGCTCTTCTCCATGCCATTGTACCGAAACATGCGCCGATGGTGACAAAACTATACAAACATGTGGGGGTGGGTCCCCCCATATTCTTGCAAAGTTTGGTCACCATCCAAGCATGTTTGGATTAGCAATTAGTGCCCATACGGATTTTTCAAGTCTCTTGGTGCTTGAGAGGCCATAGGAAATCCTACTCTTTCCCATGCGATCGTACCCAAACATTCTCTGATGGTGACCAAAATTTACGAGCATGTGGAGGTGGGTCCTTTCCAAATGCTTACAAAGTCTAGTCACCATCGGAGCATGCTTGGATTGGTAATTACCACCCAGTGCAGATTTTTCAAGTCTCTTGGTGCTTCAGAGCCATGGAAAATCCTGCTCTTGCCCATGCTTGCAAAGTTTGGTCACGATTGGAGCATGTTTGGATTAGCAACCTAGTGCGGATTTTTCAAGTCTCTTGGTGCTTGAGAGGCCATGGAAAATCTTGCTTTTTCCCATGCCATCGTACCCAAACGTGCTTTGATGGTGACCAAACTTTGCGAACATGTGGGGGTGGGTCACCCCGACAAGCGTGCAAGGTTTGGTCACTATCGGAGCATGTTTGGATTAGCAATTAGCGCCCATTGTGGATTCTCAAGTCTCTTCATGCTTGAGAGGCCATAGAAAATCCCGCCCTTCCCTATGCCATCATACCCAAACATGCTCCGATGGTGACCAAGCTTTGCGAGCATGTGGAGGTGGGTCCCCCCCACATGCTCCCAAAGTTCGGTGACCATCGGCGGAGCATGTTTAAATTAGCAATTAGCACCTATTGTGGATTTTTTAAGTCTCTTGGTGCTTGAGAGTCAATTTAAAATCCCGCGCTTCTCCATGCCATCATACCCAAACAGGTTCCGATGGGGTGACCAAACTCTACGCGAGAGCATGTGGGGGTGGGTCCCGCCCACGTGCTTGAAAAGTTCGGTCACCATCTGAGCATATTTGAATTAGCAATTAGTGCCCAATGCGGAATTCTCAAGTCTCTTGGTGCTTGAGAGGCCATAGAAAATCCCGTTCTTCCCCATGCCATCATACACCCAAACATGCTCCGATGGTGACCAAATCCCACATGCTTGCAAATTTGAGTCACCAAATCAAAGCATGTTTGGATTAGCAATTAGTAGCCAGTGCGGATTTTTCAAGTCGTTTGGTGCTTGAGAGGCCATGGAAAATCCTGAGCCTCTTCACCATGCCATTGTACCTAAACATTCTCAGATATGGTGGCCAAAATTTGCGAGCATATAAAAGGGACTTGACCCTACATGTTTGCAAAGTTTGGTCTCCCATCGGTGCATGTTTGGATTAGCAAATCAGTCCCCAGTGATGATTTTTCAAGTCTCTTGGTGCTCGAGAGGCCATGAGAAATCTCGCTCTTTCCCGTACCATCGTACCACCCAAAAATACTCCGATGGTGACCAAACTTTTCGACCATGTGGGAGTGTATCCCCCCCACATGCTTGCAAATTTTAGTCACCATAGAAGTATACTTAAATTAGCAATTAGCGCCCAATGTGGAGCATGTTTGGGTACAATGGCATGGGGAAGAGCCGGATTTTCTATGGCCTCTCAAGCACCAAGAGACTTGAAAAGTCTGCGCACTGGGTGCTGATTGCTAATCCAAACAAGCTCTGATGGTGATCGAAATTTGCAAGCATGTGGGAGGGACCCACCCCCACATGCTCGTAGAATTTGGTCACCCCATCGGAGCATGTTTTGCTACGATGGCATGGGGATGAGCAGGATTTTCTATGGCTTCTCAAGCACCAAGAGACTTGCGAAATCCTCACTGGGTGCTAATTGCTAATCCAAACATGCTCTGATGGTGACCAAACTTTGCCAGCATGTTGGGGGGGACCCACCCCCCCACATGCTCACAAAGTTTGCTCACCATCAGAGCATGTTTGGGTATGATGGCATGGGGAAGAGCGGGATTTTCCATGGCTTCTCAAAGCACCAAGAGACTTGAAAAATCCGCACCTGGGTGCTAATTGCTAATCCAAGCATGTTCCAATTGGTGACCAAAACCTGTGAGCATGTGGGGGTGGTTCCCTCCCACATGCTTGCAAAGTTCGGTCACCGTCCGAGCTTGTTTGGATAAGCAATTAGTGCCCAGTGCAGATTTTTCAAGTCTCTTGGTGCTTGAGAGGCCATCAAAAATCCCTCTCTTCCCCATGCCATCGTACCTAGACATGCTCCCATGGTGACCAGACTTTGCAAGCATGTGGTGTTGGGTCCCCCCCACATGCCTACAGAGTTCGGTCACCATCGGAGCATGTTTCAATTAGCAATTAGCGCCCAGTTCAGAGTTTTCAAGTCTCTTGGTGCTTGAGAGGCCATAAAAAATCCTGCTCTTCCCCATGCCATCATAGCTAAACATGTTCCAATGGTGACCAAAATCTGCGATGCATGTGGGGGTGGGTCCCTCCCACATGCTTGCAAAGTTCAGTCACCATCGCAGCTTGTTTGGATTAGCAATTAGCACCTAGTGCTATAGAGTTTTCAAGTCTCTTGGTGCTTGAGATGCCATAGAAAATCTTGCACTTCCCCATGCCATGTACCCACATGCTCGCAAAATTCGGTCACCATCGGAGCATGTTTGGATTAGCAATTAGTGCCCAATGCAGATTTTTCAACTCTCCTGCTGCTTGAGAGGCCATAGAAAATCCTGCTCCTTCCCATTCCATCCTACCCAAACATCATCTGACTGGAGGTGACCTAAATTTGCGACCATGTCCCTCCCACATGATTGCAAAGTTTGATCACCATTTGAGCATGCTTGGATTAGCAATTAGCACCCAATGCAGATTTTTCAAGTCTCTTGGTGCTTGAGAGGCCATGGAAAATCTTGCTCTTCCCCATGCCATCGTACCCAAACATGTTCCGATGGTGACCAAACTCTACGAGCATGTGTGGGTGCGTCCCCCCCACCACATGCTTGTTGCAAAGTCTCTTGGTGCTTAATACGCCATGGAAAATCTCGCTTTTTTCCATGCCATCATACCCAAGCGTGCTTTGATGGTGACCAAACCTTGCGAACATGTGGGGGTGGGTCCCCCCCACAAGCTTGCAAGGTTTGGTCACTATTGAAGCATGTTTGGATTAGCAATTCACGCCCATTGTGGATTTTTAAGTCTCTTTGTGGTTGAGAGGCCATAGAAAATCCCGCTCTTCCCCATGCCATCGTAACCAAACATGCTTCAATGTACTTTGCAAGTATGTGGGGGTGGGTCGCCCCCACATGCTTGCAAAGTTTGGTCACCATTGGAGCATGCTTAGATTAGCAGTGTTAGCGCCCAGTGCTAATTTTTCAAGTCTCTTCTCCCATGGAAAATCCCACTCTTCCCCATGCCATCATCGTATCCAAACACGTTTCGATGATGACCAAACTTTGCGAGCATGTGGGGGTGGGTCCCTCCCACATGCTTGAAAAGTTCGTTCACCATCGGAGCTTGTTTGGATTAGCAATTAGCTCCCAGTGCTGCGTATGTTTCAAGTCTCTTGGTGCTTGAGAGGCCATAGAAAATCCCGCTCTTCCCCATGCCATCGTAACCAAACATGCTCCGATGGTGACCAAACTTTTCAAGCATGTGGGGGTGGGCCCACCATCGGCCCAATTTGAATTAAAAATTAGCACCTAGTGTAGATTTTTCAAATGTCTTGATGCTTGAGAGGCCATAGAAAATCCTGCTCTTTCCCATGCCATCGTACCTAGACATGCTCCGATGGTGAGCAGACTTTGCGAGCATGTGGGCTTGGGTCCCCCCCATATGCTTGCAAAGTTCGGTCACCATTGGGCAATGTTTGAATTAGCAATTAGCCAGTGTAGATTTTTTAAGTCTATTGGTGCTTGAGAGGCCAGAGAAAATCCCGCTCTTTCCCATGCCATCGTATCCAAACATGCTCCGATGGTGGTGACTAAACTTTGCGAGCATGTGGGGGTGGGCCCCCTCTCATGCTTGCAAAGTATGGTCACCATCCGAGTATGTTTGGATTAATAATTAGTGCCTTGTGCGGATTTTTCAAGTGTCTTGGTACTTGAGAGGCCATAGAAAATCCCACTCTTCCCCATGCCATCGTACCCAGACATGCTCCAATGGTGACCAAACTTTGCAAGCATGTGGGTCCATCCCACATGCTTGCAAAGTTCCGCCACCATCGCAGCATGTTTGGATTAGCAATTAGCACCCAATTAGTCTGTTTACTTGAGAGGCCATAGAAAATCCTGCTCTTCCCAAGGCCATCGTATACCCAGACATGCTCCCATGGTGACCAAACTTTGCAAGCATGTGGGGGTACATCCCCCCCACATGCCTGCAGAGTTCGATCACCATCAAAGCATGTTTTCATTAGCATTAGTGCCCAGTGCGGATTTTTTAAGTCGCTTGGTGCTTGAGAGGCCATATAAATCCCACTCGTCCCCATGCCATCATACCCAAACATGCTTCGATGGTGACCAAACTTTGCGAGCATGTGGGGATGGCCCCCCCCACATGCTTGCAAAGTTCAGTCTCACGATCGGAGCATTTTTGCATTAGAAATTAGCGCGCCCAGTCCGAATTTTTCAAGTCTCTTGGTGCTTGAGAGGCCATAGAAAACCCCATTGTTCTCCATTCCATCGTACCCAAACATACTCTGATGGTGACCAAACTTTGCGAGCATGTGGGGGTGGGTCCCCCCCACATGCTTGCAAAGTACGGTCACCGTCCAAATATGTTTGGATTAACAATTAGTGCCTAGTGTGGATTCTTCAAGTGTCTTGGTGCTTGAGAGGCCATAGAAAATCCCACGATATTTTTTATGGCCTCTCAAGCACGAAGAGACTTGAAAATCTGCAATGGGTGCTAATTGCTAATCCAAACATGCTCCAATAGTGACCAAACCTTGCAAGCATGTGGGGGGGACCACCCCCACATGTTCACAAAGTTTGGTCACCATCAAAGCACGTTTGGATACGATGGCGTGGGGAAGAGTGGGATTTTCCATGGCCTCTCAAGCACCAAGAGACTTAAAAAATCTGCACTAATGCAAACATGCTCGGATCGTGAGACTGAACTTTGTAAGCATTTGGGGGGGACACACCCGCACATGCTCATAGAGTTTGGTCACCATCGGAACATGTTTGGGTACGATGGCATAAGGAAGAGCGGGACTTTACATGGCCTCTTAAGCACCAAGAGACTTGAAAATACGGACTGGGCACTCATTGCTAATCCAAACAAGCTCCGATGGAATCGAACTTTGCAATCATGTGGGAGGGATCCACCTCCACATGCTTGCAAAGTTTGGTCACCATCAGAGAATGTTTGGGTATGATGGCATGGAAAAGAGCCAGATTTTCTATGGCCTCTCAAGCACCAAGACACTTAAGAAATCCGCACTGGGTGCTAATTAATCCAAACAAGCTTCGATGGTGACCTAACTTTGTGATAATGTCGGGAGGGGACCACTCCCACATGCTCGCAAAGTTTGGTCACCATCCTAGCATGTTTCGGTATGATGGTATGGGGAAAAGTGAGATTTTCTATGGCCTCTCAAGCACCAAGAGGCTTCAAAACTCCGGACTATGATCGAACTTTGCAAGCATGTGCGGGGGACCCACCCCCACATGCTCAAGAAATTAGGTCACCATCGGAGCATGTGTGGGTATGATGGAATTGGAAAGAGGGGGATTTTCTATGGCCTCTCGAGCACCAAGAGACTTGAAAAATACGGCTGGGCACTCATTGCTAACTAAAAAAACTCCGATGATGACCAAACTTTGCAAGCATGTGGGAGGGACCCACCTCCACATGCTCGTACAGTTTGGTCACCATCGGAGCATGTTTGGGTATGATGGTATGGGATAGAGTGAGATTTTCTTGGCCTCTCTAGCACAAAGAGACTTGAAAAATCATCACTCGGGACTACTTGCTAATCCAAACATGCTCTGATCGTGTGACCAAACCTTGCAAGCATGTGGGGGGGGATGCACCCACACATGCTCATAGAGTTTGGTCACCATCAGAACATGTTTGGGTACGATAGCATGGGGAAGAGCAGGATTTTCCATGGCCTCTCAAGCACCAAGAGGCTTGCAATGGATTTAGGTCACCATAAGAGAATATTTGGGTACGATGGCATGGGAAGGAGCAGGATTTTCTATGGCCTCTCAAGCACTAGGAGACTGGAAGAATCCGCACTGGGCGCTAATTGCTAATCCAAACATGCTCGGATGGTGACCCAACTTTGCAAGAATGTGGAGGGGACCCATCCCCACATGCTCGCAAGGTTTGGCCACCATGGGAGCATGTCTGGGTACGATGGCAAAGGGAAGAGCGGGATTTTTTATGGCCTCTCAAGCACCAAGAGACTTGAAAAACCTGCATTGGGCGCTAATTGCTAATCCCAAAATGCTTCGATGGTGATTGAACTTTGCAAGCATGTGGGGGGGACCCATCCCCACATGCACACAAAGTTTGGTCACCGTCGAAGCATGTTTGGGTACGATTACATGGGGAAGAGCGGGATTTTCTACGGCCTCTCAAGCACCAAGAGACTTGAAAAATCTGCACTGGGCACTAATTGCTAATCCAGACAAGCTCCGATTGGTGACCGAACTTTGCAAGCATGTGGGAGGGACCCACCCCCACATGCTCGCAGATTTTGGTCACCACTGGAACATGTTTGGCTTCCATGGCATGGGGAAGAGTGGGATTTTCTATGGCCTCTTAAGCACCAACAGACTTGAGAAATCCGCACTGGGCACTAATTTCTAATCCAAGCATGCTCCGATGGTGACCAAAACTTTCAAGTATGTGGGAGGGACCCACCTCCACATGCTCGCATATTATGGTCACCATCGGAGAATGTTTGGGTATGATGGCATGGAAAAGAGCCGGATTTTCTATGGTCTCTCAAGCACCAAGACACTTGAGAAATCCGCACTGGGTGCTAATTGCTAATCCAACCCACCCCCACATGCTCGCAAAGTTTGGTCACCACCATCAGGGCATGTTTCGGTATGATGGTATGGAGAAGAGCGAGATTTTCTATGGCCTCTCAAGCACCAAGAGGCCTCAAAAATCCAGACTGTGAGACAGAACCTTGCAAGCATGTGGGGGGGACCCACCCCCACACACTCGAAAAATTTGGTCACCATCGAAGCATGTTTGGGTACAATGGCATTGGAAAGATTGGGATTTTCTATGGCCTCTTGAGCACCAAGAGACTTGAAAAATATGGACTCTGCTCTCATTGCTAGTCCAAACAAGCTCCGATGGTGACCAAACTTTGAAAGCATGTGGGAGGGACCCACCTCCACATGCTCGCAAAGTTTGGTCACAATCAGAGAATGTTTGGGTATGATGGCATGGAAAAGAGCCAGATTTTCTATGGCCTCTCAAGCACCAAGACACTTGAGAAATCCGCACTGGGTGCTAATTGTTGCTAATCCAAACAAGCTCTGATGGTTACCTAGCTTTGTGATAATTTGGGGGGGAAACACCCCCACATGCTCGGAAAGTTTGGTCACCATCAGAGCATGTTTCGGTACGATGGTATGGGGAAGAGCGAGATTTTCTATGGCCTCTCAAGCACCAAGAGGCTTGAAAAATCCGGACTGTGACCGAACTTGGCAAGCATGTGTGGGGGACCCACCCCCACATGCTCGAGAAATTTGGTCACCATCGGAGCATGTTTGGGTACGATGGAACTGGAAAGAGTGGGATTTTCTATGGCCTTTGGAGCACCAAGAGACTTGAAAATATACGGACTAGGCGCTCATTGCTAATCCAAACAAGCTCCGATGGTGACCAAACTTTGCAAGCATGTGGGAGGCACCCACCTCCACATGCTCGCAAAGTTTGGTCACTATCGGAGCATGTTTAGGTATGATGGTATGGGATAGAGCGAGATTTTCTTGGCCTCTCGAGCACAAAGAGACTTGAAAAATCATCACTGGGGACTAATTGCTAATCCAAACATGCTCTGATTGTGACCAAACTTTGCAAGCATGGGGGGGACACATGCACACATGCTCGTAGAGTTTGGTCACCATTGGAACATGTTTGGGTGGTACGATAGCATGGGGAAGAGCAGGATTTTCCACGGCCTCTCAAGTACCAAGAGACTTGCAAAATCCGCACTGGGTACTAATTGCTAATCCAAGCATGATCCGATGGTGACCAAACTTTGCAAGCATTTGGGAGGGACCCACCTCCACATGGTCACAAAGATAGGTCACCATCAGGGAATATTTGGGTATGAGGCATGGGAAAGGAGCAGGATTTTCTATGGCCTCTCAAGCACCAGAAGACTTGAAGAATCCGCATTGGGCACTAATTGCTAATCCAAACATGCTCGGATGGTGACCCAAGCTTGCAAGCATGTGGGGAGGGGACCCACCCCCACATGCTCGCAAAGTTTGGCCACCATCGGAGCATGTTTGGGTACGATGGCATAGGGAAGAGCGGGATTTTTTTATGGCCTCTCAAGCACCAAGAGACTTGAAAAACCTACATTGGACGCTAATTGCTAATCCAAAAATTCTCCAATGGTGATTGAACTTTGCAAGCATGTGTGGGGGACCCACCCCCACATGCTTGCAAAGTTTGGTCACCGTCGAAGCATGTTTGGGTACGATGGCATTAGGAAGAGCGGGATTTTCTACGACCTCTCAAGCACCAAGAGACTTGAAAAATCCGCACTGGACACTAATTACTAATCCAAACAAGCTTAGATGGTGACTGAACTTTGCAAGCATGTGGAAGGGACCCACCTTCACATGCTCGCAGATTTTGGTCACATTGGAACATGTTTGGCTACGATGGCATGGGGAAGAGTGGGATTTTCTCTGGCCTCTCAAGCAGCAAAAACAGACTTGAGAAATCCGGACTCTGGGTGCTAACTGCTAATCCAAGCATGCTCCGATGATGACCAAACTTTGCAAGAATGTGGGAGGGATCCACCTCTACATGCTCGCAAATTTTGGTCCACCATTGGAGAATGTTTGGGTATGATGGCATGGAAAAGAGCCGGATTTTCTATGGCCTCTCAAGCACCAAGACACTTGAGAAATCTGCATTGGGCGCTAATTGCTAATCCACACAAGCTCTGATGGTGGTGACCTAACTTTGTGATAATGTGGGGGGGACCCACCCCCACATGCTTGCAAAGTTTGGTCACCACCCATCAAAGCATGTTTTCGTACGATGGTATGGGGAAGAGCGAGATTTTCTATGGCCTCTCAAGCACCAAGAGGCTTAAAAAATACGGACTTTGATCGAACTTTGCAGGCATGTGGGGGGGACCCACATGCCTGCAGGCATGTGTGGGGGACCCACCCCCACACGCTCGAGAAATTTGGTCACCATCGGAGCATGTTTTTGGGTATGATGCCATTGGAAAGAGCGGGATTTTCTATGGCCTCTCAAGCACCAAGACACTTGAAAAATATGGACTAGGCGCTCATTGCTAATCCAAACAAGCTGCTCGGATGGTGACCGAACTTTGCAAGCATGTGGGAGGAACCCACTTCCACATGCTTGTAAAGTTTGGTCACCATCGGAGCTTGTTTGGATTAGCAATGAGTGCCTAGTCCGTATTTTTCAAGTCTCTTGGTGCGAGATTTTTCATGGCCTCTCGAGCACTAAGAGGCTTGAAAAAGCATCACTGGGGACTAATTGCTAATCCAAACATGCTCCGATGGTGACCGAACGTTGCGAGTATGTGGGGGCAAGCTACCCCCACATGCTCGCAAAGTTGGGTCACTATCGAAGCATGTTTGGGTATGATGGCACGGGGAAGAGCGGGATTTTCTATGGCCTCTCAAGCACGAAGAGACTTGAGAATCCACAATGGGCACTAATTGCTAATCCAAACATGCTCGATAGTGACCAAGCCTTGCAAGCTTGTGGGGGGACCCACCATCACATGTTTGTAAACTTTGGTCGTCTCATCAAAGCACATTTGGGTATGATGGCATGGGGAAAAGCGTGATTTTCCATGGCCTCTCAAGCACCAAGAGAGTTGAAAAATCCGCATTGGGCGTTAATTGCTAATCCAAACATGCCCCGATCGTGACCAAATTTTGCAATCATGTGGGGGGGACCCACCTGCACATGCTCAAAGAGTCTGGTCACCATCGGAACATGTTTGGGTACGATGGCATGGGGAGGAGCAGGATTTTCCATGGCCTCTCAAGCACCAAGAGACTTGAAAAATCTGCACTAGGTGCTAATTTTACTAATCCAAGCATGTTTCGATGGTGACAAAACTTTGCAAGCATGTGGAAGGAACCCACCTCCACATGCTCTGGCAAATTTTACTCACCATCGAAGAATGTTTGGGTACGATGGCAAAGGGAAGAGTGGGATTTTCTATGGCTTCTCAAGCACCAAGTGACTTGAAAAATCTGTACTGGGCGCTAATTGCTAATCCAAACATGCTCGGATGGTGATTGAACTTTGCAATAATGTGGGGGAGACCCACCCCCGCATGCTCGCTAAGTTTGGTCACCATTTGAGCATGTTTTGGTACGATGGCATGGGGAAGAGCGGGATTTTCTATGGCCTCTCAAGCACCAAGAGACTTGAAAAATCTGGACTGGGCACTTTGCTTATCCAAAAATTCTCCAATGGTGACGGAACTTTGCAAGAATGTGGAGGGGATCCACCCCTACATACTCGCGCAAAGTTTGCCATCGGAGTATGTTTGGGTACGATGGCATGGGGAAGAGCAGGATTTTCTACGGCCTCTCAAGCACAAGAGACTTGAAAAATCCGCATTGGGCAACACTAATTGCTAATCCAGACAAGCTCCGATGGGGTGACCGAACTTTGCAAGCATGTGGGAGAGGGATCCACCCCCACATGCTCGCAGATTTTGGTCACCACTGGAACATGTTTGGCTACGATGGCATGGGGAAGAGTGGGATTTTCTATGGCCTCTCAAGCACCAACAGACTTGAGAAATCCGCACTGGGTGCTAATTGCTAATCCAAGCATACTCCGATGGTGACCAAAATTTGCAAGCATGTGGGAGGGACCCACCTCCACACGCTCGTAAATTTTGGTCACCATCGGCGAATGTTTGGGTATGATGGCATGGAAAAGAGCTGGATTTTCTATGGCCTCTCAAGCACAAAGACACTTGAGAAATCCGCACTGGGTGCTAATTTCTAATCAAAACAAGCTTTGATGGTGACCTAACTTTGTGATAATGTGGGGGGGACCCACCCCCACATGCTCGCAAAGTTTGGTCACCATCAGAGCATGTTTCAGTACGATGGTATGGAGCAAAGCGAGATTTTCTATGGCCTCTCAAGCACCAAGAGGCCTGAAAAATCCGGACTATGACCGAACTTTGCAAGCATGTGGAGGGGACACCCCCACAAGCTCTAAAAATTTGGTCACCATCGAAGCATGTTTAGGTACGATGGCATTGGAAAGATTGGGATTTTCTATGGCCTCTCGAGCACCAAGAGACTTGAAAAATACGGACTAGGCACTCATTGCTAATCCAAACAAGCTCTGATGGGGCGACCAAATTTTGCAAGCATGTGGGAGGGACCCACCTCCGCATGCTCGCAAAGTTTCGTCACCATCAGAGAATGTTTGGGTATGATGGCATGAAAAGAGCCAGATTTTTTATGGCCTCTCAAGCACCAAGACACTTGAGAAATCCGCACAGGGTGCTAATTGCTAATCCAAACAAGCTCCGATGGTGACCTACCTTTGTGATAATGTGGGGGGGACCCACCCCCACATGCTCGCAAAGTTTGGTCACCATCAGAGCATGTTTCGGTACGATGGTATGGGGAAGAGCGAGATTTCTATGGCCTCTCAAGCACCAAGAGGCTTGAAAAATCTGGACTGTGATGACCGAACGTTGCAAGCATGTGTGGGGGACCCACACATGCTCGAGAATGTGGGGGACCCCCACATGCTCAAGAAATTTGATCACCATCATCGGAGCATGTTTGGGTACGATGAAATTAGAAAGAGGGGGATTTTCTATGGCCTCTCGAGCACCAAGAGACTTGAAAAATACGGACTAGGCGCTCATTGCTGATCCAAACAAGCTCTGATGGTGACCGAACTTTGCAAGCATGTGGGAGGGACCACCTCCACATGCTCGCAAAGTTTAATCACCATATCGGAGCATGTTTGGGTATGATGGTATGGGATAGAGTGAGATTTTCTTGGCCTCTCGAGCACAAAGAGACTTGAAAAATTATCACTGGGGACTATGCAAGCATGTGGGAGGGAAGCACCCACACATGCTCGTAGAGTTTGGTCACCATCGGAACATGTTTGGGTACGATGGTATGGGGAAGAGCAAGATTTTCCATGGCCTCTCAAGCACCAAGAGACTTGCAAAATCTGCACTGGGTGCTAAAATTGCTAATCCAAGCATGATCCGATGGAGACCAACCTTTGCAAGCATTTGGGAGCGACCCACCTCCACATGGTCGCAAATTTAGGTTACAATCAGAGAACATTTGGGTATGATGGCATGGGAAGGAGTAGGATTTTCTATGGCCTGAGATCTCAAGCACCAGGAGACTTGAAGAATCCGCACTGGGCGCTAATTGCTAATCCAAACATGCTCGGATGGTGACCCAAGCTTGCAATAATGTGGGGGGACCTACCCCCACGTGCTTGTTGCAAAGTTTGGCCACCATCAGAGCATGTTTGGGTATGATGGCATAGGGAAGAGCGGGATTTTTTATGGCCTCTCAAGCACCAAGAGACTTAAAAAACCTGCATTGGGCACTAATTGCTAATCCAAAAATGCTCCAATGGTGACTGAACTTTGCAAGCATGTGGGGGGGACCCAGCTCTAGCTTTTGAAGTTTTTGGGAGAGGGACCCACCCCCAGATGCTTGCAGAGTTTGGTCACCATCAGAACATGTTTGAGTACGATGGCATGGGGAAAAGTAGGATTTTCCATGGCCTCTCAAGTACAAAGAGACGTGAAGAATCCGCGGCACTAATTACTAATCCAAACATGCTCCGATAGTAACCAAACCTTGCAAGCATATGGGGGGGCCCACCCCCACATGCTCGCAAAGTTTGGTAACCATCAAAGAACTTTTTGGTATGATGGCATTGGGAAGAGCGGGATTTTCTATGGCCTCTCAAGCACGAAGAGACTTGAAAATCTGCAATGGGTGCTAATTGCTAATCCAAACATACTCCAATAGTGACCAAACCTTGCAAGCATGTGGGGGGGGACCCACCCCCACACGTTCGCAAAGTTTGGTCACCATCAAAGCACGTTTGGATATGATGGCATGGGGAAGAGCGGGATTTTCCATGGCCTCTCAAGCACCAATTGTATACTGCTAATGTTGTCACGGAAAATGACAACTTGTCTATCCACTGATAGACCCAAATCTGCAAGTAGCCTCCTCAACCAAGCTACCTCACATGCTGCCATAGCATCTCCTTTGTACTCGGCCTCTGTACTAACCGTAGGCTGCTTCTTGCTGCTCCAAGTCACAGCAGCACTACCCAAAGAAAACATGAATCCACTGGTAGATCTTCTATGTTGTCACCCACGGAAAATGACAACTTGTCTATCCACTGATAGACCCAAATCTGCAAGTAGCTTCCTCAACCAAGCTACCTCACATGCTGCCATAGCAGCTCCTCTGTACTCGGCCTCTGTACTGACCGTAGGCTGCTTCTTGCTGCTCCAAGTCACAGCAGCACTACCCAAAGAAAACATGAATCCACTGGTAAATCTTCTATCCGAGATACTACCAGCCCAATCAGCATCTGTGTACCCATGTACACATATCTCTGTCCCAGTCTCATAGAATAGTCCACAATGTAAAGTAGACCTCACATACCTTAGTATGCGTCTCAATGCATCCAAATGCGGTTTCCGTGGAACCTACATAAACTGACTCACCAACCCAACAGCATAGCTCAAATCTGGCCTGGTGATCGTCATGTATATCAAGCTTCCTACTATGCGCCTATACATAATAGGATCCTCCAAGATCTCTCCTGAATCTGCACTCAACTTGCCATTCTGATCTAATGGCACGGAAATAGGCTTACAGCCTGTCATACCATACTTGGACAACATGTCCAAGCCATACTGTCTCTGCAGTAATCCAATACCATGTGGTGACCTAATCACCTCAATGCCCAAGAAATATCTGAGCTCCCCCAGATCCTTCATCTCAAACTTCTGTCTAAGCAGATCTTTACATCAAAGATCTCAGCATCATGGTCCCCCGTAATGATCAAGTCATCTACATAGATGACAACAAGCACAACCCCTCTATCACCATGTCTCACATACAGCGAGAAATCTGCATTGGCTACATGAAAGCCAATAGTGACAAGATATTCAGAAATCTTGTCAGACCATGCTCTTGGTGCTTGTTTTAAGCCATACAAGGCTTTCTTCAACCTGCAAACATACTCGGGGTGACCCACATCCTCATAACCAGGTGGCTGCAACATATACACCTCTTCTTGCAAATCCCCATGCAAGAATGCATTCTTTACATCCATCTGATGTAAAGACCATTGCTTTGACGCAGCCACTGCTATCACAACTCTCACTGTTGCCATCTTGGCAACTGGGCTGAAAGTTTCCTCATAATCAATGCCATATGTCTGCGCATACCCTTTGGCTACCAACCTAGCCTTATACCTGTTTATGCTTCCATCACTATTATGTTTTACTTTGTACACCCACTTGCATCCAATGGCTTTCTGCCTTCAGGCAATTGCACTAAATCCCAAGTCTCATTTCCATATAGTGCATCCATCTCCTCATCCATAGCTTTCTTCCAACACACATTTCCAACAGCCTCATCAATGCATGTGGGCTCAACAACCTGCACAACCTTTGCCATATATGCATAGTGATGCGCCACATAACCATCATAGGTAAATCTCTGCACAAGATTTTTCACTCTCCCAGATCTTTGCAGCTTTTCATTCATGGCTTCCATAGCCTTCTTTACACCAGGTGTTCTCATAGCTGGGATCCCAAGCTCCTCATCAAGGCTCATCTCTGAGCCACTAGACTCTCCATCAACATGAGAGTGCCCTGTAGAAATGTCAGGCATACCAAGGGGCTCAACCACATTCTCTTTTCCTTTACGTGATGTACTAATCACATTTGCTAGACTGGTATTATGATGCAGCCTGCCACTCCATGGCCTATCAACAGACCCACTAGATGAGGACTCTCCTGGTCCACTCAAAGACTGTGATTGCTGACCTGCATTCTGTGCAACCACACTTCCACTCACATCAGCCCCAACAACTTCTTTTTCAACAGCATACCAGCTGCTCATCTCATCAAAGACAACATCCCTGCTTACCCTCAACTCACGTGTAGCAGGGTTATAACACCTGTATCCCTTTTGCTCAAGGGAATATCCAATAAACACACATTTTTCAGCTTTTGGATCCAGCTTAGTTCTCAGCTCATCTGGCACATGCACATATGCAATGCATCCAAAAACTTTCAGATGAGACAAATCTGGTTTTTTGCCAGTAAACCTCTCCTCTGGAGTTACATCATGTATAGCTGCAGTTGGAGTCCTGTTCATGATGTATACTGTTGTAGAAACAGCCTCAGCCCAATAGTTATGCGGCATATTTTTCTCTTCCATCAATGCTCGCGTAATCTCAACAATGTGCCTGTTTTTCCGCTCACAGCAACTCCATTTTGCTGCGGAGTGTATCTGCATGTAAACTGTCTCCGAATACCATTCTTCTTCAAAAATTCAGAGAACTCATTGGAGAAGTACTCTCCCCCTTCATCTGACCTTAGGCACTTTACATATTTCCCTGTTTGCTTTTCAACCAAAACTCTGAAATTCTGAAAGTGAGTGAACCTCACTCTTCTCCTTCATGAAATATACCCACACTTTCCTTGTGTGGTCATCAATAAACGTCACGTAATACCTACAGCCTCCCATAGATATGGTCTTCGTAGGGCCCCATACATCTGAATGCACAACATCTAGTGCATTTCTGCTCACATATCTATTACGTGGAAACACATGTTTTGTTTGCTTCCCAAATTGGCATGCTTCACATATTTTTTGCATACCTTCCACTTTAAATTTTGGCAGCCCTGTCACAATTCCTTTTGTCTGCATAGACTTCAATCTCTGCACATTCACATGTCCAATTCTTTTATGCCAAATGTCTGTGTCTGCAACAATTCCTGAACCATTTGCAAACATCGCAGCACTCATTTCAGGCATGTCTACATTCAACGTAAACATTCTGCCCACTCTGTTACCTTTTGCAACCAACCTGCACTTGTCTTTAAAGTCTTCAACATAACAACCATCAGGGTTAAACCGAACCTGCAAACCCTGCTCAATCATCTGGCCAACTGAAACCAGATTCTTTGTTATGTTTGGAACGTGAAGTACATCTGCAAGGTACTTCACTTTGTCATCCTGCATAGACAATGGCACATCTCCAACATGGGCAATTGGATGAGCAGTGTCATCCCCTGTTTCCACAAAACTTGGTCTTTCCGGGTTTTTCATCTCCTTAAACCACTCCCCATGACTTGTCATGTGGTTCGAAGCACCTGAATCCACATACCATACATCATCTTTTTGTGCTGCTTCAACATTTTCAGACATGGCATTCACGACATGCTGCATAACAAACAACCTTTCATTGTCCTCATTATTTCTACTTGAGGATGCATAGTTGTTTTGCTGCACTTTCCCATTTTGCATGTCAGCCTGCTTCTTATAACATTCTGCTTGCACATGTCCAAGCTTACCACAATAATAGCATTCACGTGCATCATTATATTGCCTTTGCCAATTTCCACGGCCTCTTTGACTCCCCCTGCCTCTGAATCTACCTCTTCCACTTGCGTGTTGTTGTTGTTGTTGTTGTGTATTCTGGGACTGTTGTTGTTGCTGCTGCTGGCCATAATTCTAATTACCTGTTCGGCCACCTCCTTGACCGCATCCACGGCCTCCTCTACCTCGTCCTCTTCCTGAACTTGTGTAGAAGGCCTGTTGCTCTGAACTGTTTTTGCTTTGTGAAGACTGTTGGTCTTCACCCAAGCTCTTCTCTTCTATAATCAGCATAGACACCAAATCTGTAAAGTTGGGAATGTTTTCCCGAGTCTGAATAGACGTCTTGAATGCCTTGTATTGTGGCCCGAGACCACGTAGACAAACTTCCACCTTGTCATCATCATCTACTGACACACCAATAGATGCAAGGGATTCCACAATACCCTTTATCTTCAGCGCATAGTCATTCACAGACATGCTCTTTTTCTCCACAGTATGAAGTTCATTCTTCAACTGTATCTTACGTGCCTTGGTATTTGTTTCATAGAGATTTACCAAGGTGTCCCATGCCTCCTTGGGGGACTTGGCATCCTGAATATTCATGGTGTCTTGTATACTAATGGAGAGCCAATACATTACTTTCCTAGCTCCTTTGTTCCAGTTTTTAAACTCTTTCACATCTGCAGCAGTCGGCCGGTATCTCCGGTGCCTCTTCATGCTCACCTTCTATGTAGTCCCAATAGCCCTTTCCCATCAGGAAATTCGTCAACCTGAACCTCCAAGCATGGAAGTTATTCTTATCAAGCTTCTTAGCCACAATCTGGGTTATCCCATCATTTGACATTTTGCCAAACACACAATTTTACCAGAAATAGCACTCTGGTTTGTCCTGCACAAACTGCTGTATTTTCTGCAGCGGTATGTAGTACTCTCAAATGTCACGACCAGTGACTTCAATGTGCATACATACACCCAATGTCAACTGTTGACCTCTTTGCAGCACCCACAGTGTCTGCATAGTCAATCTGTCTTCCTGCAGTTCTTAAAACAGAGTTCTGCAGAGAATCGATGACTTACCCACAGTGCTCGAAATCGCCTGCTTTCTGAAAGACGGAGGTCCAGACGCGCCCGAAACACATTTTCGGCCCAGAAAATTTGGTCCGATAGGACAGTATAGTTGTCCTATAGCTTTACTCCCGCGAAGAAAGCTCCTCAATCAGAGATCGTTTGCCGGTGCCTCCCGTAGAGCTCCCGACAAGGGTGTAGTCACCAACACAAATGGGGAAGAGTAGTTGAAGCTCTTACCCTCATACCGCTTCATGTGGTTCTCTTGCTTGTAGCTCAGCCCTTAGCACGAACCAGGCTTTGATACTATGAAAAACTGCAGGGGGGAAGAGAGCTTGAGCTCTTGCAAGCACACACACACTCACAAAACCCTAATAGAGAACACACAAGGTGAGAGGCTGAAAATCTTCTTCTTCTTCACTCAACACTCAACACACCATATACAAAGATAAGAGTACACATAATATGAAAGGTAATCAACCAATACATACACGGGTTCTCTATAGTGTGAACCCAACTAGATGAGCTGACACTATAACTATGCCAGTCTCTAGAATGGCTGTCACACAGCCTGTCATCCCACTGGCCGCATATCACCCAAGATCTCACCAACCATGCCAGTGGTGTAAGTGTGGGGCCTATCCCCCAGGCGGGTCATCAGTGTCCCACCACCTCACTAGACGAGCTCGATATCTCAACACTCTCGAGCACCAAGAGACTTCGGATTAAAGAGAACTCTTATTTTGATATAAAAATTCTATATGCATCTATTTATGCATGAAATCCAACTTCTATGGAAATAACACTTTTATATAAAAGAAAATCCTTTTATGCATCTATTTATGCATAAAAAATTAATTTTTATGAAAGTAACACTTTTATAATTAAAAAAAATCTTTTATGCATAAAAATCAATATTGGTGAAAGTAACACTTTTATAATAAAAAAATTCATCAGCATCTGTGTACCCATGTACACATATCTCTGTCCTAGTTTCATAAAATAGTCCACAATGCAAAGTAGACCTCACATACCCTAGTATGTGTCTCAATGCATCCAAAAGAAGTTTTGGGAGATACGGAATTAAGATATACTCTTATATTCGAAAGAAAATCAAAACTGAAAACTTGTATAGAAACCCTGTTTTCTTAAAGGACTGTCTTATGCCAGAATGCTAGAGGGAGCGTTTGGTATATGTGTTTTTCTAAGGGAAGTTCGGTTGCAACAGCTGGCATAGGGAGTGTTCAAAGGACGGCTCACGCGGCAAAAACCTACCCAGGTCTTGACCAGCCTGGGTATGGTGTCAAATGGTGTGCTTCCCCAGTACGATGGGCGAGGGCCGATGAAGTGGTCCCTAAGTGAAGTTCTAGGACACCTAAGGAGGATCCTGGAGGGTTCTGACTAGGCGATGCACGGGCTCACGGTGCTTAGGACACCCATGCGTATGTCGTGGAAGATATATATATGTATGATGATAAGAAACTTTTTGTAATCTGTTACTGGATCTCGTTGCTGACCTGCTGGTCTCAACGGAGAGTCCAGAGTGATACTGTTTTGTGAGAAACAAGGATTGAATGGAAATTTTGAGTTATGACATCTGTAACCAATAATTGTTTGTCAATGGATTGTTTTATAAATTAAAGTTTAAAGAGGAGTGTATGCGTATTTGTATTCTAAAGCAAAAGTTAAGAAAGGCATTCAATTATGGGTGGGTGAGTACTTGTTTGGTTCTACCAATTCCAGTGGTTGGGTGGTGGCTAACCCATGGAATCAGTAGAGTTTTAATAATAAAATTGATCAATAGGAATACGCTTAGAACTCGAATAGTTAAATAATAACCTGAAGACTTCTCAAATGAATAGATCAACGGCTGTGCTTGATTAAATTAGAAAAATAGCGTTGATTCCTTCAAGTTAAGTCTGTAATAGTTTCCCTTCTATCTGGTTTATTCCGATGAAGGTTAGTTCAGTATCTTAACCTCGTTAGAAAAGTTTGCTAAGAAATTCAAAATGGTGGAATCATCCTCATTTTTCGGGCATGGAAAATTTTCCCAGTTTTGGTTTTCGGAATGACCACCAGCTTAGTCTCGTGCGCCCAGACATTCGAGGGCGAGGCCCCGAGTGGGAAACCCTACCCTGCGCAAGAGGAAACTACTACCGCTGCTGCTACCATCCGGGAATTCGGTGTGTAGAGGGGCCAGTGGGATCCCACAGTTGGTATCAGAGCACTGTTATAAATTTACGTAACAACATCAGAAATTGCTTAAAATTTTAAAGTAAATCTGGGAAATAATGTTTTCGCTTGTTAAATTTATGTTGAATGAACTTCAAAAATTGAAACTCATAAATTGAATTGGAAATTTATAGATGGATATACCCCGAATCTATCTGGCATTCCTGAACTCTCCCAGAGTCAGGATATGATAGCCTTTGCATTCGAGCACCTCATCAACTCTGCTACGACCCGAGTAAGCAGAGTGAGACTCGCACGTCATTTTGAGAGTCTTTACTTTCCTGATCCTCTTGAGCGACGTCGGTGTATGTGGTTTTGCTGAGGATGATGTATTAATGTGAGTACTAGTCAACGTCAGAGGCTCAGGCAAAATATTTCCTTAGCCATGCTTCTGATAAGGCTAGGGCTTGTTCAGCATGTACAACTCTTTGATCATTCAACCAGGAACTTCAGAATTTCATGCCGAGTTTTTAGGCTTCTTAGCTGCTTTATCCCTAGAAGTAGAATTACAGCACCTCTTTCTGTAATGAATCGTGTGTACCATGGAATGTCTCCTTCATAGTTTCGCTTCTTTATGTATATATGATTGAGGCAGTGATTTTGGGAGCCATGATGCTCTATGTATATATCTCAAACTTTTGATAATAAACGATGTTTTATTAAAAAAATCCAAATTGTTTTCATGATTGTGAATATGATTAATAAAATTATTAAAGTAAATCTTGTTTCATGATGTATGATGAAATAATTATGTTTAAAGAATAAATCGTAAAAATTAAATAATCATAAATCTGTTGTCAAAGTTAAGTTGACAAAAATCTTGTTTTGTCAGAGTCATGAGGCACGCGGGCCTGCAAGGCAACCAGATCCTCTAACCGATGATGAAGAGTTAGATCCGGATGTTCGAAAAGCCCTGCACAGATCCTAACCTGGCCCCTTCAAGGGTGAAGGGGAGCAGTTAGGTGAAGTAGTGGAAAAGTGGATTGAGGCAATGGAGGAATACTTTGATGTAACTAGCTATATAATGAGAGAAGCAAGATGGCTCTCACCAGGTTAAAGATTGTGGAAATGGCTAGGGTCACTTGGAGGAATCACTGCGAGATTAACCGTCTCGACCGAAATACCCAGACTTGGACCGATCTTAAAGCTTACCTCAGAAAGAGGTTTTGTCCTCCGGGCTTCCTTGAAACTAAAATGAATGAGTTCTTGGAACTAAAGCAGGATAGCCGGACAATTGAAGAGTACTATCAAGCTTTTGCCCTTCTCCTCAAATATTCCCCGCAATTGGATGAAGAGCAGGTGATGGTGGCCAAGTTTATTCGAGGAATGAACGAGCCATTGGACACCTTAGTAAAGAATCCCAAACCTATTTCAATGGCCGAAGCAGTAAGAATGGCAAAGGACTTTGCCAAAGCCTATGTTGTTAAGGTCCCGCCAAAGCCTGCACCCTCTAACTTTAAAAGATTCCAAACCCCAGGAAGTACTTCAGACTTTCCTCCCCCAAAGAGATAGCAAGGCTCAATTCAGAATCAAGATGCGGGAAGATTCAAAAGTGAAGGAAGACCCTTTCCCTAGAACACTTTCTCAGGAGCCCCACCTATTTTAAGGATTCAGAGGGATGAGCTCAGAAGTGAGAACCGGTATTTTGGATGTCAGGGTTTTGGTCACCAGCTGAAAGACTGCTCAACTCCTGCTATGTCAAGGGGACATGGAAGTCAAGGATCGAGAGTGTAGAGACCAACCCCTTCCTATCAGTCAAATCAAGGTCCATCTCGCCCAAATCAGGGAAATCCCAGGAGAACTCCAGCTCAGCCGTCTGCCTTTGTCTAGAGTAGCCTCAGAACTCCTTCCCAAAACTGGGGCAACCAAAGAGAAAGAGTTTCGCCTCAGACTGCAGAGCAGCCAGAGCAGTCACAATAGTAGAAGTAGTGGAAGAAGAAAGAGGAAATATTTATGCAGCAATTGAAAACCAAGGGCCAAACCGTCAATTAAAAACCAAGGGCCAAACCGTCAATTCTCCATCATTCATACTCCAGCTGAGTATCAGGGTAAGCCTTTTAAACTTTTGTTTGATTCAGGTAGTACTCATTCTTTCATTTCCCCTGGATGCTTGCATAAGCTAGTGTTAGATCAGAAATCAGGGAAACCTATGCAAGTTGAATTGGCAAGTGGAAAGATTCCTTTCACTCACCTTGAGACATATCGTATTCAGTTCAATCTAGATGGGAATTTAACTGACTGTCAGTTCAGAGTTATACCTTTGGGAGTTTTCGACGGGATCCTTGGAATGGATTGGCTCCATAAAAATCAAGCTGACATTCACTGTCATAATGGAACCATTTCCTTCCTTGACCTTCATGGAAATAAAGTTCAAGGAACTGGAATTTCAGGATCCCCAAGTCTGCAGTTAGTAAAGGCTTCTAAGTTACTAAAAGGACCTAGAAAGAAGTAGCTCATTTATGTTGTCAAAATGAATCCAGTAGACTCAAAGTTAAAATCTAAAGAACCTAAATGGCTAAGTGATTATGATGATTTATTCCTAGTGAATTAACAGAGATGCCTCCAATTCGGGAAGTAGATCAGGTGATAGAATTGATCCCCGGAGCTCAACCAGTAGCCCTGCGCGCACGTACAAAATGCCAGTTCCTGAAGCCATCAAACTCAAGGAACAGCTTAGACAGCTGTTAGAACAAGGGTTTGTAAGACCCAGTGTTTCACCTTGGGGTGCACCAATTCTCTTTCAAAAAAAGAAAGATGGAACGCTAAGACTCTATGTGGACTACAGAGGTCTCAATCAGCCTGACAGTTAAGAATAAGTATCCTATCCCCAGAATTGATGAGCTTCTGGATAGGCTAAGTGGATCCCAGATCTTCACAAAGATAGATCTCAAATCAGGGTATTATCAGATCAGGATTAATGAGCAAGATATCTCGAAGACAGCCATCAATACTCGGTATATGGACATTATGAATTCACTGTCATGCCGTTTGAATTGACAAATGCCCCAGCTACATTCAATCGATTAATGCAGGACATTCTCAAAGAATACTTGGATGATTTTGTTCTTGTTTTCTTTGATGATATTCTGATTTACTCAAAGAATGCAACTGACCATGAAGCTCATGTCAGAAGAGTTCTTGAGATCCTAAGGAAGCACCAACTCTTTGCAAAAAAGAGCAAATCTGTGGCCAGAGTGTTCCTCAAAGAAATCTTCAGATTGCATGGCCTACCCAGAAGAATAGTACCCAAATTCACCTCAAGATTCTGGACTGCATTTTTTGAAGCAGT
The DNA here is from genome assembly GCF_041138505.1 of Cibotium barometz. Taxonomy (NCBI): domain Eukaryota; kingdom Viridiplantae; phylum Streptophyta; class Polypodiopsida; order Cyatheales; family Cibotiaceae; genus Cibotium; species Cibotium barometz. Next base: position 37,678,099 of record NC_141056.1, on the reverse strand, counting down.
AGGAACTTTCTTGGATCTCAGCACAGCTTACCACCCCGAGACCAATGATCAAACTGAAAGGGTGAACCAAGTAATCGAAGATATACTTTGGTCATGCTTGTTGAGATATCGAGCTCATCTAGTGAGGCGGTGGACACTGATGACCTGTCGTCTCGGGTATAGGCCCCACACTTACACCACTGGCATGGTTGGTGAGATCATGGGTGATATGCGGCCAGTGGGATGACAGGCTGTGTGACAGCCATTCTAGACTGGCATAGTTATAGCGCCAGCTCATTTAGTTGGGTTCACACTATAGAGAATCCTAGTATGTATTTTGGTTGAGTACCTTTTCATATGCAGTACTCTTATCTTTGTATATGGTGTGTTGAGTGTTGAGTGAAGATGAAGGAGATTTTTAGCCTCTCACCTAGATCACAGGTCTAGATTTCCAAGCAGAATTCCTCGAATTCTGAATTCTTGATCCTCAGATCAAAATCAAAGGTCTCAACTTAGTTTTAGATTCGGTGGGTGATTTGAGTGTAGATTACTAAACTGGTCACATCGTCTTTTCTTGAATCTGACGAAGAAGTTACGTCTTGGTCATAGTCTGATTCAGGATTTGAGTCTGGAAAGGTTCTCCCTGAACTATCTTTGTTGAAGGGTAATATTTCAATTACTACTTTACTGAATTTCATTCATTGAGTATTTTGCTTAACTGAATTCAAAACTAGTCACGAATTCCTATGAGGAATAAATTAATCATTTATCTGAAATTCTGACTTCGATAGTTTTTTTGAATTTTCTCATTACCATCCTAGAGAATATGAAACGGTATAATTTTCCTTCACTAAGTATTTACTTATTCATTTTCCAATATTCATGGGATTTAAACATAGGATTAAAGAGAACTCTTATTTTGATATAAAAATTCTGTATGCATCTATTTATGCATGAAATCCAACTTCTATGTAAATAACACTTTTATATAAAAGAAAATCCTTTTATGCATCTATTTATGCATTAAAAATCAATTTTGATAAAAGTAACACTTTTATAATAAAAAATTTCTTTTATGCATCATTTTATGCATAAAAATCAATATTGGTGAAAGTAACACTTTTATAATAAAAAAAATCTTTTATGCATCTATTTATGCATAAAAATCAATATTGATGAAAGTAACACTTTTATAATAATAAAAAAATTCTTTTATGCATCTATTTATGCATAAAAATCAATATTGGTGAAAGTAACACTTTTATAATAATAAAATTCTTTTATGCATCATTTTATGCATAAAAATCAATATTTGTGAAAGTAAAACTTTTATAATAATAAAATTCTTTTATGCATCCATTTATGCATAAAAATCAATATTGATGAAAGTAACACTTTTATAATTAAAAAAAATCTTTTATGCATCTATTTATGCATAAAAATCAATATTGTGATGAAAGTAACACTTTTATAATAAAAAAATTTCTTTTATACATCTATTTATACATAAAAATCAATATTGATGAAAGTAACACTTTTATAATAAAAATATTCTTTTATGAATCAATTTATGCATAAAAATCAATATTGATGAAAGTAACACTTTTATAATGAAAAAATTCTTTTATGCATCTATTTATGCATAAAAATCAATATGCATCTTTCTATACATAGAATTTAAATCTAATGAAAATCACTCTTTTATAATAAAAAAATAATCAATATGTATCTTTCTATGCATAGAATTTAAATCTAATGAAAATCACTCTTTTATAATAAAAATAATAATCAATATGCATCTTTCTATGCATAGAATTTAAATCTAATGAAAATCACTCTTTTATAATCATATGCATCTTTCTAATGCATAGAATTTAAATCTAATGAAAATCACTCTTTTATAATAAAAAAATAATCAATATGCATCTTTCTATGCATAGAATTTAAATCTAATGAAAATCACTCTTTTATAATAAAAAAATAATCAATATGCATCTTTCTATGCATAGAATTTAAATCTAATGAAAATCACTCTTTTATAATAATAATAAAAATAATCAATATGCATCTTTCTATGCATATGTAAGGTTCCCCCCCCTTCCACAAATAGGGGAAACGCTTAAGATAGTCCACTAAGTCTTATTAACTTGGAGAAAATTTCCTACTCATCGACACCTTGACCATGTAGAGATTCAAGGATACGATTCATAGGTAAGACCTAGTCCTATCCCACAGGGGAAGCGTGATCTTCTAAAAGTCAAATCACCCATAGGGTAATTTATCATAAATTGGGCAACTACTAGACTTGATTTCTAGAGGCAACGCTTTTTTCCTCATCCATGCGAGGCACAGCCGTTGGCCTAGTCTTCTAGAATAGAATTGCTCGAGAACCTATTTATCTAACGTAGGGCTTTCACTTAATATGTTGGAAAGCTACCCGACTAATCGGGTCCACCCGTCCGTAGGATGGTGCCGTCGGGGCATTCCATCCTCCCACTTTCCACCCTACTCATGCGTCAATTTGTTTTCTAATTAATCCTACCACACTGTTTGACATAAACAAATATGTTCCTTAATTAAGGCCCTTTCACAAGGTTTATTAAAACAGCCTTTGCCTTTTTTCACAATACAATAATGCCAAAGATAAGATTTATAAAAACAAAGTTTAAACATGAATCAATTTCATACAAGCCAAACTGGCTCTCTTATTCTTTTCCTTTATACCGCCGATGATCTAGAATTCGGCCTTCCAGCCTCCACATGCTGGGCAAAACCCTACGGGACCATACACCTCATCGTCGGCCGCTGGCGAGGACTCAAGCCGGCCTGTCGCCCTCTCAGGCTCCATCGCTCGATCCTCCCGCCCCTCAGAGGGATGTCTGCGCACTAGGGTGGGCTAATTCACCGCACTAGCCTGGGCCCTCAGAACTAGGCAGCATCATCACAATCACTTGCCTCAATCGGCAAACCTCATTATCCCAATGGTATGAGGGATACCATGGGCCAACTCCGGGCCTTACTAACGTCTCCGCCGTCCGGCTATACAAGCACAAGAACGGGGCAGCGTCAAGGCAGGGGAGTTGTACCTGTACCTTAATTTAACCAAGATAACAATCCATTTACTCACTAAACCATAGGACTACAATCCATGTTACTTTCTTAAGAAAACAATCCTTTTCTCACACAGATTTTAGCATTTCAACTTGAGATTGCGATAAGACATTCTTTATTAAGGCATATGCTGTTGTTTAAAAGAATACAAACTTTAAATGGTAAATCAATCAAATAGATCACTTGTAACAATCAATAGAGAAGCCGGGGCCATACCTCAACCCCCAAGAATGATATATAATTGAAAAACAAAATATGTATATACCTTATAGAAATTTGTCGTTTATCTCGTTGTCCTTGCTTGTTAACAAGAGCTTTAGAACTTGACATATGAGAATAGAGTCTTCTAATACCTTGTCCTTTGATTGAAATCATCCAATAATCTCCAAGCTTTATCTCCTCTTAATCATACTGTGATTCTCCTCTCTTTCTAAGATCTATGGCAAATTAGCCTTCTCCTACAGGTCTACAGCATAGTATTCTTTCTCTAAAAGAAAAGCTATGGAGTTTAGGTCTCTTCCTCCGAAAGACCATAGCAATCTAAGCTTATTTTCTGAGATATTAGATAAGAATGAAGGGATATATGCATCTCAAACTCTAGGATTACCTTGAGGCTACTTGCTGCCTTCTCACAGTTTCTCTGTGTAGAGACCCTGACAGAAACAGCAAATTGTTTCGGCCATAACTCTCTGATAAAAACTCAGAATATGGTCATATAACCAGTCAAAAGAACGAGAAGGCATCTGGTCTACAAGCCAACGCGGGCAGAATAGGCAAAAACGTCTGTATATAGCCGCAAACACACCATCTTTAGAAACGCGTTGTTTTTCCATATTTTTAGTATGCATGGACTCTAAATGTGTAAAAGTACTCTAAATATGACCTCTTATCACTTAAACTCGAAATTCTACTTTTGGGAATACTTATCTCTTAATAAAACTTTCTTATCTTCTTATTTCTTTTAGGATTTTTGGAGCTAATATTTTTATTCTAACACTTTTCTAATGTTTCTAGCCTTATTGTCTCACTCTTTCTAATTACACTCTCTTTTCTTATTGAAATCTATATTAAAAGAGACACATACACACATGGCTTGGGAGGGACGTTACAATCTCCCCCACTTAAAAGATTCGAGATGTCCTCATCTCGCGAGCTGGGGTAGTATCTAAGTAAATCCTCCTGTCTCTTTCAAAGCGGTGTCCCCACTAGTTAAAAATCTTCTTTTATCTAAACATTGTTCCGAGTCCCTTATTTCATGTATTTGGCTTGTTTTATTTTACCTCCAAAAGGTCTTTATTATTCTAGAGTTAATTGGTCTTATTATCCTAATTTCTTGCATCCATATACCTCTCATATGATATGAACCTTCAAATTCATTCTATACCCCCATGCAGTAAGGTACTTAACAAATTATCATGGAAAAACGTAAGGGAATCAATCCTTTACGTAGTCTAACCTATGATAGCAATTTCATAATCTTAGTATCGTCTTGTAGAATACCTCTATTCATCATGCACATTACTTCACATAAATCTTGCACCAATCCTCTTCTATTTACTTATAGAAATACTTGTTGAATTTGATTATCTTTAACTCTGCTATCTCTATTTCTTGACCTAATTTTTGCTCTAGCTCATGATTCCTTGTAGCCAATGGGTTTGACGTTTCTCTTGAATTAGGAGACCTCTTCTTGATTAACATGGAAGGACTCATGTCCTTCTCGACACTTTCTATATATATATATATAAAACTTTATCACAGTCTCTGGCTATAATTATGGCTTCTGAAATAGAGGATGGTTTCACATTCTTGATGAGGTTATTCAAAGATAAGCTTCCAAATGAATCGATGGAGAAGAGTTACCTCATCCATCTCTAGAGCAAATCGGAGAAGTTTAACAAAAGTTTGGTGGTATTCTTTTAGGGTCTTCCTTTCTTGGGTTAGCTCCAAAAATTCATTCATTTTATCCTCTTGAAATCCTAGAGGACAAAACCTTTCACGAAGGTGTACTTTCATGACATCTCATAACTGATTCTAGCTCCAGTGGTATGATTGACAACAGTGCTTCTAACTTTCTAGCTCCAATGGTTAGATTAACAACAACAATGCTTTCAACTAATTTGGCATTTCTTACGATTTTTAGACGTGAGCAAGGGTGAGCTTGCTTCTTTCATTGTATCCATTAAAAGTTCAAAACTATCAAATACTTATCATAGCACCACATTTGAAGGCAATCAGGATTAATACATCTGAGATCTTCATTTTTTTGAGAATTACACATCTGGTGCCTTGGGATTGACACATCCAAAGATTATCAGGATTGACATATCTGAGATAATTAGTTTTCTGAGAATTACACATCTAGTATCTTGGGATTAACACATCTAAGAGCGTGATCCTTTGGGAATTACACATCCGAGATTCATGTTGTCTCAGATGGGTTCTAGATCTTGGATGATCGTCCTAGTGTAAAGCATCCAATGGATGGTATTCACATGTCAACTAATCAAACCTTAATGGAGTTATAATCTTAATAATTTATAATATGCGAACTAATGAGATATATCCTGAAAATGTCTCTAAACAAAGTTTCGGTCTATCCTTCTATTCAGTCTCTCACTAGTTTCTTAATTTGATCACCCTATGTTTTTCCTCACAAAAGATTTTCTCCCCAACCTTATTTCTCAGATTTATTGTACAAATATCTTGCGTGTGCACTCCCAAGATACAAGCACAATTTCATAAGATGATTGTCTCAACATGTGAGGATATTCAAACCACTTCTATGGCCAGTAGAGATGATTGATTCGTCCTCATATGATAAACAATCACTTGTTTTAATCCCTTGACAGTTAACCTTTGAAAAACAAATCCTAGGAACTAAGATCGGCTCTGATACCACTTGTAAGGTTCCCCCCCTTCTACAAATGGGGGAAACGCTTAAGATAGTCCACTAAGTCTTATTAACTTGGAGAAAATTTCCTACTCATCGACACCTTGACCATGTAGAGATTCAAGGATACGATTCATAGGTAAGACCTAGTCCTATCCCACAGGGGAAGCGTGATCTTCTAAAAGTCAAATCACCCATAGGGTAATTTATCATAAATTGGGCAACTACTAGACTTGATTTCTAGAGGCAACGCTTTTTTCCTCATCCATGCGAGGCACAGCCGTTGGCCTAGTCTTCTAGAATAGAATTGCTCGAGAACCTATTTATCTAACGTAGGGCTTTCACTTAATATGTTGGAAAGCTACCCGACTAATCGGGTCCACCCGTCCGTAGGATGGTGCCGTCGGGGCATTCCATCCTCCCACTTTCCACCCTACTCATGCGTCAATTTGTTTTCTAATTAATCCTACCACACTGTTTGACATAAACAAATATGTTCCTTAATTAAGGCCCTTTCACAAGGTTTATTAAAACAGCCTTTGCCTTTTTTCACAATACAATAATGCCAAAGATAAGATTTATAAAAACAAAGTTTAAACATGAATCAATTTCATACAAGCCAAACTGGCTCTCTTATTCTTTTCCTTTATACCGCCGATGATCTAGAATTCGGCCTTCCAGCCTCCACATGCTGGGCAAAACCCTACGGGACCATACACCTCATCGTCGGCCGCTGGCGAGGACTCAAGCCGGCCTGTCGCCCTCTCAGGCTCCATCGCTCGATCCTCCCGCCCCTCAGAGGGATGTCTGCGCACTAGGGTGGGCTAATTCACCGCACTAGCCTGGGCCCTCAGAACTAGGCAGCATCATCACAATCACTTGCCTCAATCGGCAAACCTCATTATCCCAATGGTATGAGGGATACCATGGGCCAACTCCGGGCCTTACTAACGTCTCCGCCGTCCGGCTATACAAGCACAAGAACGGGGCAGCGTCAAGGCAGGAGAGTTGTACCTGTACCTTAATTTAACCAAGATAACAATCCATTTACTCACTAAACCATAGGACTACAATCCATGTTACTTTCTTAAGAAAACAATCCTTTTCTCACACAGATTTTAGCATTTCAACTTGAGATTGCGATAAGACATTCTTTATTAAGGCATATGCTGTTGTTTAAAAGAATACAAACTTTAAATGGTAAATCAATCAAATAGATCACTTGTAACAATCAATAGAGAAGCCGGGGCCATACCTCAACCCCCAAGAATGATATATAATTGAAAAACAAAATATGTATATACCTTATAGAAATTTGTCGTTTATCTCGTTGTCCTTGCTTGTTAACAAGAGCTTTAGAACTTGACATATGAGAATAGAGTCTTCTAATACCTTGTCCTTTGATTGAAATCATCCAATAATCTCCAAGCTTTATCTCCTCTTAATCATACTGTGATTCTCCTCTCTTTCTAAGATCTATGGCAAATTAGCCTTCTCCTACAGGTCTACAGCATAGTATTCTTTCTCTAAAAGAAAAGCTATGGAGTTTAGGTCTCTTCCTCCGAAAGACCATAGCAATCTAAGCTTATTTTCTGAGATATTAGATAAGAATGAAGGGATATATGCATCTCAAACTCTAGGATTACCTTGAGGCTACTTGCTGCCTTCTCACAGTTTCTCTGTGTAGAGACCCTGACAGAAACAGCAAATTGTTTCGGCCATAACTCTCTGATAAAAACTCAGAATATGGTCATATAACCAGTCAAAAGAACGAGAAGGCATCTGGTCTACAAGCCAACGCGGGCAGAATAGGCAAAAACGTCTGTATATAGCCGCAAACACACCATCTTTAGAAACGCGTTGTTTTTCCATATTTTTAGTATGCATGGACTCTAAATGTGTAAAAGTACTCTAAATATGACCTCTTATCACTTAAACTCGAAATTCTACTTTTGGGAATACTTATCTCTTAATAAAACTTTCTTATCTTCTTATTTCTTTTAGGATTTTTGGAGCTAATATTTTTATTCTAACACTTTTCTAATGTTTCTAGCCTTATTGTCTCACTCTTTCTAATTACACTCTCTTTTCTTATTGAAATCTATATTAAAAGAGACACATACACACATGGCTTGGGAGGGACGTTACAGCATAGAATTTAAATCTAATAGAAATAACACTTTTGTAATAAAAATATTTCTACTATGCATTTTTCTAAGCATAGAATGAAAATAACACTTTTAGAATACACAAACGATGGGGATTACTCTTTTTGAATAATAAAAGATAAGACTTATTTCACAAAATTTAAGAAAATTTTACCATAACCTCCTTTGTATGGCTGACCATTTTTCAATTTTTCCTATTCTTGATTTACTTAAAAATTATCCCCAATTTATTTAAAGCATTCTAAACTAATCAAATTCCACTTTTAAAAGAGAAACAATATGAAAAGTTTAAGTCAAACAATTTGATTACTTAACTAGGATAAAGAAGGGTTGAATTTCAGAATGAGAGAGGAGGAAAGCCTTTCCAGCAAGGCATAGCATCAGATTATCATTTTAAAGATAACAAAAAATTAGAAAACCATTAAAAGAATAAGAAAAAGTAGGATTTCTAACTTACATGAAATTCTGGGAGCTTTCCTTTGGCTTGATGGTTTGAGGGATCTACTCTTGTTTGCAACAAGAGTGGCCACCAGTTCTTTAGAAGAGGGAAAGGTCAAAAACTAATGAATTATTAAGAAATTCACAGTTTTTGCTTTGGGAGGAGTAGAGTAACAATGCATAAAACACTATTAAGCTTCAACAAAGGGGGAGGCTTCTATTTATAGGAAAAAGTGAGCTTCTAACCAAGAAAACTGATTCTAGAATTTTCCAAATCAGTTTGGTCAATTTTTGACCATTTTTGGGCCAGTTTAGCTTACTTTTTGGAACTAGACTTGAATTAGGAGAGAGGAGAGGAGAGATAAAATATCTCAATTTTTGGAAATTTAAAACTCCACCACACATGTGAAATAGGTGCCTCCTTCATGAGGGGGAATCCCAACTCTGAGGTGTCAAAAATTCATTTTTTTAGTATTTCCTTTGGTTCTTAGTCCACTCTTCATCTTATGTGAGTATTTACTCATTTTTGGGGGGATTTTCTTTATTTCTTCTATTTATCTCCTCCACACATTTAGATGAATCTTATTGGCCCCTCAAAACCTTAATTTAAAATTTTAAAAAAATCTGGACCCCTAGGATAAGGCCTTTTGAACAGATTATAATTGATTTCTAATGCACCTTCTGAAAATCTTTTTGAACTTTTGTTTCGGGGGAATTTGAAAAATACGGACTAGGCGCCCATTGCTAATCCAAACAAGCTCGAACTTTGCAAGCATGTGGGAGGGACCCACCTCCACATGCTCCCAAAGTTTGATCCCACCATCGGAGCATGTTTGGGTATGATGGTATGGGATAGAGCGAGATTTTCTTGACCTCTCTCGAGCACAAAGAGACTTGAAAAATCATCAATGGGGAGGGACTAATTGCTAATCCCCAGACATGCTCTTATCGTGACCAAACTTTGCACGCATGTGGGGGAGGATGCACCCACACATGCTCGTAGAGTTTGGTCACCATCGAAACATGTTTGGGTACGATGGCATGGAGAAGAGCAGGATTTTCCATGGCCTCTCAAGCACCAAGAGACTTGCAAAATCCGCACTGGGTGCTAATTGCTAATTCAAGCATGATCCGATGGTGACCAAACTTTGAAGGCATTTGGGAGGGACCCACCTCCACATGGTCGCAAAATTTAGGTCACCATCAGAGAATATTTGGGTATGATGGCATGGGAAGGAGCAGGATTTTCTATGGCCTCTCAAGCACCAGGAGACTTGAAGAATCTGCACTGGGCGCTAATTGCTAATCCAAACATGCTCGGATGGTGACCCAAACTTGCAAGAATGTGGGGGGGACCCACCCCCACATGCTCGCAAAGTTTGGCCACCATCGGAGCATGTTTGGGTACGATGGCATAGGTGTAAGATTCCTCCCCCAACCCCCTTTTGATGTCTAGTATCTTCCCCTGTAATCAATCCCTCTTCAGAAATATAAAGACCTTGTTTCTAACTGTTTTAACCTAGAGAGAGAAAATATTCTAGAGAGAGAATATTCAGATTATGAATATTTTTGGATAGAAAAATAACTCATCTTATTAAAATAAGTTTCCCTAAAACAGAAATTCAAAAAGAACTTTCCAATGTGCAATTGGAATTAATTGGAAATGGGTATAAAGGACCTTAGCCTAAGGGTCTAGATTTTCAGAAATTTTTGGATTATGGTCCAATTAAGGTTCCTATGGGCCAATAGCATCAATCCATGTGTAGGGAGGAGATAAATCCAATTTGTAAAAGAAGATACCCAAAAATGAGTAAATGCTCACATAAGATGAAGAGTTGAAAATGTACAAGGTTTATTAGTAAAAAACTATGAGCAATATTAAAATGATTCCATTATGACACATATGTAAGGAAGGGGAGTTCTTTAAAGGAGGTGCATATTTCACATAAGATGAAGAGTTGAAAATGTACAAGGTTTATTAGTAAAAAACTATGAGCAATATTAAAATGATTCCATTATGACACATATGTAAGGAAGGGGAGTTCTTTAAAGGAGGTGCATATTTCACATGCTTGAATGAGTTTTAAACTCATAAAAATTGAGATATTTCATCTCTCCTCTCTCCTCATTCAAGTCTAGTTCCAAAAAGTTAGCTTAACTGACCTAAAAATGGTCAAATATTGACCAAACTGATTTAGAAAATTCTAGAATCAGTTTGTTTGGTTAGGAGCTCAATTTTTCCTATAAATAGAAGCCTCCCCCTTGTTGAAAAATATATAGTGTTTATGCATCGTTACTCTACTCCACCTAAGCCAAGAACTGTGAATTCATTTAATAATTCACTAGTTTTTGGAGCTTCCCTCTTTCTTCAATCCCCATTAGTGGCTCCATCAACATACTTAACCAATTGATTGGTTGGGGGCCTCTACCGTGAACAAAGAATCAAGTAATTTGTAAGGTAATTAGTGAATATTGATCTTTTCTATAATTTCTCAATGTTTCTCTCTTTTTAACCCCTCTCAAGCTTGAGAAGCTTAATTGGTATGGTTTTTTTTTGAATGCTATTGAAGTGAATTGATAATGTTAGTGAAGAGTTACATAATTTAATAAATGCTATTGAAGTTAATTTCCATTTATGTTTAAATTCTAATAGTTTTTATGTAATTTCTCTCTCTCAATCAAGAAATGGTCATACTCGTGACCCATTCTCAATCCAAATCAAGCTTTTCATAAAGCTTTTCCTTAACCCAAGATTAAGCTATGCTTGAGGCCAAATTAATGGCTTTTTTCTATGCTTTTAGTTTATGTATATTGATGATTCAATCCATTATGGATGAATGATCCAATTAGAGATCATTTTAATTATTTCCTTAATGATAAGCTTTATCCCTTAGAAAAATTAAGATTTATCAGTCATAGCAGCGGAGCTATGGCAAAATTTTTATAAAAATTATGCATAAAATAATTTCATTCAAAGCATAAAAAGAGGACTTCCTACCATATTCTAGGAATTATCATCCTAGATTAATTGAAAGATATTCATTGTAATCATAGAGAAATTGATTTTTATATTATGCATAATTGATTTTCATGCATAGAAGTATGCAAAAAAGATAAATTTTTTTATATTAAAAGTGTTACTTTTATCATTTTTAATTTTCATGCATAGAAGTATGTATAAAGGAAAAATTTTTATATCAAAAGTGTTACTTTTATCATTTTTAATTTTCATGCATAGAAGTATGCATAAAAGATAAATTTTTTATATTAAAAGTGTTACTTTTATCATTTTTAATTTTCATGCATAGAAGTATGCATAAAGGAAAATTTTTACATCAAAAGTGTTACTTTTATCATTTTTAATTTTCATGCATAGAAGTATGCATAAAGGATAATTTTTTTTATATCAAAAGTGTTACTTTTATCATATTGGATTTCATGCATAGAGGTATGCATAAAAGATGATTATTTTAATGTAAAAGTGTTACTTTTGTCACAATTGAATTTCATGCATAGAGGTATGCATAAAAGTTGATTATTTTATTATAAAAGTGTTACTTTTATCATAATTGGGTTTCATGCATGGAGGTATGCATAAAAGATATTCTTTTTATACTAAAAGTGTGATTTTCATCATAAATGGATTTTATGCATAACTTAGATGCATAAGAGAAATTCTTTTATTCTAAAAGTGTAATTCCTACCAAATCGACTTTATGCATAAGAAGATGCATAAAAAAAAATTGATTTTTAATTCAAAAGTGTCATTCTCATCTAAATTGAATTTATGCATAGGAAGATGCATAAAAGATTGAATTTTAATTCAAAAGTGTCATTTTCATTTAAAATGAATTTATGCATAGGAAGATGCATAAAAGATTGATTTTTCTTCGGAAGTATTAATCTCCTTAAATGGAATTTATGCATAAGTAAATGTGTAAAGAAATCTTATATCAAATATAAGAATTCTCTTGTATTCTATAAATAGATATGAGGTGTGATAGGATGTGATAAGAGGTGTATAAGAGGTGATAAGAGGTGATAAGATGAATTAAGATGTGATAAGATGTGTATGGGATGAGGTAAGAAGTGTATGTGATAGGATAGGATGTATATGGGTTGTGATAGGGCGAGAATGGATGTGATGTAAAAGATTAGATGTGAAGGCATATGGGGTTACATGAATGGGAATGTGGAAATGGATGTATGTATGTGGATGTGTGGATGTGGAGATGGGAGTATGGATGTATGAATGTGAAAATGGATGTATGCATGAAGATGTATATGCATAGATGTGAATGTGGATGTAGAAGTGGATGTATAGATGTGAATGGGAATGTGGATGTGAATGTGGATGTAGATGTGGATGTATAGATGTGAATGGGAATGTGGATGTGGATGTATGTATGTATGTGGATGTAGATGTGAATGTATAGATGTGAATGGGAATGTGGATGTGGATGTATATGAATGTGGATGTAGATGTGGATGTATAGATGTGAATGGGAATGTGGATGTGGATGTATGTATGTATGTGGATGTAGATGTGGATGTATAGATGTGAATGGGAATGTGGATGTGGATGTATGTATGTATGTGGATGTGGATGTATGTATGTATGTGGATGTGGATGTATGAATGAGGACGTGATAATGGATGTATGCATGTAGATGTGGATATATGGATGTGAATATGAATGTGGATGTGGATGTGGATATGGATGTGTATGTATGAATGTAGATAAGGGATGTGGATGTATAAATGAGGATGTGAAAATGGAGGTATGCATGTAGATGTGGATGTATGGATGTGAATGTGGATGTGGATGTGGATGTATAAATGAGGATGTGAATGTGGATGTGAATGTGAATGTGGATGTGGATGTGGATGTATGGATGTGGATATGGATGTGTATGTATGAATGTGGATATGGGATGTGGATGTATAAATGAGGATGTGAAAATGGATGTATCCATGTAAATGTGGATGTATGGATGTGAATGTGAATTAATGTGTCGTCGATATGAGGAAATGGATGAGAATGAGTACACATTGAATGGAATGTGGAATAAGTAATGTGGACTAAGGAGGGATAATGTGGAAAGACGAGAGTTCGATTTAGAAACTGTATTTTGTGACTGTTTGTAAATGACTGTTTTATGTCAAGAATGCTGGGGAAGCATTTTGACCATCTTGTGGATTAAGGTCATGAAGACCTAACTGTTAAAGTTGCAACTGCTGACGGAGAGTCAATGGAGGACGTCTCGCGTAGCAAGGTCGATCGAGGTCTTGACCAGCCTCGGTTCGATTTAAATGGTGAGCTTCCGGTACGGTGGATGAGGGACCAAGGAAGCGGCCTATGAGTGAAGCGCTAGGTCACCTGCGAAGGATCCTAGAGGGTGCTGACCATACGGTGCTCGGGCTCTGGGTCGCCCAGGATACCCACGCGTGCGTCGAGGAAGATATTGGAACAAGGAGTAAGAGTTGTTTTGTGAAATCGGGCATGGATCTGGTTGATTGACCTTGCTGGTCTTCAATGGATGAGTCCATGGCTCTTTATATGGATCTGTTGGTTGATCTTGCTGATCTTCAACGAGAGTCCATCTTGAATTTTTATAAGTGATTATATTGCCGAGTATTATGGGCTAGGAACTATTGAAAAGGCCCCTGTGTGGACAGGTGGTGAGCGTTCTAGTTGCCAATGATGCCATAGATACTCTGATGAAGGAATTGTGAGATCCCTGTTCCCACCGCGCAACGGATTCGGGGTACTAGCAGCGGAAGTAGCACTTCTTGCGCGAGGCAGGGTCCCACACTCGGGGCCTCGTCCACGGATATCCGGACAAAAGACTAATCCGTCGGTTTTTCCAAAACCAGACCCGGAAAAACTTCCCTTATCCGGAAAGCACGGGCGATTCCACCAGGATAATTTTTACTCTAACGTAGTCAAAACTCTTACTGATCAAACAGATCCGACTGCATCTATAAAGATACTTGGTCAGATCAAGGAAGAAACTTGCACTTGGATCATTGGGATCAACGCTTTTTTCCCCACCAAGGAGGCACAGCCGTTGATTCCTATCCATAGAACAATTACTATCCGGGATTTACTTTATCTATCGTAATAACAGAAATTGAGTCTCGATTTACGGATCCATCAGTCCAGCCTAACCCCATCCGATCCCATGGGTTAGCCAACCGCCCAACCACTGTAGTGATGGGATCCAATTTGGAATTTGGTTAGGTTTTGTCCCGGGTACCAAGGAAAAGAGTTCCAAGACCCCCTAGCCGGAATTTCATGCAAACATAAAACTAGCCACACCACTTACACACCCAATATGAAAATTGCCTTTTTCTTAGCATGAGCTAACTTTAAAACAATCCTTTAATGAAACCATAGTACCACTGATCACAATCTCCCAATTTATCCAGTTGATTCATAATTTCCCATCATTCCTTCATCAGAGTATCTATGGCATCATTGGCAACTAGAACGCTCACCACCTGTCCAACAGGGGCCGTTTCAATAGTTCCTAGCCCATAATACTCAACAATATAATCACTTATCAAGATGGACTCTCGTTGAAGATCAGCAAGATCAACCAACAGATCCATATAAAAGAGCCATGGACTCATCCGTTGAGGACCAGCAAGGTCAGTCAACCAGATCCATGCCCGGTTCCAGAAAACAACTCTTACTCCTTGTTCCAATATCTTCCTCGACGCACGCGTGGGTATCCTGGGCGACCCAGAGCCCGAGCACCGTATGGTCAGCACCCTCTAGGATCCTTCGCAGGTGACCTAGCGCTTCACTCATAGGCCGCTTCCTTGGTCCCTCATCCACCGTACCGGAAGCTCACCATTTTAATCGAACCGAGGCTGGTCAAGACCTCGGCCGACCTTGCTACGCGAGACGTCCTCCATTGACTCTCCGTTCAGCAGTTGCAACTTTATCAGTTAGGTCTCCACGACCTTAATCACAAGACGGTCAAAATGCTTTCCCAGCATTCTTGACATAAAACAGCCATTTACAAACAGCATTTACAAATAGTTTACAAATACAATTTCTATATTAACTCTCATTTTTCCACATTATCCCTCATGCAATCCACATTACTTATTCCACATTTCATTTATATGTGTACTCATCCAATCATATCATTTTCCATCTCTTCACTTCAGATTCCTTCACATCACATATCATATATTCACATCCATATCCACATCCATACATCCACATCCACATCCACATTCACATCCATACATCCACATCTACATGCTTATCTCCATTTTCACATCCTCATTTATACATCCACATCCCATATCCACATTCATACATACACATCCATATCCACATCCATATCCGCATTCATACATACACATCCATATCCACATCCACATGCATACATTCATTATCACGTCCTCATTCATACATCCACATCCACATACATACGTCCACATCCACATCCACATTCTCATTCACATCTATACATCCATATCTACATGCACATTCACATCCATACATCCACATCTATATCCTCATTCACATCCATACATCCACATTCATGCATCCACATCTACATGCCTACATCCATACATACACATCCACATTTACATCCATGCATCCACATCCACATCCTCATTCACATCCATACATCCACATTCATACATCCACATCCACATCCACATTCACATCCATACATCCACATCTACATGCTTATCTCCATTTTCACATCCTCATTTATACATCCACATCCCATATCCACATTCATACATACACATCCATATCCACATCCACATGCATACATACATCCACATCCACATTCCCATTCACATATATACATCCATATCTACATGCACATTCACATCCATACATCCACATCTATATCCTCATTCACATCCATACATCCACATTCATGCATCCACATCTACATGCATACATCCATACATCCACATCCACATCCACATTCCCATATCTTTTATGCATACCTCTATGCATGAAATTCAATTATGCTAAAAGTAACACTTTTATAATAAAATATTTAACTTTTATGCATACCTCTATGCATGAAATCCAATATGATAAAAGTAACACTTTTGATATAAAAAATTTATCCTTTATGCATACTTCTATGCATGAAAATTAAAAATGATAAAAGTAACACTTTTGATATAAAATTTTTTTCTTTATGCATACTTCTATGCATGAAAATTAAAAATGATAAAAGTAACACTTTTAATATAAAAAAATTATCCTTTATGCATGATATTAAAATTCAATTTCTCCATGATTATAATGAAATTCTTTCAATTAATCTAGGATGATAATTCCTAGAATATGGTAGGAAGTCCTCTTTTTATGCTTTGAATGAAATTATTTTATGCATAATTTTTATAAAAATTTTGCCATAGCTCCGCTGCTATGACTGATAAATCTCAATTTTTTCTAAGGGATAAAGCTTATCATTAAGGAAATAATTAAAATGATCTCTAATTGGATCATTAATCTATAATGGATTGAATCATCAATATGCATAAACTAAAAGCATAGAAAAAAGCCATTAAATTGGCCTCAAGCATAGCTTAATCTTGGGTTAAGGAAAAGCTTTATGAAAAGCTTGATTTGGATTGAGAACGGGTCATGAGTATGACCATTTCTTGAGTGAGAGAGAGAATTTACATAAAAATCATTAGAATTTAAACATAAATGAAAATTAACTTCAATAGCATTTATTAACTTATGTAACTCTTCACTACTATTCAAACTTCAATAGTATTTAAAAAAAACCATACCAATTAAACTTCTCAAGCTTGAGAGGGGTTGAGAAGAGAGAAACATTGAGAAATTATAGAAAGATCAATATTCACTAATTACCTTACAACTTGCTTGATTCTTTGTTCACGGTAGAGGCCCCCAACCAATCAATTGGTTAAGTATGTTGATGGAGCCACTAATGGGGATTGAAGAAAGAGGGAAGCTCCAAAAACTAGTGAATTATTAAATGAATTCACAGTTCTTGGCTTAGGTGGAGTAGAGTAACGATGCATAAACACTAACTATTTTTCAACAAGGGGGAGGCTTCTATTTATAGGAAAAATTGAGCTCCTAACCAAACAAACTGATTCTAGAATTTTCTAAATCAGTTTGGTCAATATTTGACCATTTTTAGGTCAGTTAAGCTAACTTTTTGGAACTAGACTTGAATGAGGAGAGAGGAGAGATGAAATATCTCGATTTTTATGAGTTTAAAACTCATTCAAGCATGTGAAATATGCACCTCCTTTAAAGAACTCCCCTTTCTTACATATGTGTCATAATGGAATCATTTTAATATTGCTCATAGTTTTTTTTTTTTACTAATAAACCTTGTACATTTTCAACTCTTCATCTTATGTGAAATATGCACCTCCTTTAAAGAATTCCCCTTCCTTACATATGTGTCATAATGGAATCATTTTAGTATTGCTCATAGTTTTTTACTAATAAACCTTGTACATTTTCAACTCTTCATCTTATGTGAAATATGCACCTCCTTTAAAGAATTTCCCTTCCTTACATATGTGTCATAATGGCATCATTTTAATATTGCTCATAGTTTTTTACTAATAAACCTTGTACATTTTCAACTCTTCATCTTATGTGAGCATTTACTCATTTTTGGATACCCAAAATATCTCATATTTTTAATATTGCTCATAGTTTTTTACTAATAAACCTTGTACATTTTCAACTCTTCACCTTATGTGAGCATTTACTCATTTTTGGGTATCTTCTTTTTTTACAAATTTGGATTTATCTCTTCCCTACACATGGATTGATGCTATTGGCCCATAGGAACCTTAATTGGACCATAGTCTAAAGATTTCTGAAAATCTAGACCCTTAGACTAAGGTTCTTTATACCTATTTCCAATTAATTCCAATTGCACATTGGAAAATTCTTTTTGAATTTCTATTTCAGGGGAACTCATCTGAATTATAAGAGATATTTTTCTATCCAAAAATATTCAAAATCTGAATATTCTCTCTCTAGAATATTTTTCTCTCTCTAGGCTAAAACAGATAGAAACAAGGTCTTTATATTTCTGAAGAGGGTTGATTACAGGGGAAGATACTAGACATCAAAAAGGGGTTGGGGGAGGAATCTTACATTCTACCCCACTTAAAAAACGCGAGATGTCCTCATCTCGCAACTTGTGATAATTTCGCAAGATTCACGAATATGAGACTTAGAGAAAAATTTTAATCAAGATTAACCACCAAGATAAGTCTTAAAGAGAGCAAGATTCAAAATACGAACAAGATTTAAACTTTATTCATTCTCGGAACTTATACAGTAAAGATAGAGGAACTCTTTACACTTCCATAAGCCCGTCCATCATATGGTCACAAAAGCAGTCCTCACAAGCTGCACAAGTATAAGGTAACTCATCTATGGGAATGATTCTGTGGGTTATTGCTGCGCCTATCTCAGTGGTATGAGGTGTTCTAACAAAAGGACCTCTGAGAGGCAAGCCAAAAACGGGGTAAAGGCATATCTTCTCATGAGGAAGAAAACACGCCAGTAAGAAGACCCGCTCAGAAAACCCAGGATGCCTTGATCTCATGACGCAGTAGTATCGGGGACCCAAACCCAAAGCTTCAATAACCATGGCCAAGCGGACATTGTTACGAAAGTGCTGCTGACCCCAGGGTGTTACCCTAGTTATGTCTTGATAGGTCCGCCATTTTGTCTGCGCTACAGAAGTTCCCAAGTGAGGGAAAAGTGAGCGCTCATACTGCTCTATAAAATCTTTCTTCACAGACTCCCTTGCGTCTTGAAGGTGAGAAATCATTAGGGATAAAACTAGTTCTTGTTGCCAAGCCATGAAGGAGATTAAGAAAGAAAGGAGATCGATGGAAGTAAGATTACTGTGAGCGACAAGTAAAAGTTACGACTTATATAAAGGAAGGAGCTAGCGTAACTTAGAAGCCAACGGTATCTTGCCACTGAAGTTTTACCGTCTTTCCAAGATTTGGGTTTGGCACATATTTCTATGAAATACATTAAGAACTTTGAGATGAGGAGATAAAAGAAGCTCGTAAGCTAAGTCACCTACTTTCATTGAATTCAGATAAGGCTCACAATATCTGGGGGATAACTTCTTAAACTCCCCAATAGATAAAGAACTTCTTTTGGGCCGTACTCGAATGAAGACCAAAACCTTGGTATCCAAAACACCAATTTTTACTTCTGATCTCATTGTTCTGAATCCTTAAAACAGGTGGGACTCTTGAGAAGTATTCTAGGAAAAGGGTCTTCCTTTGTTAAACAGAACTTTCTTTTATTTTAGAGAGGGAATAATTATAAGATCAGAAAGGGAGATTCTTACTCCTGTATACCTCGAAGGCTGGGGAGGAATCTTACATTCTACCCCACTTAAAAAGTGCGAGATGTCCTCATCTCGCAAGGTAGAGGACAACTCTTTTTCTTAACATCCAATTTTATTTTGGGGTTCCTTATATTCTGGTCAACCCAGCAGAACACTGGGATAAATATCCCTTATATAGAACTCATCATTAATATTCAGATCATATCATTCATATCTTTAACATGATAATGGTCCATTAGACCGAAAAATTTCCTTCTGAACATTCCTCCACGAGAATTTCAGTCAAGCAAGTTCTCAATTTGTCATCCCTTAACTTGATCTACTGATCAAGTGTTAACAGTAACAATTTGACAGCACAACCCACTAATCTCATAGTGATTTGCTGAATTCATTATCATCATTCCAGTTATGAATATCATCACTGGGACTCGTCCCATTCATCCTCATTGTGGTTTTGTTCAGATTTTTATATTTCAACTAATTTCAGAAATCATCATTTTTCAATCAGAATTTTCAATCAGAATCCAATTCAATTCATCAATTCTCAAACAGAATTAAAAATCATATCAACCACATTCGAATTCATCATCTGGATAGCATTAACGCTTATAATTTCAAGTCTTAGATTTACTCGTATATACTGTCAGTAAAGAGCTGCAGTATACTCTCGGTATATACGGGTAGTCGTGGCTCTTGGAATTATAAGGTAAATACCATCATGTCTAGGCCTCAAGCAAGTCAGGGATCCTATATAATTGTGGTACTTCCATCTGAAGACCCAATTACCAAATTACGAATTTCAGTTTGAATATCAAATTGTATGAATTATATCACACAATTACAACCTTTTTGTGCTTCTTGATAAATTTTTGACATATTTGTCTTCTCAGTTGATCTTTATTAACCAAATGCTCTGATACCAACTGTGAGATCCCTGTTCCCACCGCGCAACGGATTCGGGGTACTAGCAGCGGAAGTAGCACTTCTTGCGCGAGGCAGGGTCCCACACTCGGGGCCTCGTCCACGGATATCCGGACAAAAGACTAATCCGTCGGTTTTTCCAAAACCAGACCCGGAAAAACTTCCCTTATCCGGAAAGCACGGGCGATTCCACCAGGATAATTTTTACTCTAACGTAGTCAAAACTCTTACTGATCAAACAGATCCGACTGCATCTATAAAGATACTTGGTCAGATCAAGGAAGAAACTTGCACTTGGATCATTGGGATCAACGCTTTTTTCCCCACCAAGGAGGCACAGCCGTTGATTCCTATCCATAGAACAATTACTATCCGGGATTTACTTTATCTATCGTAATAACAGAAATTGAGTCTCGATTTACGGATCCATCAGTCCAGCCTAACCCCATCCGATCCCATGGGTTAGCCAACCGCCCAACCACTGTAGTGATGGGATCCAATTTGGAATTTGGTTAGGTTTTGTCCCGGGTACCAAGGAAAAGAGTTCCAAGACCCCCTAGCCGGAATTTCATGCAAACATAAAACTAGCCACACCACTTACACACCCAATATGAAAATTGCCTTTTTCTTAGCATGAGCTAACTTTAAAACAATCCTTTAATGAAACCATAGTACCACTGATCACAATCTCCCAATTTATCCAGTTGATTCATAATTTCCCATCATTCCTTCATCAGAGTATCTATGGCATCATTGGCAACTAGAACGCTCACCACCTGTCCACACAGGGGCCGTTTCAATAGTTCCTAGCCCATAATACTCAACAATATAATCACTTATCAAGATGGACTCTCGTTGAAGATCAGCAAGATCAACCAACAGATCCATATAAAAGAGCCATGGACTCATCCGTTGAGGACCAGCAAGGTCAGTCAACCAGATCCATGCCCGGTTCCAGAAAACAACTCTTACTCCTTGTTCCAATATCTTCCTCGACGCACGCGTGGGTATCCTGGGCGACCCAGAGCCCGAGCACCGTATGGTCAGCACCCTCTAGGATCCTTCGCAGGTGACCTAGCGCTTCACTCATAGGCCGCTTCCTTGGTCCCTCATCCACCGTACCGGAAGCTCACCATTTTAATCGAACCGAGGCTGGTCAAGACCTCGGCCGACCTTGCTACGCGAGACGTCCTCCATTGACTCTCCGTTCAGCAGTTGCAACTTTATCAGTTAGGTCTCCACGACCTTAATCACAAGACGGTCAAAATGCTTTCCCAGCATTCTTGACATAAAACAGCCATTTACAAACAGCATTTACAAATAGTTTACAAATACAATTTCTATATTAACTCTCATTTTTCCACATTATCCCTCATGCAATCCACATTACTTATTCCACATTTCATTTATATGTGTACTCATCCAATCATATCATTTTCCATCTCTTCACTTCAGATTCCTTCACATCACATATCATATATTCACATCCATATCCACATCCATACATCCACATCCACATCCACATTCACATCCATACATCCACATCTACATGCTTATCTCCATTTTCACATCCTCATTTATACATCCACATCCCATATCCACATTCATACATACACATCCATATCCACATCCATATCCGCATTCATACATACACATCCATATCCACATCCACATGCATACATTCATTATCACGTCCTCATTCATACATCCACATCCACATACATACGTCCACATCCACATCCACATTCTCATTCACATCTATACATCCATATCTACATGCACATTCACATCCATACATCCACATCTATATCCTCATTCACATCCATACATCCACATTCATGCATCCACATCTACATGCCTACATCCATACATACACATCCACATTTACATCCATGCATCCACATCCACATCCTCATTCACATCCATACATCCACATTCATACATCCACATCCACATCCACATTCACATCCATACATCCACATCTACATGCTTATCTCCATTTTCACATCCTCATTTATACATCCACATCCCATATCCACATTCATACATACACATCCATATCCACATCCACATGCATACATACATCCACATCCACATTCCCATTCACATATATACATCCATATCTACATGCACATTCACATCCATACATCCACATCTATATCCTCATTCACATCCATACATCCACATTCATGCATCCACATCTACATGCATACATCCATACATCCACATCCACATCCACATTCCCATATCTTTTATGCATACCTCTATGCATGAAATTCAATTATGCTAAAAGTAACACTTTTATAATAAAATATTTAACTTTTATGCATACCTCTATGCATGAAATCCAATATGATAAAAGTAACACTTTTGATATAAAAAATTTATCCTTTATGCATACTTCTATGCATGAAAATTAAAAATGATAAAAGTAACACTTTTGATATAAAATTTTTTTCTTTATGCATACTTCTATGCATGAAAATTAAAAATGATAAAAGTAACACTTTTAATATAAAAAAATTATCCTTTATGCATGATATTAAAATTCAATTTCTCCATGATTATAATGAAATTCTTTCAATTAATCTAGGATGATAATTCCTAGAATATGGTAGGAAGTCCTCTTTTTATGCTTTGAATGAAATTATTTTATGCATAATTTTTATAAAAATTTTGCCATAGCTCCGCTGCTATGACTGATAAATCTCAATTTTTTCTAAGGGATAAAGCTTATCATTAAGGAAATAATTAAAATGATCTCTAATTGGATCATT
Source organism: Cibotium barometz (assembly GCF_041138505.1). NCBI lineage: Eukaryota > Viridiplantae > Streptophyta > Polypodiopsida > Cyatheales > Cibotiaceae > Cibotium > Cibotium barometz. The sequence goes on along the minus strand of NC_141056.1, from coordinate 37,654,440 downwards.
AATCTATAATGGATTGAATCATCAATATGCATAAACTAAAAGCATAGAAAAAAGCCATTAAATTGGCCTCAAGCATAGCTTAATCTTGGGTTAAGGAAAAGCTTTATGAAAAGCTTGATTTGGATTGAGAACGGGTCATGAGTATGACCATTTCTTGAGTGAGAGAGAGAATTTACATAAAAATCATTAGAATTTAAACATAAATGAAAATTAACTTCAATAGCATTTATTAACTTATGTAACTCTTCACTACTATTCAAACTTCAATAGTATTTAAAAAAAACCATACCAATTAAACTTCTCAAGCTTGAGAGGGGTTGAGAAGAGAGAAACATTGAGAAATTATAGAAAGATCAATATTCACTAATTACCTTACAACTTGCTTGATTCTTTGTTCACGGTAGAGGCCCCCAACCAATCAATTGGTTAAGTATGTTGATGGAGCCACTAATGGGGATTGAAGAAAGAGGGAAGCTCCAAAAACTAGTGAATTATTAAATGAATTCACAGTTCTTGGCTTAGGTGGAGTAGAGTAACGATGCATAAACACTAACTATTTTTCAACAAGGGGGAGGCTTCTATTTATAGGAAAAATTGAGCTCCTAACCAAACAAACTGATTCTAGAATTTTCTAAATCAGTTTGGTCAATATTTGACCATTTTTAGGTCAGTTAAGCTAACTTTTTGGAACTAGACTTGAATGAGGAGAGAGGAGAGATGAAATATCTCGATTTTTATGAGTTTAAAACTCATTCAAGCATGTGAAATATGCACCTCCTTTAAAGAACTCCCCTTTCTTACATATGTGTCATAATGGAATCATTTTAATATTGCTCATAGTTTTTTTTTTTTACTAATAAACCTTGTACATTTTCAACTCTTCATCTTATGTGAAATATGCACCTCCTTTAAAGAATTCCCCTTCCTTACATATGTGTCATAATGGAATCATTTTAGTATTGCTCATAGTTTTTTACTAATAAACCTTGTACATTTTCAACTCTTCATCTTATGTGAAATATGCACCTCCTTTAAAGAATTTCCCTTCCTTACATATGTGTCATAATGGCATCATTTTAATATTGCTCATAGTTTTTTACTAATAAACCTTGTACATTTTCAACTCTTCATCTTATGTGAGCATTTACTCATTTTTGGATACCCAAAATATCTCATATTTTTAATATTGCTCATAGTTTTTTACTAATAAACCTTGTACATTTTCAACTCTTCACCTTATGTGAGCATTTACTCATTTTTGGGTATCTTCTTTTTTTACAAATTTGGATTTATCTCTTCCCTACACATGGATTGATGCTATTGGCCCATAGGAACCTTAATTGGACCATAGTCTAAAGATTTCTGAAAATCTAGACCCTTAGACTAAGGTTCTTTATACCTATTTCCAATTAATTCCAATTGCACATTGGAAAATTCTTTTTGAATTTCTATTTCAGGGGAACTCATCTGAATTATAAGAGATATTTTTCTATCCAAAAATATTCAAAATCTGAATATTCTCTCTCTAGAATATTTTTCTCTCTCTAGGCTAAAACAGATAGAAACAAGGTCTTTATATTTCTGAAGAGGGTTGATTACAGGGGAAGATACTAGACATCAAAAAGGGGTTGGGGGAGGAATCTTACAGGAATGATGGGAAATTATGAATCAGCCGGATAAATTGGAAGATTGTGATCAGTGGTACTATGGTTTCATTAAAGGATTGTTTTAAAGTTAGCTGATGCTAAGAAAAAGGCAATTTCATATTGGGTGTGTAAGTGGTGTGACTAGTTTTATGTTTGCATGAACTTCCGGCTAGGGGGCCTTGGAACTCTTTTCCTTGGTACCCGGGACAAAACCTAACCAAATTCCAAATTGGATCCCATCACTACAGTGGTTGGGCGGTTGGCTAACCCATGGGATCGGATGGGGTTAGGCTGGACTGATGGATCCGTAAATCGAGATTTAATTTCTATTATTACGATAGATGAAGTAAATCCCGGATAGAAATTATTCTATGGATAGGAATCAACGGCTGTGCCTCTTGATGGGGAAAAAAAGCGTTGATCCCAATGATCCAAGTGCAAGTTTCTTCCTTGATTTGACCAAGTACTGTTAAAGGTGCAGTCAGATCAGTTGATCCGTAATGATCTTGACTACGTTAGAGTAAAGAGTTATCCTGGTGGAATCGCCCATGCTTTCCGGGTAAAGGAAGTTTTTCTGGTTTCGGTTTTGGACAAACCGACGGATTAGTCTCTTGTTCGGATATCCGTGGGCGAGGCCTCGAGTGTGAGACCCCTACCCGCGCATGATGTGCTACTTTCACTGCCAGTATCCTGAATCCGCTGCTCGGTGGGATCAGGGATCTCACAATAGGGAAGGGCGGGATTTCTTATGGCCTCTCAAGCACCAAGAGACTTGAAAAACGTGCATTGGGCACTAATTGCTAATCCAAAAATGATCTAATGGTGATTGAACTTTTCAAGCATGTGGGGGAGACCCACCCCCACCACATGCTTGCAAAGTTTGGTCACCATCGAAGCATGTTTGGGTACGATGGCATTAGGAAGAGTGGGATTTTCTACGACCTCTCAAGCACCAAGAGACTTGAAAAATCCGCATTGGACACTAAGCTCGGATAGTGACCGAACTTTGCAAGCATGTGGGAGGGACCCACCCCCACATGCTCACAGATTTTGGTCACCATAGGAACATGTTTGGCTACGATGGCATGGGAAAGAGTGGGATTTTCTATGGCCTCTCAAGCACCAACAGACTTGAGAAATCCACACTGGGTGCTAATTGCTAATCCAAGCATGCTCTGATGCTGACCAAACTTTGCAAGCATGTGGGAGGGACCCACCTTCACATGCTCGAAAATTTTGGTCACCATCGGTGTTTGGGTATGATGGCATGGAAAAGAGCCGGATTTTCTATGGCCTCTCAAGCACCAAGACACTTGAGAAATCTGCACTGGGCGCTAGTTGCTAATCCAAACAAGCTCTGATGGGTGACCTAACTTTGTGATAATGTGGGGGGGGACCCAACCCCACATGCTCTCAAAGTTTGGTCACCCCATCAAAGCATGTTTCGGTACGATGGTATGGGGAAGAGCGAGATTTTCTATGGCCTCTCAAGCACCAAGAGGCCTGAAAAATCCAGACTCTGACCGAACTTTGCAAGCATGTGGGGGGTCCTACCCCCACACGCTCGAAAAATTTGGTCACCATCAGAGCATGTTTGGGTATGATGCAATTGGAAAGAGCGAGATTTTCTATGGCCTCTCGAGCACCAAGAGACTTAAAAAATACGGGCTAGGAGCTCGTTGCTAATCCAAACAAGCTCGGATGGTGACTGAACTTTGCAAGCATGTGGGAGGGACCCACCTCCACATGCTCACAAAGTTTGGTCACCATCGGAGCTTGTTTGGATTAGCAATGAGTGCCTAGTCCATATTTTTCAAGTCTCTTAGTGCGAGATTTTTCATGGCCTCTCGAGCACCAAGAGACTTGAAAAATCATCACTGGGTACTTATTGCTAATCCAAACATGCTCAGATGGTGACCAAACATTGGGAGTTTGTGGGGGCAAGCTACCCCCACATGCTCGCAAAGTTGGGTCACCATCGAAGCATGTTTGGGTATGGTGGCACGGGGAAGAGCGAGATTTTCTATGGTCTCTCAAGCACGAAGAGACTTGAGAATCCACAATGGGCGCTAATTGCTAATCCAAACATGCTCTGATAGTGACCAAACCTTGCAAGCTTGTGGGGGGACCCACCATCACATGTTTGCAAACTTTGGTCGTCTCATCAAAGCACGTTTGGGTATGATGGCATGGGGAAAAGCGTGATTTTCCATGGCCTCTCAAGCACCAAGAGACTTGAAAAATCCACATTGGGCATTAATTGCTAATACAAACATGCCCCGATAGTGATTGAACTTTGCAATCATGTGGGGGGGGATCCACCTGCACATGCTCGTAGAGTTTGGTCACCACCATCGAAACATGTTTGGGTACGACGGCATGGGGAAGAGTAGGATTTTCCATGGCCTCTCAAGCACCAAGAGACTTGAAAAATTTGCACTAGGTGCTAATTGCTAATCCAAGAATGTTCTGATGGTGACAAAACTTTGCAAGCATGTGGAAGGAACCCACCTCCACATGCTGGCAAATTTTACTCACCATCGGATAATGTTTGGGTATAATGGCATAGGGAAGAGCGAGATTTTCTATGGCTTCTCAAGCACCAAGAGACTTGAAAAATTCGTACTGGGCGCTAATTGCTAATCCAAACATGATCAGATGGTGATCGAACTTTGAAATAATATAGGGGGGAAGTTTGGTCACCATCGGAGCATGTTTTGGTACGATGTCATGGAGAAGAGCGGGATTTTCTATGGCCTCTCAAGCACCAAGAGACTTGAAAAATCCGGACTAGGCGCTAATTCCTAATCAAAAAATTCTCCAATGGTGATGGAACTTTGCAAGCATGTGGAGGGGATCCATCCCCACATGCTCGCAAAGTTTGGTCACCATCGGAGTATGTTTGGGTACGATGGCATGGGGAAGAGTGGGATTTTCTATGGCCTCTCAAGCACCAAGAGACTTGAAAAATATGCACTAGGCGCTAATAGCTAATCCAAACAAGCTCCGATGGTGGCCAAACTTTTCAAGCATGTGGGAGGGACCTATCCCCACATGCTTGTAGAGTTTGGTCACCATCGGAATGTGTTTGGGTACGATGATAGCATAGGGAAGAGCGGGATTTTCCATGGCCTCTGAAGTATGAAGAGACTTGAAAAATCGGCACTGGGCGCTAATTGATAATCTAAACATGCTCTGATGGTGACCAAACCTTGCACGCATGTGGGGGGACCCACCCCCACATGCTCACAAAGTTTGGACACCATCAAAGCACGTTTAGGTACGATGGCATGGGGAAGAGCGGGATTTTCCTTGGCCTCTCAAGCACAAAGAGACTTGAGAATCCACAATGGGTGCTAATTGCTAATCCAAACATGCTCCGATAGTTACCAAACGTTGCAAGCTTGCGGGGGGGATTCACCTCCACATGTTTGCAAACTTTGGTCTCACCATCAAAGCACGTTTGAGTACGATGGCATGGGGAAAAGCGGGATTTTCCATGGCCTCTCAAACACCAAGAGACTTGAAAAATCTGCACTGGCGTTAATTGCTAATCCAAACATGCTCTGGTCATGATCAAACTTTGCAATCATGTGGGGGGGACCCACCTACACATGCTCGTAGAGTTTGGTCACCATTGAAACATGTTTGGGTACGATGGCATGGGGAAGAGTAGGATTTTCCATGGCCTCTCAAGCACCAAGAGACTTGAAAAATCCGCACTAGATAAGTTTGGTCACCACCACCATCAAAGCATGTTTCAGAACGATGGCATGGGGAAGAGCGGGATTTTCTATGGCCTCTCAAGCACCAAGAGATTTGCTAATCCAAAAATACTCCAATGGTGACTGAACTTTGCAACCATGTGGGGAAGACCCACCCCCACATGCTTGCAACATTTGATGACCTTTGGAGCATGTTTGGGTACGATGGCATAGGGAAGAGCGGGATTTTCTATGGCCTCTCAACCACCAGACTTGAAAAATCCGCATTGGGCAGTAATTGCTTATCCAAACATGCTTCAATGGTGACCTAACTTTGCGAGCATGTGGGGGGACCTTCCCCCACATGCTCGCAAAGTTTGGTCACCATCGGAGCATGTTTGTGTACAATGGCATGGGGAAGAGCGGGATTTTCTATGGCCTCTCAAGCACCAAGAGACTTGAAAACTCTGCACTGAGCGCTAATTGCTAATCCAAACAAGCTGCGATGGTGATCAAACTTTGCAAGAATGTGGGAGAGACCCACCCCCACATGCTCCCAGATTTTGGTCAACATTGGAACATGTTTGGCTGCTATGATGGCATGGAGAAGAGTGAGATTTTCTATGGCCTCTCAAGCACCAAGAGACTTGAAAATCTACACTGGGTGCTAATTGCTAATTCAAATGTGCTCCAATGGTGACCTAACTTTCCAAGCATGTGGGGGGGATGCACCCCCACATGCTCGCAAAGTCTAGTCACCATCTGAGTATGTCTGGGTACGATGACACTTGAAAAATCCACACTGGGCACTAATTGTTAATCCAAACATGCTCCAATGGTGACTGTACTTTGCAAGCATGTGGGGGAGACCCACCCCCACATGCAGCAAAGTTTGGTCACCATCGGAGCATGTTTGGGTACGATGGCATGGGGAGAAGAGTGGGATTTTCTATGGCCTCTCAAGCACCAAGAGACTTGAAAAATCCGCACTGGGCACTAATTGCTAATCCAAACAAGCTCCGATGGTGAGATTAAACTTTTCAAGCATGTGGGAGGGACCCACCCCCACATGCTCGCTCGCAAAGTTTGGTCACCATTGGAACGTGCTTGGGTATGATGATAGCATGGGGAAGAGCGGGATTTTCCATGCCCTCTGAAGTACGAAGAGACTTGAAAAATTGGCACTAGGTGCTAATTGCTAATCTAAACATGCTCTGATGGTGATCAAACCTTGCACGCATGTGTGGGGACCCACCCCCACATGCTCGCAAAGTTTGGACACCATCAAAGCACGTTTAGGTATGATGGCATGGGGAAGAGTGGGATTTTCCTTGGCCTTTCAAGCACAGAGACTTGAAAAAGCCACACTGGGCACTAATTATGTTAATCCAAGAATGCTGTGATGGTGACCAAACTTTGCAAGCATGGGGGGGACCCATCTCTCAGATTCTCTCAAAGATGCTTGCAAAGCATGTGGGGGGGACCCATCCCGAGATGCTTGCAAAGTTTGGTAACCATCGGAGCATGTTTGGGTATGATGACATGGGGGAGAGCGGGATTTTCTATGGCCTCTCAACCATAAAGAGACTTGAAAATCCACCTCACTAGCTGCTAATTGCTTATCCATGCTTCGATAGTGACCAAACCCTGCAAGCATGTGGAGGAGACCCACCTCCACATGTTCGCAAAGTTTGGTCACCATCAAAGCACTTTTGGCTTCGATGGCATGGGGAAGAGTAGGATTTTCCATGGCCTCTCAAGGACGCACCCACACTTACACGTAGAGTTTGGTCAACATCCGATTATGTTTGGGTACGATGGCATGGGGAAGAGCAGGATTTTCCATTGCCTCTCAAGCACCAAGAGACTTGCAAAATCTGCACTAGTGCTAATCCAAGCATACTCTGATGGTGACCAAACTTTGCAAGAATTTGGGAGGGACCCACCTCCACATGGCTAGAAATTTAGGTCACCATCAGAGAATATTTGGGTACGATGGCATGGGAAGAAGCAGGATTTTCTATGGCCTCTCAAGCACCATGAGACTTGAAGAATCCGCACTCGGTGCACTAATTGCTAATCCAAACATGCTCGGATGGTGAACCAACTTTGCAAGAATGTGGCGGGGACCCATCCCCACATGCTCGCAAAGTTTGGCCACCATCCAGGCATGTTTGGGTACGATGGCATAGGGAAGAGCAGGATTTTCTACGGCCGCTCAAGCGCCAAAAGAGACTTGAAAAATCTGCATTGGGCGCTAATTGCTAATCCAAAAATGCTCCGATGGTGACTAAAATTTGCAAGCATGTGGGGGGGACCCATCCCACATGCATTGGGCGCTAATTGCTAATCCAAAAATGCTCCGATGGTGACTGAACTTTGCAAGCATGTGGGGGGGACCCATCCCCACATGCTCGAAAAGTTTGCTCACCATCGAAGCATGTTTAAGTATGATGGGGAAAAGCAGGATTTTCTACGGTCTCTCAAGCACCAAGAGACTTGAAAAATCCGCACTGGGCACTAATTCCTAATCTAAACAAGCTTCGATGGTGACCAAACTTTGCAAGCATGTGGGAGAGGGACCCACCCCCACATGCTCGTAGATTTTGGTCACCATTGGGGAAGAGCGGGATTTTCTATTGCCTCTCAAGCACCAACAAACTTGAGAAATCCACACTAGGCGCTATATGCTAATCCAAACATGCTCCAATGGTGGCTGAACTTTGCAAGCATGTGGGGGGGACCCACCCTCACATGCTCGCAAAGTCTGGTCACCATTAGAGCATGTGTGGGTGCGATTGCATGCGGAAGAGTGGGATTTTCTATGGCCTCTCAATTTTTCAAGTACCAAGGCACTTGAAAAATCTATACTGGGCACTAATTGTTAATCCAAACATACTCAGAGGGTGACCGTACTTTGCAAGCATGAGAGGGAGGCCCATCCCCACATGCTCGCAAAGTTTAGTCAGAACGGAGCATGTTTGGGTACGATGGCATGGGGAAGAGCGGGATTTTCTATGGCCTCTCAAGCACCAAGAGAGTTCAAAAATCTGCACTCGACGCTAATTGCTAATCCAAACAAGCTCTGATGGTGACCAAACTTTTGAAGCATTTGGGAGGGACCCACCCCCGGATGCTCGCAGAGTTTGGTCACCATCGGAACATGTTTGAGTACGATGGCATGGGAAAAAGCAGGATTTTCCATGGCCTCTCAAGTACAAAGAGATGTGAAGAATCTGCATTGGGCACTAATTACTAATCCAAACATGCTTCGATGGTGGTAACCAAACCTTGCAAGAATATGGGGGGGCCCACACCCACATGCTCGCAAAGTTTGGTAACCATCAAAGAACTTTTGGGTATGATGGCATTCAGAAGAGTGGGATTTTCTATGGCCTCTCAAGCACGAAGAGACTTGAAAATCTGCAATGGGCCCTAATTGCTAATCCAAACATGCTCCAATAGTGACCAAACCTTGCAAGCATGTGGGGGGGACCCACCCGCACATGTTCGCAAAGTTTGGTCACCACCATCAAAGCATGTTTGGATACGATGACGTGGGGAAGAGCGTGATTTTCCATGGCCTCTCAAGCACCAAGAGATTGAAAACTCTGCACTGGGCGCTAATTGCAACTGCAAGCATGCTCCGATCATGACTAAACTTTGTAAGCATTTTGGGGGACACACCCGCACATGCTCGTAGAGTTTGGTCACCATCGGAACATGTTTGGGTACGATGGTATAAGGAAGAGCGGGACTTTCCATGGCCTCTTAAGCACCAAGAGACTTAAGAAAACTGCACTGGGTGCTAATTGCTAATCCAAGCATTCTCCAATGGTGACCAAACTTTGCAAGCAGGGACCCACCTCCACATGCTCGCAAAGTTTGGTCACCATCAGAGAATGTTTGGGTATGATGGCATGAAAAAGAGCCAGAATTTCTATGGCCTCTCAAGCACCAAGACACTTGAGAGATCCGCACTGGGTGCTAATTGCTAATCCAAACAAGCTCCCATATGGTGACGTAACTTTGTGATAATGTGGGTGGGACCCACCCCCACATGCTCGCAAAGTTTGGTCACCATAAGAGCATGTTTTGGTATGATGGTATGGGGAAGAGCGAGGTTTTCTATGCCCTCTCAAGCACCAAGAGGCTTGAAAAATCCGGACTCTGACCGAACTTTGCAAGCATGTGTGGGGGACCCACCCCCACATGCTCGAGAAATTTGGTCACCATCGGAGCATGTTTGGGTACGATGGAATTGGAAAGAGGGGGATTTTCTATGGCCTCTCGAGCACCAAGAGACTTGAAAAATACGGACCAGGCACTCATTGCTAATCCAAACAAGCTTCGATGGTGACCGAACTTTGCAAGCATGTGGGAGGGACCCACCTCCACATGCTTGCAAAGTTTGGTCACCATCAGAGCAGCATGTTTGGGTATGATGGTATGGGATAGAGCGAGATTTTCTTGGCCTCTCGAGCACAAAGAGACTTGAAAAATCATCATTGGGGACTAATTGCTAATCGAAACATGCTCTGATTGTGACCAAACTTTTCAAGCATGTGGGGGGGATGCACCCACACATGCTCGTAGATTTTGGTCACCATCAAAACATGTTTAGGTATGATGGCATGGGGAAGAGCTAGATTTTCCATGGCCTCTCAAGCACCAAGAGACTTGCAAAATTTGCATTGGGTGCTAATTGCTAATCCAAGCATCATCCAATGGTGACCAAACTTTGTAAGTATTTGGGAGGGACCCACCTCCACATGGTCACAAATTGAGGTCACCATTAGAGAATATTTGGGTATGATGGCATGGGAAGGTGCAGGATTTTCTATGGCCTCTCAAGCACCATGAGACTTGAAGAATCCGCACTAGGCGCTAATTGCTAATCCAAACATGCTCGGATGGTGATCCAACTTTGCAAGAATGTGGGGGGGACCCCCACATGCTCGCAAAGTTTGGCCACCATGGGAGCATGTTTGGGTACGACGACATAGGGAAGAGTGAGATTTTTTATGGCCTCTCAAGCACCAAGAGACTTGAAAAACCTGCACCTTGGGCGCTAATTGCTAATCCAAAAATGCTCTGATGGTGACTAAACTTTGCAAGCATGTGGAGGGGACCCACCCCCACATGCACACAAAGTTTGTTGGTCATCGTCGAAGCATGTTTGGGTATGATGGCATGGGGAAGAGCCGGATACAGCGTCTCAAGCACCAAGAGACTTGAAAAATCCACACTAGGCACCAATTGCTAATCCAGACAAGCTTCGATGGTGGTGACCGAACTTTGCAAGCATGTGGGAGGGACCCACCCCCACATGCTCGCAGAATTTGGTCACCACTGAAACATGTTTGGCTACGATGGCATGGGAAGAGTTGGATTTTCTATGGCCTCTCAAGCACCAAGAGACTTGAGAAATCCACATTGGGTGCTAATTGCTAATCCAAGCATGCTTCGATGGTGACCAAAATTTGCAAGCATGTGGGAGGGACCCACCTTCACATGCTCGCAAATTTTGGTCACCATCGGAGAATGTTTGGGTATGATGGCATGGACAAGAGCCAGATTTTCTATGGCCTCTCAAGCACCAAGACACTTGAGAAATCTACACTAGGCGCTAATTGCTAATCCAAATAAGCTCTGATGGTTACCTAACTTTGTGATAATGTGGGAGGGACCCACCCCCACATGCTCGCAAAGTTTGGTCACCACCATCAAAGCATGTTTTGGTACGATGGTATGGGGAAAAGCGAGATTTTCTATGGCCTCTCAAGCACCAAGAGGCCAGAAAAATCCGGACTCTGACTGAACTTTGCAAGCATGTGGGGGGGACCCACCCCCACACGCTCGAAAAATTTGGTCACCATCGGAGCATGTTTAGGTATGATGGCATTGGAAAGAGCGAGATTTTCTATGGCCTCTTGAGCACCAAGACACTTGAAAAATACAAACTAGGCGCTCATTGCTAATCCAAACAAGCTCCGATGGTGACCGAACTTTGCAAGCATGTGGGGGAGGGCCCACCTCCACATGCTCACAAAGTTTGGTCACCATCGGAGCTTGTTTGGATTATCAATGAGTGCCTAGTCCGTATTATTCGAGTCTCTTGGTGAGAGATTTTTCATGGCCTCTCGAGCACCAAGAGACTTGAAAAATCATCACTGGGGACTAATTGCTTATCCAAACATGCTCTGATGGTGACCGAACGTTGCGAGTATGTGGGGGCAAGCTACCCCCACATGCTCGCAAAGTTGGGTCACCATCGAAGCATGATTAGGTATGATGGCACGGGTAAGAGTAGGATTTTGTATGGCCTCTCAAGCACGAAGAGACTTGAGAATCCACAATGGGCGCTAATTGCTAATCCAAACATGCTCCGATAGTGACTAAACCGTGCAAGCTTGTGGGGGGACCCACCATCACATGTTTGCAAACTTTGGTCGTCTCATCAAAGCACGTTTGGGTATGATGGCATGGGAAAAAGCGTGATTTTCCATGGCTTCTCAAGCACCAAGAGACTTGAAAAATCCGCACTGGGCGTTAATTGCTAATCCAAACATGCCCTAATCGTGACCGAACTTTGCAATCATGTGGGGGGACCCACCTGCACATGCTCGTAGAGTTTGGTCACCATCGAAACATGTTTGGGTACGATGGCATGGGAAAGAGTAAGATTTTACATGGCCTCTCAAGCACCAAGAGACTTGAAAAATATGCACTAGGTGCTAATTGCTAATCCAAGCATGTTCTGATGTGACAAAACTTCGCAAGCATGTGGAAGGAACCCACCTCCACATGCTGGGAAAATGGTGACCAAACTTTGCAAGAATGTGGGAGGGACCCACCCCCACATGCTCGCACATTTTGGTCCACCATTGGAACATTTTTGGCTACAATGGCATGGGGAAGAGTGGGATTTTCTATGGCCTCTCAAGCACCAACAGACTTGAGAAATCTGTGTACTGGGCGCTAATTGCTAATCCAAGTATGCTCCGATGTGACCAAACTTTGCAAGCATGTGGGAGGGACCCACCTCCACATGCTCGCAAATTTTGGTCACCATCGAAGAATGTTTGGGTTTGATGGCATAGAAAAGAGCCGGATTTTCTATGGCCTCTCAAGCACCAAGACACTTAAACCCGCACTTGGCGCTAATTGCTAATCCAAACAAGCTCTGATTGTGCCCTTGTTGAAATTCAAGCTCGATGTCATGTGTGTGCCAGTTATGCTATTTGCTCGCATGCTAGGTAGCAGCATGTGTGAGACATAAATGACTGCGTCCAGCTGGTCATAGTGTGTGGACATTAGCTAGGGTTAGATGTGTGTGGACACAACTCATAGTGTGTCTTGTGTATTATGGAATATGGCTTTTTACATTGTGTGAGAAGGGAGATGGCTTCCCTCTATGGTTAGGGTTTGCAATATACATTAGGGTTTGCTCCTGTGTGTGTGTCTCCTCTCCCTCTACCTATTTTTTCAACATGGTATCAGAGCCTGGTGCTCTCTATTAGGGTTTATGAGTGAGTGAGAGAAGAGGGAGAAGAAGCTGTGAAGAAAAGCTGTGAAGCTTGCCATTGAAGCTGTGAAGCTTGGAGCACACCGATTTCTATTAGATCTGAGAGCTTGGCCTACCGAGTAAGGTATTCTAAACATCCTTGAGTGGATTGCAGGTGATTCAGGCAAAAACAAAGCAAATTAGGGTTGCCCAAAGCAATAGAAAATTTTGGTTTTTGGAAGCTTTCCATTGAAGCTTGGAAGCAGTGATGTATGGTGAAATAGATGCAAATCTAACAAAGAAACATGTATGTGACAAGAAAGAATGTATTGGCAACTCATGTACAAGCCCTACACTGATTTTGGAGCAATTTTGATGCATTTGAATGTGTGAAATTTATTGGTTTTTGAGCTCTCACAAAACAGAGAAAAAGAGGTCAAATTTTGATGAATTTGGAGCAAGTTTTTGGTAAAAATCAGAGCATTGATGGATTGCACACTTGCCTAGGTGTGTTAGGCATCTAATTACATCATCAATTAGCAACATAATCACTCCTAAATCCCTCTACAGCAGGCGGTGCAGTCCATACTGAGAAACAGGGTAGAATTTTCATTTTTTTGATGCGAGGAGGTCGAATACCACTTGTGTGCTTGATTAATTCCACAATTGACTTAGCAATTGGTTGATACATATACTTGAGAAGGAGGCTACATGATTTGTTGGAGCAATTATCATCTATGGAGCTGGAAATGAGCTGATTAAACAGGCTGTCTACTGGTTGCAATGAAACAGGCTGTCTACTGGTTGCAGTGAAACAGAGTGTGATTAATCGACTAATTACTCTTTGGTCTTAAACAATTGGTCTAATTCATTTTACATGGAGTTAGTGGACATCATTGCTAAGCTAATGAATGCCTGGTTGCTAAATTTGGACAAGGATTGAATAAATTAGAGCAAATTTACTACTGGTTTTTTTGGTTTTTCTCAGAACAGAGAAGGGGGTTTGACAAAATTGGTATGTACACACCTCGGATGGTGTTGATATTCAACATTGCGATTTTTTAGGTGTCAATACAAGTTATGCACACTTGATTGAACCACTACATTACAATTTGGAGCCTTGGAAAGCACATCAAAATAGGGTATCTTGGACTGCGTGAGCCAGTTTATTTTGGATGCATACAGGTTGATTTTCTACATCAAAATTGAAGTTTGTTGACTACTTTGGAGTATCTAGAACACCCATTGGAGTGTGGTTGAGCTGAGGAAGGCTCGTTTACAGATTTGGACGTGTGCAAAAGGTGTATTTGCATTGAGCAATATGTCGGATAATCCAGTACAAATTGTTGGTGAAAAGCTGGATAGGAAGAACTTCCAGGCATGGAAGTACAGGATCAAAAGTTTTCTGAAGGGAAAAGGTTTTTGGAATCTCATTACAAGTGCTGAGCCAGAGCCAAAACTACCCCGACAACCTACACAGCAGAGCAGGTTATAGCGATGGTCAAAAAGAGCATTCAAAGTGTTGCATTATCTGTCTATATGTATTTTGGATGCTATGCTCATACACATACATGATACTGAGAATCCTAAGGATGCATAGGATACATTGGTGAAGTTGTTTGATACACACACGAGTGCTCGCAAGTCTTAGTTGTGATAACAGATACATAATGTGAAGCGGAATAGAAGGAGCATCCATGATTATGTACAAGAGATAAAGAAGTATGCAGATACATTGGCAACAATCAATGCCCCATGCCTGATGATGATTTGGTAGACATTACCTTGCGTGGTCTTGGCAAGGAATATAAATCTTTTGATACATCCATCTCGGTTCAGAGTACAGGTTTACCAGACTTTGATGAGTTGGTTTCACTCTTGCTTGTTGAGAAAATCAAACTCAGTGATTCTTTTCAGGATGCATCTACTAGCCATGATGATAATGGCAGAAATCAGGCTTTCTATTCGCAAAGAGGATTTAGAGGCAAGGGGGGATTCGCATCACGTGGCCATGGTAATGGTCATGGATGGCAGGATAGGTCACCACAACAGAATTTTCAGCCTTCATATGGTGCTAGAGGTGGTCGTGGATATACACCTCAGAGAGGCAGAGGTAATCCTCGTGGTAGAGGATGTTGGCAAGGCCAACAAACATCTATGCAAGATGTGGAATGCCATTACTGTGGGAAATTTGGTCATATGGCACATGATTGTTTCCGCAAACAAAATGATTTGAGAGGTGGTAGAGCACAACATCGTGGACATTATGCACAACATGGTGGTGGAAATTATGCATCAAGCAGCAGTAATGATGGCAGCACAAATCACTTGTTTGCCATGAAACATGTTGTGGGATCTATGATGACAAATACTGAAAATGATGACACTTGGTATATGGACTCTGGAGCATCAAACCATATGACTTGTCATGGTGAATGGTTTGAGCATATGAAGCCTATGGATGTGAAAGGCTATGTGAAAGGCTATGTGGAGACAGGAGATGATACTCAGCATGCCATTACACATGTTGGAAGTGTACCATTGGTTATGCACAATGGTCAAACAAAATCTATGTCAGATGTATTGTACGTGCCTTCTATTACAAAAAGCTTGGCCTCAGTTGGTCAAATGGTGGAACAGGGATTAGAGGTTCGTTTCAACGACACGAGCATGGTTGCTTCATTGAGGATTTCAAACATGGATGTAGAGTCACTGCTAAAGGCAAGAAAGAAGGCAGGTTGTTTAAGCTGGATGCTGGGATTCCTGAGTTAAAATCAGCCATGTTCTCTAAAAGCAAAAATGTGGTACAAGACATTGATATGTGGCATAAGAGGATTGGACATGTCAATATGCAAAGGTTAAAGAACATGCAGACAAGAGACATTGTTAGTAGTGGGCTGCCTAGATTCAAGTATGATGGGAATATGCATGTTTGTGAAGCCTGTCAGTTTAGAAAGCATGCAAGGTTACGGTTTCCTAGAGAAGGCAACATGAGTAGCATGCCACTTGAGATCATACATAGCGATGTATGGGGTCCTGCACAAAACCCATCTATTAAAGGCAGTTTATATTATGTGACATTCATTGATGATTTCAGCAGAATGACATGGATATACTTTCTCAGAGAGGAAAGTGAAGTGTTGGAAAAGTTTATGGATTTCAAAGCTTTTGCAGAGAAGCAATATGGTTCTTGGATAAAATGTTTGAGGACAGATGGAGGTGGTGAATACACCTCAAATGCTTTTGAGCATTTCTTGAGAAAGCATGGTATAAGAAGGTAATTGACTTGCAAGTATACACCTCAGCAAAATGGTGCGGCTGAGAGAAAGAATAGAGTCATTTGTGAAGTGGCCAGGGCAATGCTCAATGAAAAGAGCATGCCAGATTATTATTGGGCAGAAGCATGTGCTACTGCAGTGTATATGAATAAGACACCTACAGCAGCCATACATGGAAGTATGCCAGAGATGCGACTTACAAACATTGGACACCTCAAAGTATTTGGATGCATAGCTTATGTACATGTGCCTGACGAGAGGAGAAAGTAGAAAAGTGTGTGTTTGTTGGATATGCACAGGATCGTAAGGCATATAAATGTTACAATCCACAAACTAGGCAAGTGGTTATCTCACGAGATGTGGTGTTTGATGAGCTTGCTAGTTGGTACAAAGCAAAGGATGAGGGTGTCATTGAGTTACTTGAAGCTTATGTGCATGTGAACTTGCCACAAGCAAGTTCTAGTTCTACTACTATGTCTGGGCCAGCAGAGGCTGAGAGTAGTGCTGTACGTCCATGGTCAGGATGTTTGAGGCATGAGAGTGTGTGAGCAAACCCAAGGCTTGGACTATGATGAAACATTTAGTCCCCAGTGGCAAAGATGGGAACAGTGAGAGCAGTCATTGCTATGCCTACAGCAACCAAATGGTTGAAAAATGCATCAAATGGATGTGAAAAATGCATTTCTAAATGGTGATCTACAAGAAGAGGTTTATATGGCACAGCCAGAAGGATATATACACCCAAAGTATCCCACTCATGTATGCAGATTGAAAAAGGCATTATATGGTTTGAAGCAAGCACCTCGTGCTTGGAGTGATAAGATGAGCAGATATCTTATCTCCCTTGGATTTCAGGTTTCTACAGCAGATTCTTCACTCTATGTGAAGAAAACAGATCATGGGATTGTTTTACTTGTCATCTATGTGGATGACTTGATTATCACAGGTAATCATGGTACAGATGTGATGCATGTCAAGAAAGCATTGAGTGGGCAGTTTGACATAAAAGACGGGTGAATTGAGATACTTTCTTGGAATTGAAGTGATCAAAGACCATGCAGGTACATGGTTAGTGCAACGCCAATATGCATTGGATATGTTGGCAAAATATGGCATGACAGGGTGTAAGCCAATGAGTACACCTTTGGAGCAAAATGTGAAGTTGCAGGCTAATTTTGGTGAGGAATTGGATGATCCATCTATGTACAGAAAGATGGTTGGTAGTCTCATTTACATGACTATCACACGCCCAGATTTGAGTTATGCTGTGGGGCTAGTAAGCCAGTTTATGCAGAGCCCTAGAAAACCTCATTTGGATGCAGTGAGACGCATTATGCGATATGTAAAGACCACTGCACATTATGGCCTTCTTTATGAGAATGGTAAAGGCTTGGATATACATGGCTACACAGATGCTGATTGGGCAGGTAGCTCATATGACAGGAGGTCTACTAGTGGTTATGCCTTTACACTTGGAAGTGCCGTGGTGAGTTGGAGTAGCAAGAAGCAACCTACAGTTGCTTTATCTAGTACAGAGGCTGAATACAGGGATGCAGCCATTGCTACTTGTGAAGGAATATGGTTAAAGAGTCTCTTGGCAAATTTGGGTGAGCCTATTGATGGCAAAGTTGTCATTCATTGTAACAACATGAGCAGTATACAGTTGGCAAAGAATCCAGTGTTTCATGCGCGGACCAAACACATAGAGGTCCATTATCACTTTGTTAGAGAGAAGGTGCTAGATGGTATAGTGGATCTACAGTATGTGAAGACTGACGTGTAGGTGGCAGACATCTTTACAAAGCCACTTAGCAGGGAGAAGTTTGAGTACTTCCGTACTATGTTGAGAGTACGTGGGATGAGCTTGAGGGGGAGTGTTGAGAGCCTTGATAGTCCAAGCTCATCTACATCTTCATCTATGGCAGTACATCATGAGCTTGAGAGGGGCTGTTGAGATTCAAGCTCAATGTCAGTGTGTGCCAGCTATGCTATGTGCTGGCATGTTAGGTAGCAGCATGTGTGAGACATAAATGACTGCGTCCAGCTAGTCATAGTGTGTGGACATTAGCTAGGGTTAGATGTGTGTGGACACAACTCATATTGTGTCTTGTGTATTATGGATTATGGCTTTTTGCATTGTGTGAGAAGGGAGATGGCTTCCCTCTATGGTTAGGGTTTGCAATATCCATTAGGGTTTGCTCCTATGTGTGTGTCTCCTCTCCCTATACCTTTTTCTCCTATGTGTGTGTCTTCTCTCCTCTCCATTAGGGTTTGCTCCTATGTGTGTGTCTCCTCTCCCTATACCTTTTTCTCAACAGACCTAACTTTGTGATAATGTGGGGGGGACCCACCCCCACATGCTCGCAAAGTTTGGTCACCATCAGAGCATGTTTCGGTACGATGGTATGGGAAAAAGCGAGATTTTCTATGGCCTCTCAAGCACCAAGAGGCCTGAAAAATCCAGACTGTGACTGAACTTTGCAAGCATGTGGGGGGGACCCACATGCTTGCAAGCATGTGGGGGGACCCACCCCCAGAGGCTCAAAAAATTTGGTCACCATCGGAGCATGTTTGGGTACGATGACATTGGAAAGAGTCGGATTTTCTATGGCCTCTCGAGCACCAAGACACTTGAAAAATACAGACTAGGCGCTCATTGCTAATCCAAATAAGCTCCGATGGTGGTGACTGAACTTTGCAAAGCAAGTGGGAGGGACCCACCTCCACATGCTCGAAGTTTGGTCACCATCGGAGCATGTTTGGGTATGATGGTATGGGATAGAGCGAGATTTTTCATGGCCTCTCGAGCGCCAAGAGACTTGAAAAATCATCACGCGGGACTAATTGCTAATCTAGACATACTTTGATAATGACCGAATGTTGCGAGTATGTGGGGGCAAGCCACCTCCACATGCTCGCAAAGTTGGGTCACCCCATCGAAGCATGTTTGGGTATGATGGCACGTGGAAGAGCGGGATTTTCTATGGCCTCTCAAGCACGAAGAGACTTCAGAATCCACAATGCACGCTCATTGCTAATCCAAACATGCTCTGATAGTGACTAAACCTTGCAAGCTTGTGGGAGGACCCACCCCCACATGTGCGCAAACTTTGGTCACCATCAAAGCACATTTGGGTACGATGGCACGGGGAAAAGCGAGATTTTCCATGGCCTCTCAAGCACCAAGAGACTTGAAAAATCCACTGTTGCATGCAAATGAAGATCAATACAAGGATGCAACAAAAAAGATACTTAGGGCTCTTGTAAAGAGTTCCACTTTGTAGATGAATGTGGGAGAGGGCTTGACAATAATCCCACATGGGAACTTTTGGGAGTTCTAGGATTTTTGTATAAAAGGTGGCTCATTTGAGAGCATGGACACATTGGGCAAACTCATGTTTGAGCTCTCTTGAGACTAGCTCTCCCTCTTCTTCCATAGAGGTGCAAGCTCTTCTCACTCCCCATCAACATTGTTGTAAGTTCTATTCTTTTGTTAATTCAATGCAATGAGTGATGTTTGTCTCTCTTCTCATGTCTATTCTCTAGTATGCATGTTTCTTTGTTGATAGCTTCAAGGTTTGTGTGCATGCTAGGGAGTAAGATCTTGAGAATGAAGGATGCTTTGAGCTTGTGTATGCAATAGCTTAGCTTTCTTCTTGTTTGGATGTATGGATGAGTGGAATGTGGAGTTGAGTGAGCAATAGCAAGATTGAGCTTGAGTGTGTGTTGAGTCTATGTCAATAGTAGTAGTTTTCTTAGCATTCTCTCCATCAAATGGATAAGCTTTTGTGCACCGGTACGGGTTGAATCCCTAGCTCCGAAAGGGATGCAAATCCCATTGGATTGAGCTAAGTGTGGATCATACTACTCTTGCTACAAGTGAGAGAGTTTTCCGTCTCTCCATTGGCGCCGCTGCCGGGGAGAAGACTCAAATCCGGTTGAGAGTGTGTGGAAACCACCACTATTTCCTCTTTTGGTTGCAAAACCATTGAGTGATTAGGTTAAATTCGGGTGTGCGATCCCGGTGTGAGTAGATAAGGTTAGGATAAGAAAAAAACTATTGAGCGGTTGAGGTTTCTCCCGCATTGTTTTTTAAGTTCTATTGATTTTATTCCTTTTCAAGTACCGTCATTATGCTTACATTCATTGTTTTTTGCCATTTCATGCTTTCATGCTCTTCGTTAACACGTGATTAGTATTAAAAAAAATTAATTAAAAAAAGAAAAAGAAAAGAGGTGCGTTGCTAAGCTCTTCCATAGCTTATGCAAGCTCCATAGACTCCCAAGCGTGAAGCCCGCTCAAGGAAGAGAGGAGAGAGGGAAAGAGAAGGGAGAAAGGAAAAAAAGAGGAGGAGGGAGGTTGCAAATTTTATTTTTTTATTTTTGTTATATATATATTTAAAAAAAAAACACACAAAAGGCATAGGCTGTTGGCTGGCGTGGAGAAGTGGCCGTTGAAAGAGCGTTGAAGGCGGCCTTAAGAAAGAAATATAAATCTATATATATATATAGATATATATTTCTATTTTACAGTTGACTTGAGCTCTGCATCGTGGAAAGGCAGACGGCTGCAAAGAGGCGGCAGCAGACGGTTTTTTTTTTATAAAAAAAAACCATTATATATATATATAATCGTTTTTTTTTAACGATTGGTGTGGGCAGCCGGCGGCGTTGGCATAAGCGAGCGCAGAAGAAAAAAAAAAAGGGAAAAGCAGACGTGAGGCGGCTGGCAGCGAAGTAAGCTGCAGCTCGCGAAGGGCTGGTGCGCGAAGGTCGTGTGGGCAGCGAAAGCAAAGAGTCACCCACTAAAAGCGCGAAGCAAAGAAGGTGTTGGCCGGCGGGTGCGAAGGCAGGCGGTTGGCTGGTTGGAGTTGCGAAGAAGTGGCCGGCAGCTGTTAAGCCGGCGAGAGGCGGTTGTTTGGCAGGTGACGTCGACAGGTGACGTGGCAGCAGAACTGGTGTGGAGCTGCAGCGAGGGTGGCTGTAGCAGCGAAGAGGAGGCCGGCTAGAAAGGCCGTGGAGGTGCAGTAGAAGGAGTGGTCGGCGTAGAAGGCGTTGAGTAGACGGTCGGCAGCCTCAGCTGCGGAGCTGTAGACGGTCGGCGAGCAGCTGCGAAGGCGACAAGCCTCAGCTAGCGAAGAGCGCAAGCAGACGGGCTTCAGAGGAAGGAAGGGCGATTGCAGAGCAGCGGAAGTGAAGGCGAGGAGAGAAAAGTGGGCCACACAAGAAGGCGAGGCGAAGGTGAAGCTGTGAGGCGGCATGTGCGCGCCGGCGGGAAATCCGGCGAGCGGCGAGGGATAAGGTAGGTGGTATTTTTCTTTTTTTTATTTTTTTTATTTTTTAAATTATTTTTTCAATGTTTTTTTTTGTATTTTTAAATAAAACAAAAAAATATTTTTTTTATTAAAAAAAGATTAAAAAAACAATTAAATTTTTTAAAAAAAAAGAGAAAAAGAAAGAAAGAAAAGAAAAAGAAATTAAAAAAAAGGAAGAAAAAAAAGAATTAAAAAAAAAGAAAAAAAAGAAAAACAATTAAATTGAGAAAAAGAAATTAAAAAAATAAAAAAATAAAAATAAAAAAAAATAAAAAAAATTTAAATTATTTTTTTTAGGAGTCCATATTGTTTGCATATTTTTTATTTTTCATTTCTGTAATTTTTAGCATAATTAGAGTGATTTTTGCATTGTTTTAAATTTTTGTAATTAAAAAAAAACAAAACAAAACAAAAGGAGAAAAAAACAAAAGAAAATTAAAAAATTTATAAAAATTGAGTATTTTTTAGGAGTCTACTTTTTTTGTAATTCAGTCTTTAATTTTTTGCATAATTAGTTTAACTTGCATTTTTAAAATTTTTGAACTTTGTGCATAATTAGTATTTTTTTAGTGTGATTCATAATTTTGTGTATATTATTTTAAAAAAAAGTAAAAATCATAAAATCATAAAATCATTAAAAAAAACATTTAAAAAACAAATAATAAAAAAATAGGATAGATAGTTACACCACACATATTCTTTTTTAGTTGTCTTTAGTGGTTAGGTAGGGTAAAAAAATATATATATATATACATATATATATATATATATTTATCAAAAAAAATAAAAACAAAACAAAAACACATAAAAAACAAAAAAAAAAAATTTGACCTTATGCACTTGCGGTCGGGACGTCTTGTAGATTCTGCCATAGGGCCTAGGGCACCTTCTAGAGTACCTACGCAAGAAAGTGGGACCCAATCGGTAGGAAATTTGGCAGATATTGCTGAAACCCTGTCTGAATCCCAATCCGATACCCTTTCCTCTAGAACAACTAGTTCATTGTCCATGGACAATCTAGGGCCGACAAATAGTCATCCCGTAGCCCCAAATAGGACACCCTCAAGATCCTTTAATCCATTTGAAGCCGACACCATGGGGTTAACACTCAATGTGAGACTCCAATATGTCTACACAAATGCTCAAGGAGCTGAGATCTTTAGGGACCCACAACAACGGTATCTTGTTAAGATCGCCGACATATTCTCCGAACTTGATAGAGCACCTCTAGTCAATGACCAGGGTAACATGTATATGGGTGGAGATGGTGTTCGCTACGAAGTCACCTACCATCCAGAAAAGGTAGACAAATTAGGGGAGCTCTCTAAAACCGAGTTCTTAGACTTATCAGAACTTTCCAGAGCAAGGGAGTCTAGAGATGACTGGCTCATCGAGCCGGACATGCCTGGACCATCCAATGCCCAGTCCTCAAAGCCATCCACCATAGATGATTTACTTCTTGTAGATCTAAATTTGGAAAGGGATAGGAAAGGCAAGAGTAAAATGGATCAGGGGGCTGAAAGCCAATGGGAGTTTGTACGACAAATTCCTGTGACAAAGGTCTTACAGGATGACCCACTTCAAGAGGTCTATAAGGACTCGTTAGAGGGATATTATGCCACAACTAAATTGCCACAGCTAGATCTTCCTCTAGCTCATGTGGTGGTAGTTGAGAAGCGTGCAGGACACATGAACAGAATAATCGATAAATGGGCCAATGAATACCGAACCTTAGATTGGAAAGAGATTCGGGAACTCACGTGGAAAGGACAACCATTATTTATGGACGTGTTCTCAACAAATACAGCCAAACCAGGAGAAACAGCCTTTCTTGGAGAAACTGTTGCTCCTCCCCTACGAGAGTTCACTAGAGAGGGACCTTCAACATCCAAGTGGACCACAGCTAGTAGCCCAACTCTAGCACCAAGATATCGTCCTACACCAAATGTGCGACCACAGGTCACACCACACCAACATCTTTCTCACTATAACAATCGAAGGATAGGGGAGCCAACTCGGCCTCCCATAAATGCACCTCCTGAAATGAGGGTGACAAGATCTGTGGAGGGGTTTTGTGAGGCTGGTAATAGGGTACCCACACCAATTTTGGAAACATGTGGACCATCTTTCCAAAGAGAGGAATGATTCCCACTGAGAGTGAGAGGTCGTAGGCCATATGACGAGTATTCAAGACAAGTAAGACCATCAACTCTTCAGAAACTGGTAAAGAAGTATGAAGGGTCGGGAGATCCATACGATCATGTAGCAGCATTTAGGCAAGCAGTTCGAGCTGAGCAAGTGGCTGATAAGCATACTCAAATTGAAGGTTTTGGACTCACTCTTGAAGGAAAAGCCCTGGCTTGGTTTCAGGCATTAGAGGCTTCAGACAAAACTTCTTTACGAGTTTTGGAAGAGAGATTCATTGCAGCTTTTTCCTTGATGGGAATTCAACATGACACGGTAGCACACATCTACTCTTTCAAGCAAGGAGAGAATGAGAGTGTTAGAGACTGTGTAAATAGAATGAAGCAGTACATTAATCGTTGCCCAGAAGATGAGAAGCCCACCCAAAGTCGATTAATTTCTCTCTTCTTAAAAGGCCTCAAAAATTCAACACTGCATACACATCTCTATGCGAAGAAACATACAAGTTTCAATGAGTGTTGCCATGATGCTATGGTTTTCACCGATAACTTCAAATTCCAGGATGGTTCTGGCCCTGAGGTGAAACCTAGAGATCAGTGGGGAGACGACCAAAGATCAGGGTCTAGCGCGCTAGTAAATCCAGACCAGATAGCTAACCTAGTACAAGGAGATTAGGACAAACCTATCGTCCACCCATGCAGCCACAACAACAGCAGCAGAGAATGAGGAGTGTGCTTCCTACAGGTCCTCATCTTTGTGGAGCATGTGGCGGTGACCATAAAACAGAGGACTGTAATACCTTTTCTCCTCTAGTCACAAACCAACCCACAAAGAAGTGGTGCCAAGCCTGTGCTTGGAACTTTACTCATACCACACAGGAATGTACTCGCATTGCGAGAATGAGACAGGAACGTGAGCAGCCGAGGGGTGGAGTGGCTCCACAAATGTATCAACAGTATACTAGTTTTGAACGTAAGCCACCGATGACACAAGAACAAGCACGACCTGTTCTTGGTGCTCAACCCCCTGCTCCTGGGACGGCTCCTGTAAGGGTTGTGGACTATGACAATTCAAATATGTGTAGAGACTTGGTAAACCCAGGCTATGTGGAAGAAGAATACTCATCATATTCATCCAAGGATAATCTCTTTGAAAATCCCGCATACCCAAGCCCAGCACTGGATGTTCAACCAGGGGAACAAAACTCTTTAATGTTGCTAGGCGGCTACCAACCTAGGACTCCAGGCCCCTCAGGTCAATGGCAGCCAAGGAAAGTAGAGGCCAAACCAATGGGCCCCTGTTATGAGTGCGGAGAACCCCATTGGGCTCGCGATTGTCCACATCGCTCTAGGCAAGCATCTCGATCCAATACAACAGTACAACAGTTTCCACCAATTGAAAGATATTGTCTAGGGTGTTGTGTAGAACACTTCCCAAAAGACTGTCTGTTGAAACCACATGAGGAAGGCACCTCTCAACCAAAGGTTTCACTCAACCTTGTAGGCACAGTTCCATCGCCACCTTCATCTGAGAATGAGGATGTCGTGCCACTTAGAGTCATGACTAGATCACAGACACGAAATGCCGAAATACAGACTGATGAGACACCTCGAACTAGGGATGCAAAGACAAATCTAGTGGACAAGACCCTACAGTCCAATAGAAAAAAGACCACTAGGAGGAAGAAGAACCGAAACAAGCAAACTAAAAGTGCATCCAATAGTTCTCAAGAAGCCTCTAAACAAAACATAAAGGATAAAACTTTTACATCCCAGGAAGTGCATGAGGAACATCAACCTCAACCTGGGCCTAGTGTTAAACAAGATGAGGCTAGTACGACTGAGGATAGTTCTGGGGGTTCTGTTTTTGTGGATAAAGTGAATTAGACTCTAGAGGCCATCATTGATGCTCATAGAAGTCGCATTACAGACTTATCTGAACTACCCAAAAAGCTTCAAGAATACCCAAACCCTCGTGAGGAGAAGATCAATCTAGCTGTACATCAGCAACTCATTAGGGAAGCTCAGTCAATACTTGAGGGACCACCACCACCTATTCCTCGGGGCCCAACCTCTCTTAAGCCAACATTAGAAACCATACCGGAAGTGTCATCAAGTAGAGAAATGAAAAGTGAGCTCATTTCACAAGCTCATAGCGAAAGGTCTGCACCAATTTACACTCCATTGAAAGATGAAATTCTGCCACCACCTAGCCTTTTCTTCCCATGCAATGATGAAGTTATTGATGCTAATGAGGACATGGCAAATGAAATGTGGGCCGCAGTAACTGAGAAAATTAATGAGAACATGTCTTCTGTTAATTCGCCTCCATTCTCTGAGGTGGATTTTACCAGAGACTCGGAAAACAAATTTAGACACCCAAGCATCCAGGAGGAAGTTCAAACAATTGTTTCTCCTAGAAGTAAGCATACAATGAAAACCTTACCATCATATCTGGGAGAATATGAGAATTGTTCTCAAACCTTGAGGATACCCTCCATGCATAAAAGGCTGACTAAGGAGAAGGATATGAGTATGGTGCAAGCTATTTTGTCAGCACCAGTGGCTTGTACCTTACCTTTGCTTGATTTGATAAAAATTCGACCTGAGTTGTGGAATGATATTGCCACATGTTTGTCAGAGCAGGTATTGCTACAAAAGGGTCACCATGAGTGTACTATACACCCTGAGACAAAGCATGTAATGCCAGTTCCTATCAACAAAGTGGGAAAATTTTGTGAGGACGATCAGGGAAATGCTACCCTCCCATTAGAAGTGCGAAAAGTATCTTCAACTGCAATACTTGATAGTGGTGCAGGAGTGGGCATTGTGACAAGGTCCATTTGGGAAAAATGGGGCAAACCAGCTATTAGGAGTACCAGGATGCGCTTGCAGCTAGCAGATGGAAGCTTAGAACATCCCCTTGGGCTGCTTGAGAACATATTGGTCACCACATGTGGGATTGAATATGAGCACACCTTTGCAGTAGTGGATTTTGGAAAGCATCCAAACTACGAAGTGATATTGGGTAGACCATTCATGCGACAATTTCAAATGATTCAAGATTGGGGATACAATTACTTGTACCACCGACATGATTTTGTCATCACAAGGGTCAACCTTAGGAATCACTCATATCGTGATGTAACAAGGTCTCCGATAGATGAGTTTGATTCTGCTTCATCTGAGGGCTCAAGAGTTACATTGTCAGATGGGCGAGAAGATCTATGGATGTGTGGAGCCTCATGTAGGGATTTCAACACTGAGAGACTTAAGGGTAATCGAAGTGTATCAGATGAGGCATACATTCCACAACCCTTCCCTGAGCATTTAATTGATCCATTAGAATGGAGTCATGTCCTTGCAACATTATCGACATGTGCTTTACCGAAGCCAATTCAATTCTGTGACTCAGATGGATATGATATTGTTCCTATACGAATGGTACAACCACGTGCTCTTCTAGATCATTTGTACTATAGGGATATATCCAAAACAACAGCTATGCATGTCGAGGAAGTCTCAGTTGAGAATTTAACACTCAAATCTGTTAATGATGCTGATAAGAAAGACACAAGCTCCAACACAAATGATGTGGATAATTGATGAGTACTCAAGTGAGGGCCATGGCTGGCATGTTCCAACTACTCTAGTTGCTGCTCAAAGAAGGCCGAGCAAGAAGGAATTATCAATGTGGCTACCCAAATATGCGTACAAACTTGTACCATCTAGTCCAGTTGCTAAGCCTCTTAAGAAGCACATCATTTCCAAGCCTAAACCTCGGATTGTTACTCGATGGGTCCCAAAACAGGTTCTTAAAGCACAAGGTTATTATGAGGGTGCAACAGCAATTTGGCTTCCAAAATGCCATGCTTTGCTAAGGGTAAAAGAATGTTTCAAAAAGGTTCCAAGAGCCACCCTTGATTTTCCATATCAGTGGGTACAAAAGAAATCAACACAAACTCTTCAAGATAAGATAGGTGGTTGTAATAGCACCTACAAATCTACTTGTGTTGATCTTCCTAAAACATGTATTGAAACACCTGTTGTCCCGATTTCTCCTTGTTACATAATTCAACCATCAACTGGTGTACCTAAGACAAGTCCAAAGGAGTCTCATTTGAGCATAGATTCTAGCATTACAATGCCTAAATCCTCTTATCTTGCTCAAATTCCTCGCCAATTGATAAAATTCCCACCCAAGAAGGACATACCTAAAACCAAAGATAAGGCATTAGCACTACAAATGAAGCTCTTTGGTAGTTCAATGTTTGAATAGTGTGGTTCCTTACGCCTTTAAAGGATTATGTTCTTTTTGAGATAATCTCCACCACCAGCGCAAGGGTAAGTTCAATGACTCCACAATAAGATCGACAAGCCAGGGCACTTTTCTCCCATTGGGTTTTTTCCCCTCGGCTATATTCGGTGATTGGCACCACTAACAAATTTTATTCCTTTGTTTTCCTTTTTGTTAATAAAACTTTTTGCAGAGATCTCAGCTTAAAAAGAGCATCAAACACGCCCCACTAGTCCACCTATCGTGCACACAAATTAGGAAGGGGGGAGACATGCTACGCCTACAAAGATCAAGGAGGAGCAATCTGCACCAAAATCAGCAATGCATCAATGCAAACGAACAACATCAACAGGGCTCTACAACAGGTGTATTCAAATCTTAATCTCTACTTCTTTTTGTGCTCTTATCTTTCGAATATATGGTTTGCATGTTCACCCAATGTTGGCTGGTTTCAGTTTTTGATTAGTTGTTAAAATATGGTGAGTGAATTCTAGAGTCTTAGAAGACTTAGTAAAAGATATTTCTATTTAAAGACAGTGTAGGATATATACCAATGGAGTATGCCAAGTACTTATGCTTTCAAGGTATATTAGTTATCCTTAGTGGTAGCTACCTCTTAGATATGAGCTAGGTGCTAGGAGTAATAAAAATTTACAAAAATGTGCCCTAAAAAATATATATCCAAAATAAATTGAGACATGACGTGTCTACGGCCATGAGAAAAACTTGGTAGGATCTGGGGTTGTCTTAGCACCTTGGGGCCGATGCCTTGGTTTCCATGGGGTGAACACTGATGTCTAAAAACTTCAGAAGAAGAACTTTGAGGAATCTATCGCCTTGATAGATGTTGGTAGGACTCGGGGGTACACTATGGGCCCTCAAGACCGATGCTTTCATCTTCAAGGGGTACTCCTTAGGTCATAACAGAAAGAAAAAGGGTCTGTCGCCCTTGAGATACTTAGCGGTCTTTAGATTCTCTTGGCGGAGGTCTCTGGGCCATTGCTTGGGTCTCTTTGGGATAGAACCTTAATCTTTATCACCTTCTACACACATATCAAAAAAGAAAAAAAAGAAAAAAAAAGAAAAAGAAAAAAAAAAGAGTTCCAATCACCTTTGCTCATATTTAGGAGTAGGGTTGCCACTTAGGAATAACTTACATACTTATAGGACATTGAGACTGCGGTCATAACCGGCGGTGTACAAAGCACACTTGCCTTTGCATAGCATTATCTACTACTTAGTCTCACTTTGACTAGTCTTTACTCACCTATTTTAGTACTCATTAAAACTTTAATCAGCCTTGCACTTGTATGCTCACGTGTGAAATCATCATTGCTGATTTTTCTTTTCTTTTCTTTTCTTTTTCTTTTTCAATAAAAGACTTCAATGTATCAATTGTTTTTTGTTGCAGCTCTTGCTACTACCGCGCTCGAGGACGTGCGCAAAATAGGAAGGGGGGAGTGTTGCATGCAAATGAAGATCAATACAAGGATGCAACAAAAAAGATACTTAGGGCTCTTGTAAAGAGTTCCACTTTGTAGATGAATGTGGGAGAGGGCTTGACAATAATCCCACATGGGAACTTTTGGGAGTTCTAGGATTTTTGTATAAAAGGTGGCTCATTTGAGAGCATGGACACATTGGGCAAACTCATGTTTGAGCTCTCTTGAGACTAGCTCTCCCTCTTCTTCCATAGAGGTGCAAGCTCTTCTCACTCCCCATCAACATTGTTGTAAGTTCTATTCTTTTGTTAATTCAATGCAATGAGTGATGTTTGTCTCTCTTCTCATGTCTATTCTCTAGTATGCATGTTTCTTTGTTGATAGCTTCAAGGTTTGTGTGCATGCTAGGGAGTAAGATCTTGAGAATGAAGGATGCTTTGAGCTTGTGTATGCAATAGCTTAGCTTTCTTCTTGTTTGGATGTATGGATGAGTGGAATGTGGAGTTGAGTGAGCAATAGCAAGATTGAGCTTGAGTGTGTGTTGAGTCTATGTCAATAGTAGTAGTTTTCTTAGCATTCTCTCCATCAAATGGATAAGCTTTTGTGCACCGGTACGGGTTGAATCCCTAGCTCCGAAAGGGATGCAAATCCCATTGGATTGAGCTAAGTGTGGATCATACTACTCTTGCTACAAGTGAGAGAGTTTTCCGTCTCTCCATCCACACTGGGCATTAATTGCTAATCCAAACATGCCCCGAACTTTGTAATCATGTGGGGGGGACCATCTGCACATGCTCATAGAGTTTGGTCACCATCGAAACATGTTTGGGTACAATGGCATGGGGAAGAGCAAGATTTTCCATGGCCTCTCAAGCACCAAGAGACTTGAAAAATCTGCACTAGGTGCTAATTACTAATCCAGTCATGTTCCAATGGTGATAAAACTTTGCAAGCATGTGGAAGAGACCCACCTCCACATGCTAACAAATTTTACTCACCATCCGAGAATGTTTGGGTACGATGGCATGGGGAAGAGCGGGATTTTCTATGGCTTCTCAAGCACCAAGAGACTTAAATAATCCGCACTGGGCGCTAATTGCTAATCCAAACATGCTCAGATGGTGACCAAACTTTGCAAGAATGTGGGGGAGACCCACCCCCACATGCTCGCAAAGTTTTGTCACCATTGGAGCATGTTTCAGTACGATGGCATGGGGAAGAGCGGGATTTTCTATGGCCTCTCAAGCACCAAGAGACTTTAAAAATCCAGATTGGGCGCTAATTGCTAATCCAAAAATTATCCAATGGTGACGAAACTTTGCAAGAATGTGGGGAAGATCCACCCCCACATGCTCGCAAAGTTTGGTCACCATCAAAGTATGTTTGGGTACAATGGCATGGAAAGAGCGGGATTTTCTGGGGATTTTCTATGGCCTCTCAAGCACCAAGAGACTTGAAAAATCCGCACTGGGCGCTAATTGCTAATCCAAACAAGCTCTGATGATGATTGAACTTTTCAAGCATGTGGGAGGGACCTACTTGCACATGCTCGTAGAGTTTGGTCACCATCAGAACGTGTTTGGGTATGATGATAGCATGGGGAAGAGCGGGATTTTCCATGGCCTCTGAAGTACGAAGAGACTTGACAAATCCGCATTGGGCACTCATTTCTAATCTAAACATGCTCTGATGGTGACCAAACCTTGCATGCATGTGGGGGATCCACCCCCACATGCTCACAAAGTTTGGACACCATCAAAGCATGTTTAGGTACGATGGCATGGGGAGGAGCGGGATTTTCCTTGGCCTCTCAAGAACAAAGAGACTTGAGAATCCACAATGGGCGTTAATTGCTAATCCAAACATGCTCTGATAGTTACCAAACCTTGCAAGATTTTGGGGGGGACCCACTCCCACATGATCACAAACTTTGGTCACCATCAAAGTACGTTTGGGTACGATGGCAAGGGGAAAAGCGGGATTTTCCATGGCCTCTCAAACACCAAGAGACTTGAAAAATCTGCACTGGCGTTAATTGCTAATCCAAACATGCTCCGATCATGATCAAACTTTGTAATCATGTGGGGGGGACCCATCTACACATGCTCGTAGATATTGGTCCCATTGAAACATGTTTGGGTACAATGGCATGGGGAAGAGCAGGATTTTCCATGTCCTCTCAAGCACCAAGAGACTTGAAAAATCCGCACTGGGTGCTAATTGCTAATCTAAGCATGCTCCAATGGTGACAAAACTTGGCAAGCATGTGGAAGGGACCCCCTCCACATGCTCGCAAATTTTACTCACCATCGGAGAATGTTTGGGTACGATGGCATAGGGAAGAATGGGATTTTCTATGGCTTCTCAAGCACCAAGAGACTTGAAAAATCCGCATTGGGCACTAATTGCTAATCCAAACAAGCTTCGATGGTGACAGAACTTTGCAAGAATGTGGGGGGGATCCACATTCACATGCTCACAAAGTTTGGTCACCATCGGAGCATGTTTCGGAACAATGGCATGGGGAAGAACGAGATTTTCTATGGCCTAGAGACTTGAAAAATCGGGACTGGGCACTAATTGCTAATCCAAAAATGCTCCATTGGTGATTGAACTTTGCAAGCATGTGGAGGGGACCCACCCCCACATGCTTGTAACGTTTGGTGACCTTTGGAGCATGTTTGGGTACGATGGCATAGGGAAGAGCAGGATTTTCTATGGCCTCTCAAGCACCAAGAGACTTCAAAAATCCGCATTGGGCAGTAATTACTTATTAAACATGCTCCGATGGTGACCTAACTTTGCGAGCCTGTGGGGGGGACCCTACCCTACATGCTCGCAAAGTTTGGTCACCATCGGAGCGTGTTTGTGTACAATGGCATGTGGAAGAGCGGGATTTTCTATGGCCTCTCAAGCACCAAGAGACTTGAAAACTTCGCACTGGGTGCTAATTGCTAATCCAAACAAGCTGCGATGGTGATCAGACTTTGCAAGCATGTGGGAGGGACCCACCCCCACATGCTCCCAGATTTTGGTCAACATTGGAACGTGTTTGGCTATGATGGCATGGAGAAGAGCGAGATTTTCTATGGCCTCTCAAGCACCAAGAGACTTGAAAAATCTGCACCAATTGCTAATTCAAACATGCTCCGATGGTGACCAAAATTTCCAAGCATGTGGGGGGGACGCACCCCCACATGCTCGCAAAGTCTAGTCACCATCATCAGAGCTGCATGTCTGGGTACAATGGCATGGGGAAGAGCAAGATTTTCTATGGCCTCTCAAGCACCGACACTTGAAAAATCCACACTGGGCGCTAATTGTTAATCCAAACATGCTCTAATGGTGATCGTACTTTGCAAGCATATGGGGGGGACCCACCCCCAAATGCTCGCAAAGTTTGGTCACCATCGGAGCATGTTTGGGTACGATGGCATGGGAAAGAGCGGGATTTTCTGTGAGACCCCTCTGCCCCGTCCGCGCACCGGGGATTCCCGATTGCTAGCAGTGGAAGTAGCTTCCTCTTGCGTGGGGCAGGGTTTCCCACTCAAGGCCCCGCCCTTGAATATCCGGACACGAGACTAATCTGGTGGTCATTCCGAAACCGAAATCGAAAAAATTTCCCTTGCCCGAGAAACGGGGACGATTCCACCTTTTTTATTTTCTTAATGAATTTTCTAACGGGTTCAAGAGATTAAACTATCCTTCACCTGAATAAACCAGATAGAAGGAAAACTATCACTGACTTAATTTGAAGAAATCAACGCTTTTTCCTAACCGAAATCAGGCACAGCCATTGATCTAATCATCTGAGGAAATCAACGCCTTTTTCCTAATCGAAATCAGGCACAGCCGTTGATCTACTCATTTGAGAAACTCTTTAGGGTTTTATTTAACTACTCGAATTCTAAGCATATTCCTATTATTTCAATTTAATTATTAAAAGTCCACTGATTCCAGCCTAACCCCATCCGGCCCATGGGTTAGCCACCACCCAACCACCTATTATTTCAATTTAATTATTTAAAGTCCACTGATTCCAGCCTAGCCCCATCCGGCCCATGGATTAACCAACCACTGGAATCGGTAGAATATTCTTCTTCTTCACTCAACACTCAACACACATATACAAGATAAGAGTACACATAATATGAAAGGTACTCAACCAATACATACACGGGTTCTCTATAGTGTGAACCCTACTAAATGAGCTGGCGCTATAACTATGCCAGTCTCTAGAATGGCTGTCACCATAGCCTGTCATCCCACTGGCTGCATATCTGCCATGATCTCACCAACCATGCCAGTGGTGTAAGTGTGGTGGGGCCTATCCCCCAGGCGGGTCATCAGTGTCCACCGCCTTACTAGACGAGCTCGATATCTCAACATAAATCAATCCCCTTTTCAGAATAATAAAAGATCCTGTTTCTACCTGTTTTGGTCTAGAGAGAGAAAATATTCTAGAGAGATAATTCAGTTTTTAGATATCTTTGGATATAAAAATATCCCTTCTTATTAAAATAAATTCCCCGAAATAGAAGTTTAAAAAGAAATTCCTAAGGTGCATTAGAATTAAATTATAATGTGCACAAAAGACCTTAGCCTAAGGGTCTAGATTTTTTGAAAATTTTGGATTAAGGTTCTTATGGACCAATAAGATTAATCCAAATGTAGGGAGGAGGTGTAGGGAGGAGATAAATTGAAGAATAAAAAAGACCCCCCCAAAAATGAGTAAATGCTCACATAAGATGAAGAGTGGACTAAGGACCAAAGAAAACAATTAAAAAACTAAATTTTGACACCTCAGAGTGGGGATCTCCCCTCATGAAGGAGGTGCCTTTTTTCTCATCATTACCCCTAATTTTAAATCAATAAAATGAGATATTTCATCTCTCCTCTCTCCTATTTCAAAACTAGATCCAAAAAGGAAGCTGAACTGACCAAAAAATGGTCAAAAATTGACCAAACTGATTTGGAAAATTCTAGAATCAGTTTGCTTGGTTAGAGGCTCACTTTTTTCTATAAATAGAAGCCTCCCCCTTTGTAAAAGCTTAATGGTGTTTATGCACTGTTACTCTACTCCTGTCTTGAGCTATCTACATTGAATTTCTTAATAATTCAATTGTTTTTGGCCTAATCCTCTCCAAAGTGAATTGGTGGCCACTCTTGCTTCAAACAAGAGTAGAACCCTCAATCCCTCAAGCCAAAGGAGAGCTTACAAGCTCCATGTAAGCTAATTTTCTTACTTATTTATAAATTTTAAAATCTATGGTTTTCTTGATTTTTATATTTTACAGTTGATGGAATTAAATTCAAATGCTATGCCTTTGAGGAAAAGGCCACCCCCTTCTCTTTTTTACATTTCAGTCTTTCTTAATCTTAGAAAGATTAACTAAGAGATTAAATAAACTCTTCTTATTTACTCTCTTGAATTTAGAAAATTATGTAGATTAGAGTTTTATGAATCTAATTTGGGTTAATTTAAGTTAAATAATGAATGATAAAAATGAGAAATGGTTAGCCATACAAAGGAGGTTATGGCAAAATTTTTTAAAATTTTGTGGAAAAGAAAGTTTGTTTTTATGTTATTCCAAAAGAGTAATTCCCACCATTTTTGCATCTAAAAGAAATATTCTAATTACTCTATGTACATATTCACCTATGAATATGCATGGATATCACTGATATTAATTATTAAAATTGATTTCTATGCATAGAAAGATGCATAATGAAAATTTTTTATCATAAAAGTGTTATTCTCATTAAATTTGATTTTTATGCATAGAAAGATGCATAATGGAATTTTTTTTAATTATAAAAGTGTTATTCTTATTAAATTTAATTTCTATGCATAGAAAGATGCATAATGGAAATTTGTTTTTATTATAAAAGTATTATTCTCATTAAAATTGATTTTTATGCATAGATAGATGCATAAAGGAATTTGTTTATTATAAAAGTGTTATTCTTATTAAATGTAATTTCTATGCATAGAAAGATGCATAATGGAAAAAAAAATATTATAAAAGTGTTATTCTCATTAAAATTGATTTTTATGCATAGAAAGATGCATAAAAGAAATTTCAGCCTCTTACCTTGTGTGTTCTCTATTAGGGTTTTGTGAGTGTGTGTGTGCTTGCAAGAGCTCAAGCTCTCTATCCCCTTGCATCTTTTCATGGTATCAGAGCCTGGTTCGTGCTAAGGGCTGAGCTGCAAGCAAGAGAACCACAGGAAGCGGTACGAGGGTAAGAGCTTCAACTACTCTTCCCCATTTGTGTTGGTGACTACACCCTTGTCGAGAGCTCTACGGGAGGCACCGACAAACGATCTCTGATTGAGGAGCTTTCTTCGCGGGAGTAAAGCTATAGGGCAACTATATTGTCTTATCGGACAAAATTTACTGGGCCGAAAACGCGTTTCGGGCGCGTCTGGACCTCCGTTTTTCAGAAAGCAGGCGATTTCGAGCACTGCAGTTTGTGCAGGAAAAACCAGAGTGCTGTTTCTAGTAAAATTGTGTGTCTAGCAAGATGTCAAATGATGGCATAACCTAGATTGTGGCTGAGAAGCTTGATAAGAATAACTTCCATGCTTGGAGGTTCAGGTTGACGAATTTCCTGATGGGAAAGGGCTATTGGGACTACATAGAAGGTGAGCATGAAGAGGCACTAGAGATACCGGACATAAATCCGACTGCTGCAAATGTGAAAGAGTTTAAAGACTGGAACCAAGGAGCCAGGAAAGTTATGTATTGGCTCTCCATTAGTATACAGGACACCATGAACAGGACACCATGATTGGGTACATTCAGGATGCCAAGTCCCCCAAGGAGGCGTGGGACACCTTGATTAAACTCTATGAAACAAATACCAAGGCACGCAAGATACAGTTGAAGAACGAACTTCATACTGTGGAGAAAAAGAGCATCTCTGTGAATGACTATGCATTGAAGATAAAGGGTATTGTGGAATCCCTTGCATCTATTGGTGTGTCAGTAGATGATGATGATAAGGTGGAAGTCTGTCTACATGGTCTCGGGCCACAATACAAGGCGTTCAAGACGTCCATTCAGACTCGGGAAAACATTCCCAACTTTACAGATTTGGTGTCTATGCTGATTATAGAAGAGAAGAGCTTGGGTGAAGACCAATAGTCTTCACAAAGCAAAAACAGTTCAGAGCAACAGGCCTTCTACACAAGTTCAGGAAGAGGACGAGGTAGAGGAAGCCATGGACGCGGTCAAGGAGGTGGCCGAACAGGTAATCAGAATTATGGCCAGCAACAGCAACAACAACACTCCCAGAATACACAACAACAACAACAACAACACGCAGGTGGAAGAGGCAGATTCAGAGGCAGGGGGAGTCAAAGAGGCCATGGAAATTGGCAAAGGCAGTATAATGATGTACGTGAATGCTATTAGTGTGGTAAGCCTGGACATGTGCAGGCAGAATGTTATAAGAAGCAGGCTGACATGGAAAATGGGAAAGTGCAGCAAAACAACTATGCATCCTCAAGCAGAAATAATGAGGATAATGAAAGGTTGTTTGTTATGCGGCATGTCATGAATGCCATGTCTGAAAATGTTAAAGCAGCACAAAAAGATGATGTGTGGTATGTGTATTCAGGTGCTTCGAACCACATGACAAGTCATGGGGAGTGGTTCAAGGAGATGAAAAACCCGGAAAGACCAGGTTTTGTGGAAATAGGGGATGACATTGCTCATCCAATTGCCTATGTTGGAGATGTGCCATTGTCTATGCAGGATGTGTGGTATGTGGATTCAGGTGCTTCGAACCACATGACAAGTCATGGGGAGTGGTTCAAGGAGATGAAAAAACCGGAAAGACCAGGTTTTGTGGAAACAGGGGATGACACTGCTCATCCAATTGCCCATGTTGGAGATGTGCCATTGTCTATGCAGGATGGCAAAGTGAAGTACCTTGTAGATGTACTTCACGTTCCGAACATAACAAAGAATCTGGTTTCAGTTGGCGAGATGATTGAGCAGGGTTTGTAGGTTCAGTTTAACCCTGATGGTTGTTATGTTGAAGACTTTAAAGACAAGTGCAGGTTGGTTACAAAAGGCAACAGAGTGGGCAGAATGTTTACGTTGAATGTAGACATGCCTGAAATGAGTGCTGCGATGTTTGCAAATGGTTCAGGAATTGTTGTAGACACAGACATTTGGCATAAAGGATTGGACATGTTGTAAGGTCCCTCCCAAGCCATGTATGTATGTGTCTCTTTTAATATAGATTTCAATAAAGAAAGAGAGTGTATTTAGAGAAGAGTGAGACAATAAGGCTAGAAACATTAGGAAAGTGTTAGAATAAAAATATTAGCTCCAAAAATCCTAAAAGAAATAAGAACATAAGAATAGTTTTATTAAAAGATAAGTATTCCCAAAAATAGAATTTCGAATTTAGGTGATAAGAGGTCATATTTAGAGTACTTTTACACATTTAGAGTCCATGCATACTAAAAATGTGGAAAAACAACGCATTTCTAAATATGGCGCATTTGTGGCTATACACAGACGTTTTTGCCTATTCTTCTCGCGTTGTCTTGTAGACCAGATTCCTTCCCGTTCTTTTGACTGGCTATATGACTATATTCTGAGTTTTTATCAGAGAGTTATTGTCGAAACAGTTTGCTGTTTCTGTCAGGGTCTCTACACAGAGAAAACTGTGAGAAGGCAACAAGTAGCCTCAAGGTAATCCTAGAGTTTGAGATGTATATGTCCCTTCATTCTTATGTAATATCTTAGAAAAGAAGCTTAGATTGCTATGGTCTTTCGAAGGAAGAGACCAAAACTCCATAGCTTTTCTTTTAGAGAAAGAATAGTATCCCGTAGCCCTGTAAGAGAAGAAGGCTATTTTGCCATAGACCTTAGAAAGAGAGAAGAATCACAGTATGAGTAAGAGGAGATAAAGCTTGGAGATTATTGGATGATTTCAATCAAAAGACAAGGTATTAGAAGACTCTATTCTCATATGTCAAGTTCTAAAGCTCTTGTTAACGAGCAAAGGCAACAATAAACGACAAATTTCTATAAGGTATATACATATTTTGTTTTTCAATTATATATCATTCTTAGGGGTTGAGGTATGGCCCCGGCTTCTCTATTGATTGTTACAGTGATCTATTTGATTGATTTACCATTTAAAGTTTGTATTCTTTTAAACAACAGCATATGCCTTAATAAAGAATATCTTATCTCGCAATCTCAAGTTGAAATGCTAAAATCTTTGTGAAAAAGATTGTTTTCTTAAAGAAGGTGACATGGATCCTAGTCATATGGTTTAGTGAGTAAATGGATTGTTTTCTTGGTTAAATTAAGGTACAGGTACAACTTCTCCCTGCCTTGACGCTGCCCCATTCTTGTGCTTGTGTAGCCGGACGGCGGAGACGTTAGTAAGGCCCGGAGTTGGCCCATGGTATCCCTCATACCATTGGGAGAATGAGGTTTGCCGATTGAGGCAAGTGATTGTGATGATGCTGCCTAGTTCTGAGGGCCCAGGCTAGTGCGGTGAATTAGCCCACCCTAGTGCGCAGACATCCCTCTGAGGGGCGGGAGGATCGAGCGATGGAGCCTGAGAGGGCGACAGGCCGGCTTGAGTCCTCGCCAGCGGCGGCCAGCCGACGATGAGGTGTATGGTCCCGTAGGGTTTTGCCCAGCATGTGGAAGGCCGAATTCTAGATCATCGACGGTATAAAGGAAAAGAATAAGAGAGCCAGTTTGGCTTGTATGAAATTGATTCATGTTTAAACTTTGTTTTTATAAATCTTATCTTTGGTATGATTGTATTGCGTAAAAAGGCTGTTTTAATAAACCTTGTGAAAAGGGCTTAATTAAGGAACATGTTTATTTATGTCAAACAGTGTGGTAGGATTAATTAGAAAACAAATTGACGCGTGAGTAGGGTGGAAAGTGGGAGGATGGAATGCCCCGACAGCACCATCCTACGGACGGGTGGACCCGATTAGTCGGGTAGCTTTCCAACAGATTTAGCATTTCTTGCGATTTTTAGATGCGAGCAAGGGTGAGCTTGCTTCTTTCATTGTATCCATTAAAAGTTCAAAACTATCAAATACTTATCATAGCACCACATTTGAAGGCAGTCAGGATTAATACATCTGAGATCATTTTTTTGAGAATTACACATCTGGTATCTTGGGATTAACACATCTAAGAGCATGATCCTCTCGGAATTACACATCTGAAGTTAGACCCATGTTTATGTGAGATGGGTTCAAGATCTTGGATGATTGTCCTAGTGTAAAGCATCCAATGGATGGCATTCACATGTCAACTATTCAAATCTTAATGGAGTTATAATCTTAATAATTTATAATATACAAATTAATGAGATATCCTGAAAATTTCTCTAAACAAAGTTTCGGTCTATCCTTCTAGTCATTCAGTCTCTCACTAGTTTCTTAATTTGATCATCCTATGTTTTTCCTCACAAAAGGTTTTCTCCTCAATCTAATTTCTCAAATTTATTGTACAAATATCTTGTGTGTGCACCCCCAAGATACAAGCACAATTTCATAGGATGATTGTCTCAACATGTGAGGATATTCAAACCACTTCTATGGCCAGTAGAGATGATTGATTCATCCTCATATGATAATCAATCACTTGTTTTAATCCCTTGACAATTAACCTTTGAAAAATAAATCCTAGGAACTAAGATCGGCTCTGATACCACTTGTAAGGTTCCTCCCTTCCAAAAAGAGGGGAAACACTTAAGATAGTCCACTAAGTCTTATCTTAGAGAAAATTTCCTACTCATCGACACCTTGACCATACAGAGATTCAAGGATACGATTCATAGGTAAGACCTAGTTCTATCCCGCAGGGGGAGCGTGGTCTTCTAAAATCAAATCACCCATAGGGTGATTGATCACATAGATTGGGCAACTACAAGACTTGATTTCTAGAGGCAACGCTTTTTTTCCTCATCCATGCAAGACACAACCGCTGGCCTAGTCTTCTAGAATAGAGTTGCCCGAGAACCTATTTATCTAGCGTAGGGCTTTCACTTAATCTATTGGAAAGCTACCCGACTAATCGGGTCCACCCGTCCGTAGGATGGTGCCATCAGGGCATTCCATCCTCCCACGTTCCACCCTACTCCCGCGTCAATTTGTTTTCTAATTAATCCTACCACACTGTTTGACATAAATAAACATGTTCCTTAATTAAGTCCTTTTTACAAGGTTTATTAAAACAGCCTTTTTACGCAATACAATCATACCAAAGACAAGATTTATAAAAACAAAGTTTAAACATGAATCAATTTCATACAAGCCAAACTGGCTCTCTTATTCTTTTCCTTTATACCGCCGATGATCTAGAATTCGGCCTTCCAGCCTCCACATGCTGGGCAAAACCCTACAGGACCATACACCTCATCGTCGGCCGCTGGCGAGGACTCAAGCCGGCCTATCGCCCTCTCAGGCTCCATCGCTCGATCCTCCCGCCCCTCAGAGGGATGTCTGTGCACTAGGGTGGGCTAATTCACCGCACTAGCCTGGGCCCTCAGAACTAGGCAGTATCATCACAATCACTTGCCTCAATCGGCAAACCTCATTCTCCCAATGGTATGAGGGATACCATGGGCCAACTCCGGGCCTTACTAACGTCTCCGCCGTCCGGCTACACAAGCACAAGAATAGGGCAGCGTCAAGGCAGGGAGAAGTTGTACCTGTACCTTAATTTAACCAAGAAAACAATCCATTTACTCACTAAACCATATGACTAGGATCCATGTCACCTTCTTTAAGAAAACAATCTTTTTCACAAAGATTTTAGCATTTCAACTTGAGATTGCGAGATAAGATATTCTTTATTAAGGCATATGCTGTTGTTTAAAAGAATACAAACTTTAAATGGTAAATCAATCAAATAGATCACTGTAACAATCAATAGAGAAGCCGGGGCCATACCTCAACCCCTAAGAATGATATATAATTGAAAAACAAAATATGTATATACCTTATAGAAATTTGTCGTTTATTATTGCCTTTGCTCGTTAACAAGAGCTTTAGAACTTGACATATAATAATAGAGTCTTCTAATACCTTGTCTTTTGATTGAAATCATCCAATAATCTCCAAGCATTATCTCCTCTTACTCATACTGTGATTCTTCTCTCTTTCTAAGGTCTATGGCAAAATAGCCTTCTTCTCTTTCAGGGCTACGGGATACTATTCTTTCTCTAAAAGAAAAGCTATGGAGTTTTGGTCTCTTCCTTCGAAAGACCATAGCAATCTAAGCTTCTTTTCTAAGATATTAGATAAGAATGAAGGGACATATACATCTCAAACTCTAGGATTACCTTGAGGCTACTTGCTGCCTTCTCACAGTTTTCTCTGTGTAGAGACCCTGACAGAAACAGCAAACTGTTTCGACCATAACTCTCTGATAAAAACTCAGAATATAGTCATATAACCAGTCAAAAGAACAGAAAGGCATCTGGTCTACAAGCCAACGCGGGAAGAATATAGTCATATAACAAATCAAAAGAACGAGAAGGCATCTGGTCTACAAGCCAACGCGAGAAGAATAGGCAAAAACGTCTGTATATAGCCACAAACGCGCCATATTTAGAAACGTGTTGTTTTTCCACATTTTTAGTATGCATGGACTCTAAATGTGTAAAAGTACTCTAAATATGACCTCTTATCACCTAAATTCGAAATTCTATTTTTGGGGATACTTATCTTTTAATAAAACTATTCTTATGTTCTTATTTCTTTTAGGATTTTTGGAGCTAATATTTTTATTCTAACACTTTCCTAATGTTTCTAGCCTTATTGTCTCACTCTTCTCTAAATACACTCTCTTTCCTTATTGAAATCTATATTAAAAGAGACACATACATACATGGCTTGGAGGGACCTTACACATCTGAATGTGGAGAGATTGAAGTCTATGCAGACAAAAGGAATTGTGACAGGGCTGCCAAAATTTAAAGTGGAAGGTATGCATAAAATATGTGAAGCATGCCAATTTGGGAAGCAAACAAAGCATGTGTTTCCATGTAACAAATATGTGAGCAGAAATGCACTAGATATTGTGCATTCAGATGTATGGGGTCCTACGAAGACCATATCTATGGGAGGCTGCAGGTATTATGTGACGTTTGTTGATGGTGACCACACAAGGAAAGTGTGGGTATATTTCATGAAGGAGAAGAGTGAGGTGTTCACTCACTTTCAAAATTTCAGAGTTTTGGTTGAAAAGCAAACAGGGAAATATGTAAAGTGTCTAAGGTCAGATGGAGGGGGAGAGTACTTCTCCAATGAGTTCTCTGAATTTTTGAAGAAGAATGGTATTCGGTACATGTAGATACACTCCGCAGCAAAATGGAGTTGCTGAGCGGAAAAATAGGCACATTGCTGAGATTGCGCGAGCATTGATGGAAGAGAAAAATATGCCGCATAGCTATTGGGCTGAGACTGTTTCTATAGCAATATACATCATGAACAGGACTCCAACTGCAGCCATACATGCCATACATGATGTAACTCCAGAGGAGAGGTTTACTGGCAGAAAACCAGATTTGTCTCATCTGAAAGTCTTTGGATGCATTGCATATGTGCATGTGCCAGATGAACTGAGAACTAAGTTGGATCCGAAAGCTGAAAAATGTGTGTTTATTGGATATTCCCTTGAGCAAAAGGGATACAAGTGTTATAACCCTGCTACACGTGAGTTGAGGGTAAGCACGGATGTTGTCTTTGATGAGATGAGCAGCTGGTATGCTGTTGAAAAAGAAGCTATTGGGGCTGATGTGAGTGGAAGTGTGGTTGCACAGAATGCAGGTCAGCAATCATAGTCTTTGAGTGGACCAGGAGAGTCCTCATCTAGTGGGTCTGTTGATAGAACATGGAGTGGCAGGCTGCATCATAATACTAGTCCTGCAAATGTGATTAGTACATCACGTAAAGGAAAAGAGAAAGTGGTTGAGCCCCTTGGTATGCGTGACATTTCTGCAGGGCATTCTCATGTTGATGGAGAGTCTAGTGGCTCATATATGAGCCTTGATGAGGAGCTTGGGATCCCAGCTATGAGAACACCTGGTGTAAAGAAGGCTATGGAAGCCATGAATGAAAAGCTGCGAAGATCCGGGAGAGTGAAAAATCCTGTGCAGAGATTTACCTATGATGGTTATGTGGCACATCACTATGCATATATGGCAAAGGTTATGCAGGTTGTTGAGCCCACATGCATTAACGAAGCTATTGGAAATGTGTGTTGGGAGAAAGCTATGGAGGATGAGGAGATGAATGCACTATATGGAAATGAAACTTGGGACTTAGTGCAATTGCTTGAAGGCAAGAAAGCCATTGGATGCAAGTGGGTATATAAAGTAAAACATAACAGTGATGGAAGCATAAACAGGTACAAGGCTAGATTGGTAGCCAAAGGATATGCATAGACATATGGCATTGATTATGAGGAAACTTTCAGCCCAGTTGCCAAGATGGCAACAGTGAGAGTTGTGATAGCAGTGGCTGCATCAATGTAATAGTCTTTACATCAGATGGATGTAAAGAATGCATTCTTGCATGGGGATTTGCAAGAAGAGGTGTATATGTTGCAGCCACCTGGTTATGAGGATGTGGGTCACCCCGAGCATGTTTGCAGGTTGAAGAAAGCCTTGTATGGCTTAAAACAAGCACCAAGAGCATGGTCTGACA
Source organism: Cibotium barometz (assembly GCF_041138505.1). Lineage (NCBI taxonomy): Eukaryota > Viridiplantae > Streptophyta > Polypodiopsida > Cyatheales > Cibotiaceae > Cibotium > Cibotium barometz. The sequence goes on along the minus strand of NC_141056.1, from coordinate 37,610,393 downwards.
AGATTTCTGAATATCTTGTCACTATTGGCTTTCATGTAGCCAATGCAGATTTCTCTCGCTATATGTGAGACATGGTGATAGAGGGGTTGTGCTAGTGGTCATCTATGTAGATGACTTGATCATTACGGGGGACCATGATGCAGAGATCTTTGATGTAAAGATCTTACTTAGACAGAAGTTTGAGATGAAGGATCTGGGGGAGCTCAGATATTTCTTGGGCATTGAGGTGATTAGGTCACCACATGGTATTGGATTACTACAGAGACAGTATGGCTTGGACATGTTGTCCAAGTATGGTATGACAGGCTGTAAGCCTATTTCCGTGCCATTGGATCAAAATGGCAAGTTGAGTGCAGATTCAGGAGGGATTTTGGAGGATCCTATTATGTATAGGCGCATAGTAGGAAGCTTGATATACATGACAATCACCAGGCCAGATTTGAGCTATGCTGTTGGGTTGGTGAGTCAATTTATGCAGGTTCCACGAAAACCGCATTTGGATGCATTGAGATGCATACTGAGGTATGTGAGGTCTACTTTGCATTGTGGACTATTCTATGAGACTGGGACAGAGATATGTGTACATGGGTACACAGATGCTGATTGGGCTGGTAGTATCTCAGATAGAAGATCTACCAGTGGATTCATGTTTTCTTTGGGGAGTGTTGCTGTGACTTGGAGCAGCAAGAAGCAGCCTACGGTCAGTACAAAGGCCGAGTACAGAGGAGCTACTATGGCAGCATGTGAGGTAGCTTGGTTGAGGAAGCTACTTGCAGATTTGGGTTTATCAGTTGGATAGACAAGTTGTCATTTTCTGTGACAACATTAGCAGTATACAGTTGGCCAGGAACCCAATTTTTCATGCTCGCACGAAGCATATAGAGGTCCACTACCATTTCGTCAGAGAGAAGGTCTTGGCAGGAGACCTTGACCTTGTTTATGTCAGCACAGAGGATCAGGTAGCTGACAAAGCATTAGGTACAGAGAATCTCCGTAGATTCAGTGCTTCGCTTGGTGTACCTGAGATGGAGTTGAGCTCAAGGGGGAGTGTTGAGATATCGAGCTCGTCTAGTGAGGCAGTGGTGGACACTGATGACCCGCCTGGGGGGGATAGGCCCCACACTTACACCACTGGCATGGTTGATGAGATCATGGGAGATATGCAGCCAGTGGGATGACAGCCAGTGGGATGACAGGCTATGTGACAGCCATTCTAGAGACTGGCATAGTTATAGCGCCAACTCATTTAGTAGCGTTCACACTATAGAGAACCCGTGTATGTATTGGTTGAGTACTGTGACGTGAAAAATTGATATCTTTCATTATCAATTTTGTGCATATTTTGATGGTTTCGCAATGGTAATAAGGTGGAAGCTTGTGCAAGAAGATTGTGGCGCCCACAATGGAATAATGGTGTGGTGATGCGGCGGCTTGGCGGCTACCCCGATAACAGCATTTTATCTTCAAATATAATGGTTTTACTTGATTTAGGGTGCACACATTGTAAATGCCACAAGTATGCTTGATAAATACTTTGGTATGGTAGATAGGCTAGTGATGTGGAAAATAAAAGTGGGCCTTCATGCTCACATGGATTTTTATTGTATTATTAATATGGTATTCACCATAAGGCTACAAGTTGGGGAGTGGAAAGAATGTGGAGGAGTGTGTGTAGGTGCATAATTGGGAAAGATTCTTCTAGAATGCCTACATGGAAGAGGAGAATTCTGCCATGTGTAAGTGGGATCTCCACCTACATGCCACTTAGACTTGGCTATTATCTCATTACACTTTCAAAGTCAAAAAGTCATCAATTTAATAATCAATAGAAGACTTAGCCTAAGAGGACAATTGATGGTGACATCTACCCTTATGTCACTGAAGGGTTGAAGATTTTTATGTTGTAATTTGTAACAATGGAAGAGAGGGTGATTCTCCACCTATAAAAGGAGCCCTCCTCTCCCTTTCAAATAAAAGGAATGAGCCTCCTCAATTCAGCATTTTGTGTCATTGCCATTCTCTTATCTTTCAAACCCCTATTCAAACACTCTCTTTACTTGTGAATGTCTCATTTAACATTAGCTCCTCGTGCTTAACCCAATTTTGGACCTCTTTGATTATTCATGATAAGTGGGATAAGGAGTTACTATCTTGGTGGGCCTGTGACTTCTCAAGGTAGCCCTTGCCTTATTGCCGCCCTCCTTTGGAGGTACCAATGGTTTTAGCGGTAATGAGCATGCGGAAAGACTTTGGGGACCATAGGTAAATCTTTACGATTGTCTGTTGAGCAATGTTAACCCTTACCCTCTAGCTTGAATCATGAAGGAGATGAAAGGCAAGAGGCTATGTGAAAATTGAGGTTTCATGCAAAGAGAGAGAAGTGCAGTTTTTGTGGTCCAATACCCAAATTTCAACCGGTAATTACTCATCACTCGGGTACTGGTTTCTAAAATTGATCATATGTCTACGAAGCTCTTTCTATGCTCTTTCCACTCATGTAACTAATTTCTTAATCCCTTACTTCATTGATGATCAGAATTTCTTCCAAAATTGCTAATTTTTAGGCGAATGACAGTTTTATAGTCTTGTAGTAAAATGCTCATAACTTTTCGCTCAGTTGTCCATTTTTTAAAGTTTCTATATGGGCGCGAATCTCTCTTCAAGCTCTACGCATTTATCTAATCCTCTCTTACACAGCCTATATGGATTTGAAACTGCAATTCTCTATGTATCTCTGTTTTTATAGAATTTTGGCAGTTTTATAGTCTTGTAGTAAAATGCTCATAACTTTTCGCTCGGTTGCCCATTTTTAAAAGTTTTTATATAGACGCGAAGCTCTCTTCAAGCTTTACGCATCTATATAATTCTCTCTTGCATAGCTTATATGGATTTAAAACTGCAATTCTCTGTGTATCTCTGTTTTTATAGATTTTAGCCATTATTTCTTCTTAATCATGATTAATTCCTCCTAATGTCTTATCAAAAGGCAAACCCCATGTGTCTTACCCTCTTGTAAGTGATTGCTATATTCATTTGCTTTAATATGTTCCGACCAAATCACCCAATTTGAAGGGATGAACCTTACCAATATTCCCCGTATGTTTCCATTCACATAATCCTGAGTCGGAAGATTTTCTTCCAACAAAGAATCGCCCTCTTGTTTGGAGCTGCAAGACTGGTAGAAATTCTTGCTTCTCTGGAGCCCTTCATCTTCCCTTCCATGAATTATGATCTCACCTTTGATGTGTATATCTTTATCTTAACCTAGGGAGAGAAAGGGAGGTGAGGAGGCTGTGAGGTTTCATACAAGTGTGTTTTGATTCTAAGAAGTGACCGAAGTCCAAACCCCAACTTCGTGTCACATCTTTTTGGTGGAGACGGCGGGTAGGTTTTACTTAGAATTATTCTATTTTAACCTCAAGGTCCTGCATGATTAAAGAAAAATTATTTTGAAAAAAAGTAAATTTCCCTTGTCACTACTCATCTTTTGGTGCAAGATGTTCAACATTCCGGTGTTCCATGGATCGGAAGGAGAAGACCCGGGGAGTTATCTCCGAGAGTTTAACCGAGCATGCCGCTTGACGGGTTGGTCTATGAAGGAGAGGGCAGAAATACTTCCAGATTTCTTGGAGGGTGTGGCCTTAACTTGGCATGAGGCTTTGCCAGAGGAGTCCAAGAATGATTGGGAAAGGTTGACCAAAGCAATGAAGGAGAGATTTGGGACAGTGGAGTCACCAAATGCTTTACTATTGCAATTGGATCAAATTTTCCAAAAGGAAGGAGAGTCAGTTTCTACCTTTTCAGTGAGGTATGAAGCCTTATTCATCAAATATCAACAAGCTGCTTTACATGTTGTTGCTTCTTCTTCTTCACCTTCTATGGAAGATTCAAAGAGTTCTTTAGCAATGGAGCACCTTAAGATGAGCAAGTTTATCAGGGCTTTGGATCCCCACTTGCATGGAAAAGTTCTTAGCAAAGATCCCACTAGTTTTAAAGAGGCCCTTCGTATTGCTTTGAAGAAGGAGGCCACTCTTCATATTGAGTCTACATTCCAATCTTCTCCAAGTGTGCCAACCCCACCACGAGTAGAGATAGCCTCAACATCTCAGGTACAAGCTCCATCCTTGGATCATAACTTGCACAACTTATGGCAGAATTTGCTGATTTGAAGTTACACTTAGTCAATGCAAGGCCACCTAGGGTTCCACAAGCTGAGGATAAACCTAGGGATAGAAGTAGTGTCACATGCTATGAATGTCAAGAGAAGGGGCACTATCGTACTGAGTGTCCAAAGTTGAGGAAAAGTGAGGATAAAAGTTTAGCACTTTTAGAGGAAACATGCTCAGAAGAAGAAGAGGAAACATTGATGCCATTAATGGCAAAAAGGAGTCATAAAACTAGGAGTCAAGAAGAAGAACAAGAAGATAAATTTGAAGAAGAGGAGAAAAATAAAAAGAAGAAGAAGTCGTCTAGGAGAAAAATTGGACAATCTGACTTTCCTCTTGGACAAGGATCTCTTAGTTATGACCTCTTAACAGATCTTAGGGAGAAAATAGCACAAATCACATTTGGGCAGCTTTTGGCACTCTCTCCAAAGCTCAGAAAGGAATGGGGTAAGCTCGCTAGCACAAGGGAATCTAAGAAAAAGAAGAAGAGGGATAATGGGACTCCTATGGTTCAGAAGGTGGATATTGATGTAGGAGATGATGTGCCTGTGATTGATGTCATCATTGAGGGGCAAACAATTTCTAATGCATACATTGATGGAGGTGCGTCAATCAATGTCATGAGTGAAAAAACAATGAAAGATGCTGATTTAAAGTTGTCTTCTACTAACTCTCCCTATCGCATCAAACTTGCTGATAATACTAGGGTGAAAACCTTAGGAATTGTCAGGAATTTAGGAGTGGATGTATGTGGTATTTCTGTGCCTATAACTTTTCAGGTCATTCCTACAAAGCCTGATGCTAGGGCTTACCCATTGATATTGGGTAGGCCATGGCTTCGCCAAGTGAAGGCAATTCAAAAGTGGGAGACAGGTGATCTTATTCTACAAGGTGAGAATAAGAAAGTCCACTACAACATCAAGAGTCGTCACAAGAAAGTGGTAAGAGGTGAACCTTCAACTTCCAAAAGTTCAGAGTCAGAGTCATCCGATGAAGAGGAGACAAGTGGTAGCTGCGAGGATTCCATCTCAGAAGGGGAGGTGGAGGGAGTTGCATTTGGTCTTTCCCTAGGAAGGGATCGAGGGGATGTTGAAGACAATGGAGCCTTGGAAGGGGAAGCTTCTTCAACCATGTGCAAGAAAGGAGATGTGGACCTCACTAGTCTTCACCAACAAAATGAACTTCTTCTTGAGTCCATAGCAGGTACTGAAAGGGAGAATTACTTAAAAATGTTGGATAGATTTCCTAACCTTTTTGCAAACAGCTACTCACAAGTACGCCAAGTTATCCTAGTAGAGCACAAGATTGATCTGAAGCCCCAAAGTAAGCCAGTGGTACAGCAGCTAAGGCGTTTGGGAGTAGTGCAAGCAGAGGTGCTTAAGAAGGAGGTAACTAATTTGCTTGAAGCTGGATTTATTTTTCCAGTAGAGAATTCAGAGTGGATTTCCCCAGTTGTAGTCAATCCCAAAAAGGGTGAAAAATGGCATGTGTGTGTGGACTTTCGCCCTTTGAATGCATGCACAAAGAGGGATTATTATCCTCTACCCTTTCAGGATGAGATTTTGGATCAAGTTGCAGGTCATGAGTTGTATTCAGTGTGTGATGGATACTCTGGATACTTCCAAATCCGGATTTGTGAAGAAGATCAAAGGAAAACCTCATTTATCACCCCTTGGGGAGTGTATGCCTATAGGGTGATGCCATTTGGCTTGACCAATGCACCAGCAACTTTTCAACGCTTCATGAGTCAGGTATTTGCACCTTACTTGAGGAAGTTTATAAGGGTCTTTTTGGATGATTTTTGCATTTATTCAAGTCGCATGGATCACTTGGAAAAGTTGAGGTTGGCCTTGCAAAGTATTGATGATGCAAAAGGGTGTCTTAATCCTAGAAAATGCCGCTTGGCACGAAGGAAGGTGGTTCTCTTGGGACATGTTATCTCAGAAGAAGGCATAGAGATGGATCCTGAGAAGGTGCATGCAATTGTGGCCCTCCCACCACCTACCAATGTAAGGGAGGTAAGGAGGATTTTGGGTAAAACAAAGTATTACCATTTGACATGTTCTCTGAAAAGATGTATCCTATAAATCTGTTAACAAAGAAGAATGTTTCTTTCCAACGGGGGCCCGATCAAATTCAATATTTTTGTTTGCTCAAGGAATGCATGAGTCAAAGTCCAATTATTCAGCCTCCTAGGTGGGGGGAGGACTTTTATGTGAACCCAAGTGTCTCATCACATTCAGTGGGTGCTATACTCTTGCAAAAGGGAGAGCAAGGGCATATGCAACCAGTGTATTATGCAAGCCGACAACTCACTGATGCCGAGGAGAGGTATGGTGAAATGGAGAAAGGTGGTTTGTCTCTTGTTTTTGTAGTAAAGAAGTTCAGGTCATACTTGTTACCTCGCCCTTTTTTCTTCCTCACATCTCAACCTTCTTTACAATTCTTGGTCCGTAAACCCAATCCTGCAGGAGGGAAGTTTGCAAAGTGGATTTGTGAGCTTCAAGAATTCTCTTTCACTTTTATTACAGAAAACACCACTAGGACCTCTCTTGCACATTTGCTTACCAGGAAGGAAGAGGAAGAAGAAACAGGAGCAAAGGAAGAAGTGTATGAAGATTTGGAGACACCACCAACTGCTTTCACTATGCATTTTGATGGAGCTTTTAGCCCTTCCAGGCAATGTGGGGCTGGGGGGATAGTTTTATTTGATCCAGAAGGAAAAGAGGTATGGGCCAAGGGTAGGGAATTTCCAAAGGCTATATCAAATAATGTGGCTGAGTACAATGCATTAATTTGGGGATTAGAAGATTGCATTAAAGATGAAATTAAAGAGGTAGAGGTTAAAGGGGATTCACAATTGGTCATCCGACAAATGAAAGGAGAATATAAGGCAAGGAGTCATAATCTCCAAGAATTGTATAAAAGGGCAATGGAGTTAAAAGAAGCTTTTGGGTTTTGTAAATTTGTGCATGTTAACAGGAAGGATAATCAAAAGGCTGATGAATTGGCTACTAAAACCTTGGCTTCTTTCAAAGTAGCTACTCTTGCATTAATGGATACAGGTTGGCCTGAGCTCCAAGATGTTCAACACTATTTAGATACAGGATACTTCCCTCCTGGATTGAATCCTCAACAGAAGCAAAGGCTTACCAGGAAAGCTCATCCTTACACAATTCTAGGGGATGTTCTTTACAAGCAAGGTAAGGATAAGATTCTTAGGAGGGTAGTGAGCCTGGAAGAATCTAAAAGGATTATGTAATTATGTCATGAATGTTCAGGTCACTTTGCCTCAGCCAGCACAACTCGGAGGATCCTTAACACAGGGTATTATTGGCCTCGACTCAGCAAAGATGTCTATGAGTGGTGCAGAAGCTGTGAAGTATGCCAGGCATATGGGCATAAGCAATTGGTTCCTGGACCCTTAAACCCTATCCCAGCATATGGTCCATTTGAAAGGTGGGGATTAGATTTTGTGGGCCCACTTCCTCGTTCCTCACATGGGAAGTATTACATATTGGTGGCCACAGATTATGCAACAAGGTGGGCAGAAGCAAAGGCAATGGTCAATAATAAAGCAGTGGCTGTGGCATCCTTTCTCAGGGAATACATATGTGCCCGATTTAGGTGTCCATTAGAAATCCTTACGGATGGGGGGAGGTCTTTTAGGAATGACTTGATTGAAGCTTTGGTGCAGAAATTAAAAATAAAGCATGCTATGTCAACTCCCTATTATCCCCAATGTAATGGTTTAGTAGAAAAAACTAATGGACTGCTTTGTGGATCTTTGTCTAAGCTAGTGGATGCTATGAAGAGAAAGTGGAATGTGCATTTGCCAGAGGTCCTATGGGCCTATAGGACAACTCACAAACTCTCTCTTGGTTTCACACCTTTCCAGTTAGCTTATGGAATGGAGGCTATTTTGCCAATAGAATTGGAAATCACAAGCCTTCACACATCTTTTGCACGCTTGAATAATGAAGAAGAAACACATGCCCAACGCCTAGCACAACTGGAGATCTTGGATGAGAGGCGACTTCAGGCACTTCAAAATTTGGAGGCTGCACAACAACAGTGCAAGGCAAGGCATGACACTCTCACAAAGAAGAAGAAGAAGCCAGAACTCAAGCAAGGAAGCTTAGTCATGAGGTATGATGGCCGTGTGGAGAAACGGCCAGATAAGAAGCTTCTTCGACGATGGGAAGGCCCCTTCAGGATAAAGCAAAAGTTCAAAAATAACACCTATCTTCTAGAGGATGCAAGTGGCCAGGAGGTTCTCGGACGTGCCAATGAGTACCGGCTAAAGATATTCTACCCTCGAGCACCATGGCCAGCAGACCCCCCAGACAAGCATGGAGGATCTGCGGGGGGGGAAAGATGTGACGTGAAAAATTGATATCTTTCATTGTCATTTTTGTGCATATTTTGATGGTTTTGCAATGGTAATAAGGTGGAAGCTTATCCAAGAAGATTGCGGCACCCACAATGGAATAACGGCATGGTGATGCGGCGGCTTGGCGGCTACCCCGATAACAGCATTTTATCTTTAAATATAATGGTTTTACTTGATTTAGGGTGCACACATTGTAAATGCCACAAGTATGCTTGATAAATACTTTGGTATGGTAGATAGGCTAGTGATGTGGAAAATAAAAGTGGGCCTTCATGCTCACATGGATTTTTATTGTATTATTAATATGGTATTCACCATAAGGCTACAAGTTGGGGAGTGTGGAAGGCATGTGGAGGAGTGTGTGTAGGTGCATAATTGGGAAAGATTCTTCTAGAATGCCTACATGGAAGAGGAGAATTCTGCCATGTGTAAGTGGGATCTCCACCTACATGCCACTTAGACTTGGCTATTATCTCATCACACTTTCAAAGTCAAAAAGTCATCAATTTAATAATCAATAGAAGACTTAGCCTAAGAGGACAATTGATGGTGACATCTACCCTTATGTCACTGAAGGGTTGAAGATTTTTATGTTGTAATTTGTAACAATGGAAGAGAGGGTGATTCTCCACGTATAAAAGGAGCCCTCCTCTCCCTTTCAAATAAAAGGAATGAGCCTCCTCAGTTGAGTATTTTGTGTCATTGCCATTCTCTTATCTTTCAAACCCCTATTCAAACACTCTCTTTACATGTGAATGTCTCATTTAGCATTAGCTCCTCATGCTTAACCCAATTTTGGACCTCTTTGATGATTCATGATAAGTGGGATAAGGAGTTATTATCTTGGTGGGCCTGTGACTTCTCAAGGTAGCCCTTGCCTTATTGCCGCCCTCCTTTGGAGGTACCAATGGTTTTAGCGGTAATGAGCATGCGGAAAGACTTTAGGGACCATAGGTAAATCTTTACGATTGTCCGCTGAGCAATGTTAACCCTTACCCTCTAGCTTGAATCATGAAGGAGATGAAAGGCAAGAGGCTATGTGAAAATTGAGGTTTCATGCAAAGAGAGAGAAGTGCAGTTTTTGTGGTCCAATACCCAAATTTCAATCGGTAATTACTCATCACTTGGGTACTGGTTTCTAAAATTGATCATATGTCTAGGAAGATCTTTCTATGCTCTTTCCACTCATGTAACTAATTTCTTAATCCCTTACTTCATTGATGATCAGAATTTCTCCCAAAGTTGCTAATTTTTAGGTGAATTTTGGCAGTTTTATAGTCTTGTAGTAAAATGCTCATAACTTTTCGCTTGATTGTCTATTTTTTAAAGTTTTTATATGGGCGCGAATCTCTCTTCAAGATCTACGCATCTATCTAATCCTCTCTTACATAGCCTTTATGGATTTGAAACTGCAATTCTCTGTGTATCTCTTTTTTTATAGAATTTTGGCAGTTTTATAGTCTTGTAGTAAAATGCTCATAACTTTTCGCTCGGTTGTCCATTTTTGAAAGTTTTTATATAGACGCGAAGCTCTCTTCAAGCTCTACGCATCTATATAATTCTCTCTTACACAGATTATATGGATTTAAAACTGCAATTCTCTGTGTATCTCTATTTTTATAGATTTTGGCCATTATTTCTTCTTAATCATGATTAATTCCTCCTAATCTCTTATCAAAAGGCAAACCCCATGTGTCTTACCCTCTTGTAAGTGATTGCTATATTCATTTGCTTTAATATGTTCCGACCAAATCGCCCAATTCGAAGGGATGAACCTTACCAATATTCCCCGTATGTTTCCGTTCACATAATCCTAAGTCGGAAGATTTTCTTCCAACAAAGAATCGCGCTCTTGTTTGGAGCTGCAAGACTGGCAGAAATTCTTGCTTCTCTGGAGCCCTTCATCTTCCCTTCCATGAATTATGATCTCACCTTTGATGTGTATATCTTTATCTTAACCTAGGGAGAGAAAGGGAGATGAGGAGGCTGTGAGGTTTCATACAAGTGTGTTTTGATTCTAAGAAGTGACCGAAGTCCAAACCCCAACTTCGTGTCACAGTACCTTTCGTATTATGTGTACTCTTATCTTGTATATGTGTGTTGAGTGTTGAGTGTTGAGTGAAGAAGAAGAAGATTTTCAGCCTCTTACCTTGTGTGTTCTCTATTAGGGTTTTGTGAGTGTGTGTGTGCTTGCAAGAGCTCAAGCTCTCTTCCCCCTTACATCTTTTCAATTTACAGGGGAAGAAATTGGACATCTTGAGGGGCTGGGGAGGAATCTTACATTTTCTATGGCCTCTCAAGCACCAAGAGACTTGAAAAATCCACACTGGGCGCTAATTGCTAATCCAAACAAGCTCCGATGGTGACCAAACTTTTCAAACATGTGGGAGGGACCCACATGCTCGCAGAGTTTGGTCACCAAGAGACTTGAAAAATCCACACTGGGCGCTAATTGCTAATCCAAACAAGCTCCGATGGTGACCAAACTTTTCAAGCATGTGGGAGGGACCCACATGTGGGAGGGACCCACCCCCACATGCTCGCAGAGTTTGGTCACCATCGGAACGTGCTTGGGTACGATGATAGCATGGGGAAGAGCGGGATTTTCCATGGCCTGTGAAGTACGAAGAGACTTGAAAAATTCACACTAGGTGGTAATTGCTAATTTAAACATGCTCTAATGGTGATCAAACCTTGCACGCATGTGGAGGGACCCGCCCCCACATGCTCGCAAAGTTTGGACACCATGAAAGCATGTTTAGGTACGATAGCATGGGGAAGAGCGGGATTTTCCTTGGCCTCTCAAGCACAAAGAGACTTGGAACATCCACACCACAGGGCGCTAATTGCTAATCCAAGAATGCTCCGATGGTGACCAAACTTTGTAAACATGGGTGGAGGGACCCATCTCAGATTCTCTCAAAGATGCTTGCAAAGAATGTGGGGGGGGACCCATTCCCACATGCTTGCAAAGTTTGGTCACCATCGGAACATGTTTGGGTACGATGTCATGGAGAAGAGCGGGATTTTCTATGGCCTCTTAACCACAAAGAGACCTGAAAATCCACCTCACTACGCTCTAATTGCTTATCCAAACATGCTCCGATAGTGACCAAACCTTGCAAGCATGTGGAGGAGACCCACCCCCACATGTTCGCAAAGATTGGCCACCAGCAAAGCACTTTTGCCTTCGATGGCATGGGGAAAAGCGGGATTTTCCATGGCCTCTCAAGGACCAAGAGACTTGAAAAATCTGCACACAAGGTGCTAAGTGCTAATCCAAACATGCTCCGATTGAACTTTGCAAGCATGTGGGGGGGAACCATCAGCACATGCTCATAGAGTTTGGTCACCATTGAACATGTTTGGGTGTGATGGCATGGGGAAGTGCGGGATTTTCTATGGCCTCTCAAAGCACCAAGAGACTTGAAAAATCCACACTGGACGCTAATTGCTAATCCAAAAAAGCTCCGAAGGTTACCAAACTTGTAAAGCATGTGGGAGGAACCCACCCCCACCATGCTCAGAGAGTTTTGTCACCATCCGAACGTGTTTGGGTATGATGATGGCATGGGAAGAGCGAGATTTTCCATGGCCTCTAAAGTACAAAGAGACTTGAAAAATCCACACTGGGCACTAATTGCTAATCCAAACATGCTCTGATGGTGACCAAACCTTGCACGCATTTGTTGAGGGGACCGACCCCCACATGCTTGGCAAAGTTTGGACACCAACAAAGCACGTTTGGGTACGATGGCATGGGGAAGAGTGGGATTTTCCATGGCCTCTCAAGCACCAAGAGATTTTAGAAATCTGCACACTAGGTGCTAATTGCTAATCCAAGCATGCTTTGATGGTGACCAAACCCTGCAAGAGTGTGGGAGGGACCCACTCCCACATTCTTGTAAAGTTTGGTCACCATCGGAGCATGTTTGGGTATAATAGAATGGGGAAGAACGGGATTTTCTATGGCCTCTCAAGCACAAAGAGACTTGAAAATATTCACTGGTGGGTGCTAATTGCTAATCCAAACAAGCTTCGATGGTGACCAAACTTTTTAAGCATGTGGGAGGGACCCACCTCACATGCTCGCAGAGTTTGGTCACCGCATCGGAACGTGTTTGGGTACGATGATGGAAGGGGAAAGAGCGGGATTTTCCATGGCCTCTGAAGTACGAAGAGACTTGAAAAATCTGCACTGGGCATTAGTTTCTAATCCAAACATGCTTTGATGGTAAAACAAACTTGTTGGCATGTGGGGGGACCCACTCCCACATGCTTGCAAAGTTTGGACACCATCAAAGCACATTTGGGTACGATGGCATGGGGAAGAGTGGGATTTTCCATGGCCTCTCAAGCACCTAGAGACTTCAAAAATCCGCACTGGGCGCTAATTGCTAATCCAAGCATGCTTCAATGGTGACCAAACTTTATAGGCATATGGAGGGGAGCCACCCCCACATGCTTGCAAACTTTGGTCACCATCGGAGCATGTTTGGGTACGAGATGGCATGGGGAAGTGCGGGATTTTCTATGGCCTCTCAAGCACAAAGAGACTTGATAATCACCAACTGGGCCCTAATTATGAATCCAAACCTGCTCTGATAGTGATCCAAACCTTGCAAGCATGCACCCCCACATGTTTACAAATTTTGGTCACCATCAAAGCACGTTTGGATACGATGGCATGGGGAAGAGCGGGATTTTCCATGGCCTCTCAAGCACCAAGAGACTTGAAAAATTTGCACTGGGCGCTAATTGCTAATCCAAACATGCTCCGATCGTGATCGAACTTTGCAAGAATTTGGGGGGGACACACCCGCACATGCTCGTAGAGTTTGGTCACCATCAGAACATGTTTGGGTACGATGGTATAGGGAAGAGCACGACTTTCCATGGCCTCTTAAGCACTAAGAGACTTGAGAAATCCGCATTGGGTGCTAATTGCTAATCCAAGCATGCTCCAATGGTGACCAAACTTTTCAAGCATGTGGGGAGGGACCCACCTCCACATGCTTGCAAATTTTGGTCACCATCGAAGAATGTTTGGGTATGATGGCATGAAAAAGAGCCGGATTTTCTATGGCCTCTCAAGCACCAAGACACTTGAGAAATCCGCACTAGGCGCTAATTGCTAATCCAAACAAGCTCCAATGGTGACCAAACTTTGTGATAATGTGGACAGGACCCATTCCCACATGCTCGCAAAGTTTGGTCACCATCATAGCATATTTGGGTATGATGGTATGGGGAAGAGCGAGATTTTCTATGGCCTCTCAAGCACCAAGAGGCTTGAAAAATTCGGCCTCTGACCAAACTTTGCAAGCATGTGGGGGGGACCCACCCCCACATGCTCGAAAAGTTTGGTCACACCAATCAGAGCATGTTTGGGTATGATGGCATTGGAAAGAGCGGGATTTTCTATGACCGAACTTTGCAAGCACGTGGCAGGGATCCACCTCCACATGCTTGCAAAGTTTGGTCACCATCTGGGCATGTTTAGGTATGATGGTATGGGTTAGAGCGAGATCTTTCATGGCCTCTCGAGCACCAAGAGACTTGAAAAATCATCATTGGGGACTAATTGTGTAAGATCCCTGTTCCCACCGAGCAACGGATTCAGGATACTGGCAGCGGAAGTAGCACATCATGCGCGGGTAGGGGTCTCACACTCGGGGCCTCGCCCACGGATATCCAGACAAGAGACTAATCCGTCGGTTTGTCCAAAACCGAAACCGGAAAAACTTCCTTTACCCGGAAAGCATGGGCGATTCCACCAGGATAACTCTTTACTCTAACGTAGTCAAGATCATTACGGATCAACTGATCTGACTGCACCTTTAACGGTACTTGGTCAAATCAAGGAAGAAACTTGCACTTGGATCATTGGGATCAACGCTTTTTTCCCCATCAAGAGGCACAGCCGTTGATTCCTATCCATAGAACAATTTCTATCCGGGATCTACTTCATCTATCGTAATAATAGAAATTAAATCTCGATTTACGGATCCATCAGTCCAGCCTAACCCCATCCGATCCCATGGGTTAGCCAACCGCCCAACCACTGTAGTGATGGGATCCAATTTTGGAATTTGGTTAGGTTTTTGTCCCGGGTACCAAGGAAAAGAGTTCCAAGGCCCCCTAGCCGGAAGTTCATGCAAACATAGAACTAGCCACACCACTTACACACCCAGTATGAAATTGCCTTTTTCTTAGCATCAACTAACTTTAAAACAATCCTTTAATGAAACCATAGTACCACTGATCATAATCTTCCAATTTATCCGGTTGATTCATAATTTCCCATCATTCCTTCATCAGAGTATCTATGGCATCATTGGCAACTAGAACGCTCACCACCTGTCCACACAGGGGCCTTTTCAATAGTTCCTAGCCCATAATACTCGGCAATATAATCACTTATAAAAATCAAGATGGACTCTCGTTGAAGATCAGCAAGATCAACCAACAGATCCATATAAAGAGCCATGGACTCATCCATTGAAGACCAGCAAGGTCAATCAACCAGATCCATGCCCGGTTTCACAAAACAACTCTTACTCCTTGTTCCAATATCTTCCTCGACGCACGCGTGGGTATCCTGGGCGACCCAGAGCCCGAGCACCGTATGGTCAGCACCCTCTAGGATCCTTCGCAGGTGACCTAGCGCTTCACTCATAGGCCGCTTCCTTGGTCCCTCATCCACCGTACCGGAAGCTCACCATTTTAATCGAACCGAGGCTGGTCAAGACCTCGGTCGACCTTGCTACGCGAGACGTCCTCCATTGACTCTCCGTCAGCAGTTGCAACTTTATCAGTTAGGTCTTCATGACCTTAATCCACAAAATGGTCAAAATGCTTCCCCAGCATTCTTGACATAAAACAGTCATTTACAAACAGTCACAAAATACAGTTTCTAAATCAAACTCTCGTCTTTCCACATTATCCCTCCTTAGTCCACATTACTTATTCCACATTCCATTCAATGTGTACTCATTCTCATCCATTTCCTCATATCGACGACACATTAATTCACATTCACATTCATACATCCACATTTACATGGATACATCCATTTTCACATCCTCATTTATACATCCACATCCCATATCCACATTCATACATACACATCCATATCCACATCCATACATCCACATTCACATCCACATTCACATTCACATCCTCATTTATACATCCACATCCACATCCATATTCACATCCATACATCCACATCTACATGCATACCTCCATTTTCACATCCTCATTTATACATCCACATCCCTTATCTACATTCATACATACACATCCATATCCACATCCATACATCCACATCCACATCCACATTCATATTCACATCCATATATCCACATCTACATGCATACATCCATTATCACGTCCTCATTCCTACATCCACATCCACATACATACATACATCCACATCCACATACATACATACATCCACATCCACATTCCCATTCACATCTATACATCCACATCTACATCCACATACATACATACATCCACATCCACATTCCCATTCACATCTATACATCCACATCTACATCCACATTTATATACATCCACATCCACATTTCCATTCACATCTACATCCACATACATACATACATCCACATCCACATTCCCATTCACATCTATACATCCACATCTACATCCACATACATACATACATCCACATCCACATTCCCATTCACATCTATACATCCACATCTACATCCACATTCATATACATCCACATCCACATTCCCATTCACATCTATACATTCACATCTACATCCACATACATACATACATCCACATCCACATTCCCATTCACATCTATACATCCACATCTACATCCACATTCACATCTATGCATATACATCTTCATGCATACATCCATTTTCACATTCATATATCCACTTTCACATTCATACATCCACTTTCACATTCATACATCCATACTCCCATCTCCACATCCACACATCCACATACATACATCCATTTCCACATTCCCATTCATGTAACCCCATATGTCTTCACATTTAATCTTTTACATCACATCCATTCTCGCCCTATCACAACCCATATACATCCTATTCTATCACATACACTTCTTACCTCATCCCATACACATCTTATCACATCCTATCACTTTCCATACGCATCTTATCAAATCTTATCACATCTCATACACCTCTTATCACATCTTATTACATTTCATATCTTTTTTTTTAAAAGAGAATTCTTATATTTGATTTAAGATTTCTCTACACATTTATTTATACATAAATTCCATTTAAGGATACTAACACTTTCGAAATTAAAATCAATCTTTTATGCATCTTCTTATGCATAAATTCAGTTTGGTAAGAAATTACACTTTTAGAATAAAAGAATTTCTCTTATGCATCTAAGTTAAGCATAAAATCCATTTATGAGAAAAATCACACTTTTAGTATAAAAAGAATATCTTTTATGCATACCTATATGCATGAAATCCAATATGATAAAAGTAACACTCTTACAATAAAATAATCAACTTTTATGCATATCTCTATGCATGAAATTCAATTATGATATAAGTCACACTTTTATAATAAAATAATCAACTCTTATGCATACTTTTATGCATGAAAATTAAAAATGATAAAAGTAACACTTTTGATATAAAAATTTATCATTATGCATACTCTTATGCATGAAAATAGAAATGATAAAAGTAACACATTTGATATAAAAATTTATCATTATGCATATTCCTATGCATGAAAATAGAAATGATAAAAGTAACACTTTTGATATAAAAATTTATCATTATGCATACTCTTATGCATGAAAATAGAAATGATAAAAGTAACACTTTTGATATAAAAATTTATCATTATGCATATTCCTATGCATGAAAATAAAAATGATAAAAGTAACACTTTTGATATAAAAATTTATCATTATGCATACTCTTATGCATGAAATAAAAATGGTAAAAATAACACTTTTGATATAAAAATTTATCCATTATGCATACTTCTATGCATGAAATAAAAATGGTAAAAATAACACTTTTGATAGAAAAACTTATCCTTTATGCATGATATTAAAATTCAATTTCTCCATGATTGTAATGAAATTCTTTCAATTAATCTAGGATGATAATTCCTAGAATATGGTAGGAAGTCCTCTTTTTATGCTTTGAATGAGATTATTTTATGCATAATTTTTATAAAAATTTTGCCATAGCTCCGCTGCTATGACTGATAAATCTCAATTTTTCTAAGGGATAATTCTTATCATTAAGAAAATAATTAAAATAATCTCTAATTGGATTATTAATCCATAATGGATTGAATCATTAATAAACATAAACTAAAAGCATAGAAAAAAGGCATTAATTTGGCCTCAAGCATAGTTCAATCTTGGGTTAAGGAAAAGCTTTATGAAAAGCTTGATTTGGATTGAGAATGGGTCATGAGTATGACCATTTCTTGAGTGAGAGAGAGAATTTACATAAAAATCATTAGAATCTAAACATAAATGAAAATTAACTTCAATAGCATTATGTAACTCTTCACTACTATTCAAACTTCAATAGCATTTAAAAAAAAACCATACCAATTAAACTTCTCAAGCTTGAGAGGGGTTGAGAAGAGAGAAACATTGAGAAATTATAGAAGATCAATATTCACTAATTACCTTACAACTTGCTTGATTCTTTGTTCACGGTAGAGGCCCCCAACCAATCAATTGGTTAAGTATGTTGATGGAGTCACTAATGGGGATTGAAGAAAGAGGGAAGCTCCAAAAACTAGTGAATTATTAAATGAATTCACAGTTCTTGGCTTAGGTGGAGTAGAGTAACGATGCATAAACACTATATATTTTTCAACAAGGGGGAGGCTTCTATTTATAGGAAAAATTGAGCTCCTAACCAAACAAACTGATTCTAGAATTTTCTAAATCAGTTTGGTCAATATTTGACCATTTTTAGGTCAGTTAAGCTAACTTTTTGGAACTAGACTTAAATGAGGAGAGAGGAGAGATGAAATATCTCAATTTTTATGAGTTTAAAACTCATTCAAGCATGTGAAATATGCACCTCCTTTAAAGAACTCTCTTTCCTTACATATGTGTCATAATGGAATCATTTTAATATTGCTCATAGTTTTTTACTAATAAACCTTGTACATTTTCAACTCTTCATCTTATGTGAAATATGCACATCCTTTAAAGAACTCCCCTTCCTTACATATGTGTCATAATGAAATCATTTTAATATTGCTCATAGTTTTTTACTAATAAACCTTGTACATTTTCAACTCTTCATCTTATGTGAGCATTTAAGGGACTCCCCTTCCTTACATATGTGTCATAATAAAATCATTATTCCCAAAATATCTCATATTTTTAATATTGCTCATAGTTTTTTACTAATAAACCTCGTACATTTTCAACTCTTCACCTTATGTGAGCATTTACTCATTTTTGGGGATCTTCTTTTTTACAAATTGGATTTATCTACTCCCTACACATGGATTGATGCTATTGGCCCATAGGAACCTTAATTGGACCATAGTCTAAAGATTTCTGAAAATCTAGACCCTTAGACTAAGGTTCTTTATACCTATTTCCAATTAATTCCAATTGCACATTGAAAAATTCTTTTTGAATTTCTGTTTCAGGGGAACTCATCTGAATTATAAGAGATATTTTTCTATCCAAAAATATTCAAAATCTGAATATTCTCTCTCTAGAATATTTTCTCTCTCTAGGCTAAAATAGTTAGAAACAAGGTCTTTATATTTCTGAAGAGGGGTTGATTACAGGGGAAGATACTAGACATCAAAAAGGGGTTGGGAGAGGAATCTTACATTCTACCCCACTTAAAAAACGCGAGATGTCCTCATCTCGCAGGTGGAGTATGATTTCTTTCATCACATCTTCTTCTTCTTCAATCACATTCAACTTTTCCCTGGTATTCTGCTGGAGTATGGATGACTTGAGAACTGTCGGTTAAGTCCTTGGTTTTTCAATTGCAGTAAAGATCTGCCCTTCTTTCCTCTTCTACTTCTTCTGAAATTGTGACTGCTCTGGCTGCTGCAGTCTGAGGTGGAATTCTTTCTCTTTGGTTGCCCCTGTTCTGGAAAGGAGTTCTAAGGTTATTCTGGGTAGAGGTAGATGGTTGATTTGGAGTTCTTCTGGGGTTACCCTGGCTTGGGTGAGACGGACCCTGATTAGACTGGTATGAAGGAATTGGTCTCTGAATTCGGGGTCCTAGACTTCCCTGTCCCCTTGACATGGCAGGAGTTGGGCAGTCTTTTAACTGATGACCAAAACCTTGGCATCCAAAACACCGGTTCTCACTTCTGGGTTCATTGTTCTGCATCCTTAAAATAGATGGTCCTCCTGAGAAAGTATTTTGGGGGAAGGATCTTCCTTCACTTTGGAATCTTCCTGCATCTTGATTCTGAAACGGTCCTTGCTGCCTCTTAAGAGGTGGAAAGTTTGAAGTACCTTCCTGGGCTTGGAATCTTTTAAAGTTAGAGGGTGCAGGTTTTGGCGGGACCTTTACTACAAAGGCTTTGGCAAAATCCTTTGCCATTTTTACTGCTTCAGCCATGGACACTGGTTTGGCATTTTTGACCAGTGTGTCCAAAGGTTCGTTCATTGCCCGAATGAACCTGGCCATGAGCTGTTCTTCATCTAGAGGTGGTGAGTATTTGAGTAGATGAGCAAAGGCCTGGTGATATTCTTCAATGGTTTTGTTCTCCTGCTTTAGTTCTAAAAATTCGTTCATTTTGGTTTCCAAAAATCCAGGGGGACAGAATCTCTTTCTCAAATAGGTTTTTAGGTCATTCCAAGATTGGGTATTTCTATTTAGACGGTTGGTGTCACAGTGGTTCCTCCATGCTACCCTGGCTGTTTCCACTATTTTCAACCGGCCAAGAGCTATTTTGCTCAGCTCATTATAACCTGTGACGTCAAAATACTCTTCCATGGCTTCCACCCATTTCTCCACAGTCTCACCTAGGTTCTCCCCTTCTCCTTTGAAGGGTCCTGGTTGAGTCCTATGAAGAGCCTTGCGAACATCAGGATCAAGTTCGTTATCTTCAGTGACAGGGTCTGGCTGCTGACGGCTACGATTTCCTCGTCTCATGATTCTGTCAAAAATTTATATATTAGAGAGAGAATAGTTATAAGATTAGAGAGGAGATTCTTATTTTTGAATACCTCAAAAACTGGGGAGAATTCTTACATTCTACCCCACTTAAAAAAAAGCGCGAGATGTTCTCATCTCGTAGGAAGAGAACAACTCTTTTTCTTAAGATCCAATTTTATTCTGGGGTTCCTTATATTCTGGTCAACCCAACAGAATACTAGGATAAATATACCTTAGAACTTATCAACAATTCATTCAGATCATATCATTCATATCTTTAACATGATAATGGTCCATTAGACCGAAAAATTTCCTTCTGAACATTCCTCCACGGGAATTTTAGTCAAGTAAGTTCTCAATTTGTCATCCCTTAACTTGATCTAACGGTCAAGTATTAATATTAGCAATCTGACAGCACAATCCACTAATCTCATAGTGATTTGCTGAAATCATTATCATCATTCCAGTTATGAATATCATCACAGGGACTCGTCCCATTCATCCTCATTGAGGTTTCGCTCAGCTTATTACATTTCAACCAAATTTCAAGGATCATCATTTTTCAATCAGAATCCAATTCAATTCATCAATTCTCAAATAGAATTAAAAATCATATCAACCACATTCGAAATCATCCTCTGGATAGCATTAATGCTTATAATTTCAAGTCTTAGATTTACTCGTATATACTGTCAGTAAAGAGCTGCAGTATACTCTCGGTATATACGGGTAGTCACGGCCCTTGGAATTATAAGGTAAATACCATCATGTCTAGGCCTCAAGCAAGTCAGGGATTCTATATAATTGTGGTACTTCCATCTGAAGACCCAATTACCAAATTACAAATTTTAGTTTGAATATCAATTTGTATGACTTATATCACACAATTACAACCTTTTTTTGTTTCTTGATAAATTTTTGACATATTTGTCTTCTCAGTTGATCTTTATTAACCAAATGCTCTGATACCAACTGTAAGATCCCTGTTCCCACCGAGCAACGGATTCAGGATACTGGCAGCGGAAGTAGCACATCATGCGCGGGTAGGGGTCTCACACTCGGGGCCTCGCCCACGGATATCCAGACAAGAGACTAATCCGTCGGTTTGTCCAAAACCGAAACCGGAAAAACTTCCTTTACCCGGAAAGCATGGGCGATTCCACCAGGATAACTCTTTACTCTAACGTAGTCAAGATCATTACGGATCAACTGATCTGACTGCACCTTTAACGGTACTTGGTCAAATCAAGGAAGAAACTTGCACTTGGATCATTGGGATCAACGCTTTTTTCCCCATCAAGAGGCACAGCCGTTGATTCCTATCCATAGAACAATTTCTATCCGGGATCTACTTCATCTATCGTAATAATAGAAATTAAATCTCGATTTACGGATCCATCAGTCCAGCCTAACCCCATCCGATCCCATGGGTTAGCCAACCGCCCAACCACTGTAGTGATGGGATCCAATTTTGGAATTTGGTTAGGTTTTTGTCCCGGGTACCAAGGAAAAGAGTTCCAAGG
The DNA here is from genome assembly GCF_041138505.1 of Cibotium barometz. NCBI lineage: Eukaryota > Viridiplantae > Streptophyta > Polypodiopsida > Cyatheales > Cibotiaceae > Cibotium > Cibotium barometz. Next base: position 37,588,157 of record NC_141056.1, on the reverse strand, counting down.
CCCCCTAGCCGGAAGTTCATGCAAACATAGAACTAGCCACACCACTTACACACCCAGTATGAAATTGCCTTTTTCTTAGCATCAACTAACTTTAAAACAATCCTTTAATGAAACCATAGTACCACTGATCATAATCTTCCAATTTATCCGGTTGATTCATAATTTCCCATCATTCCTTCATCAGAGTATCTATGGCATCATTGGCAACTAGAACGCTCACCACCTGTCCACACAGGGGCCTTTTCAATAGTTCCTAGCCCATAATACTCGGCAATATAATCACTTATAAAAATCAAGATGGACTCTCGTTGAAGATCAGCAAGATCAACCAACAGATCCATATAAAGAGCCATGGACTCATCCATTGAAGACCAGCAAGGTCAATCAACCAGATCCATGCCCGGTTTCACAAAACAACTCTTACTCCTTGTTCCAATATCTTCCTCGACGCACGCGTGGGTATCCTGGGCGACCCAGAGCCCGAGCACCGTATGGTCAGCACCCTCTAGGATCCTTCGCAGGTGACCTAGCGCTTCACTCATAGGCCGCTTCCTTGGTCCCTCATCCACCGTACCGGAAGCTCACCATTTTAATCGAACCGAGGCTGGTCAAGACCTCGGTCGACCTTGCTACGCGAGACGTCCTCCATTGACTCTCCGTCAGCAGTTGCAACTTTATCAGTTAGGTCTTCATGACCTTAATCCACAAAATGGTCAAAATGCTTCCCCAGCATTCTTGACATAAAACAGTCATTTACAAACAGTCACAAAATACAGTTTCTAAATCAAACTCTCGTCTTTCCACATTATCCCTCCTTAGTCCACATTACTTATTCCACATTCCATTCAATGTGTACTCATTCTCATCCATTTCCTCATATCGACGACACATTAATTCACATTCACATTCATACATCCACATTTACATGGATACATCCATTTTCACATCCTCATTTATACATCCACATCCCATATCCACATTCATACATACACATCCATATCCACATCCATACATCCACATTCACATCCACATTCACATTCACATCCTCATTTATACATCCACATCCACATCCATATTCACATCCATACATCCACATCTACATGCATACCTCCATTTTCACATTCATATATCCACTTTCACATTCATACATCCACTTTCACATTCATACATCCATACTCCCATCTCCACATCCACACATCCACATACATACATCCATTTCCACATTCCCATTCATGTAACCCCATATGTCTTCACATTTAATCTTTTACATCACATCCATTCTCGCCCTATCACAACCCATATACATCCTATTCTATCACATACACTTCTTACCTCATCCCATACACATCTTATCACATCCTATCACTTTCCATACGCATCTTATCAAATCTTATCACATCTCATACACCTCTTATCACATCTTATTACATTTCATATCTTTTTTTTAAAAAGAGAATTCTTATATTTGATTTAAGATTTCTCTACACATTTATTTATACATAAATTCCATTTAAGGATACTAACACTTTCGAAATTAAAATCAATCTTTTATGCATCTTCTTATGCATAAATTCAGTTTGGTAGGAAATTACACTTTTAGAATAAAAGAATTTCTCTTATGCATCTAAGTTAAGCATAAAATCCATTTATGAGAAAAATCACACTTTTAGTATAAAAAGAATGTCTTTTATGCATACCTATATGCATGAAATCCAATATGATAAAAGTAACACTCTTACAATAAAATAATCAACTTTTATGCATACCTCTATGCATGAAATTCAATTATGATATAAGTCACACTTTTATAATAAAATAATCAACTCTTATGCATACTTTTATGCATGAAAATTAAAAATGATAAAAGTAACACTTTTGATATAAAAATTTATCATTATGCATACTCTTATGCATGAAAATAGAAATGATAAAAGTAACACATTTGATATAAAAATTTATCATTATGCATATTCCTATGCATGAAAATAGAAATGATAAAAGTAACACTTTTGATATAAAAATTTATCATTATGCATACTCTTATGCATGAAAATAGAAATGATAAAAGTAACACTTTTGATATAAAAATTTATCATTATGCATATTCCTATGCATGAAAATAAAAATGATAAAAGTAACACTTTTGATATAAAAATTTATCATTATGCATACTCTTATGCATGAAATAAAAATGGTAAAAATAACACTTTTGATATAAAAATTTATCCATTATGCATACTTCTATGCATGAAATAAAAATGGTAAAAATAACACTTTTGATAGAAAAACTTATCCTTTATGCATGATATTAAAATTCAATTTCTCCATGATTGTAATGAAATTCTTTCAATTAATCTAGGATGATAATTCCTAGAATATGGTAGGAAGTCCTCTTTTTATGCTTTGAATGAGATTATTTTATGCATAATTTTTATAAAAATTTTGCCATAGCTCCGCTGCTATGACTGATAAATCTCAATTTTTCTAAGGGATAATTCTTATCATTAAGAAAATAATTAAAATAATCTCTAATTGGATTATTAATCCATAATGGATTGAATCATTAATAAACATAAACTAAAAGCATAGAAAAAAGGCATTAATTTGGCCTCAAGCATAGTTCAATCTTGGGTTAAGGAAAAGCTTTATGAAAAGCTTGATTTGGATTGAGAATGG